>NW_004955523.1:1741017-1759562 GCF_000276665.1 Chinchilla lanigera | reverse complement strand
GGCGGTGCGGGCGGGCCGGGTGCGGGGCGCCCTCTTCCTGCCGCCAGGTGAGCCACCCGCTGCCCTCCCTGGTCCCGGCTGCCTGTGTCCCGGCACAGGTGCGGCGTCTCTGATCCCGTTCTGTCCTCCCCTGCCGATCCCTCGGGAACCCTCTGAGGCCCTTGGTCGCTGCGGGAGCGTGAGGACGCCCCGGCTGCAGGTTCTGTTAAGGCCTTGAGCGGTGCCGCGGGTGCTTGGCATGCCCGGCGTCCGCCAGGCCCGCGGGGGTCGACTGAGGAGCGACGAGGGACCCGCAGGCGATCAGTGCACACGTTCAGGTTTGAGCTCCCGGCTCTGGATCCGTGATTGTGGCCCGGGAAGGAACCAGAAGCATCTCCAGGCAACTCGTTAGAAATGCCGGTTTGGCCCCTCTCAGATGTAAAGAAGCTGGAGGGATGGAAGTGGAACGAGCAGCCTGAGTGGAACACTTTTTCCGTTGTTCCTGAGGCAGACGCAGTGCGAGAGCCTCTGCCTAGCGAAAGGGGCATGGAAAGTGCAGGAGCTCACGGGGAGCTGCGCGCGGCGCTCTGGTCATAGCTGGAATTCCCTTTGCAGCAGAGCCCAGAGGTAGAACTGCCAGCAGACCGAGGCGAGTGTACAGGAGGCGCAGAGGCAAGGACATCTTTGTCCTTGTCTGAGTGTGATGAGTGTGGCGGCGCACGCCTGTGATCCCCAGCACCCGGGAGGCTGAGGTCTGGAGGACGGCCACGAGTCCCAGGCCAGCCTGTGCTGCACAGTGAGTTCAAAGCTGGTCTGAACTACATCCCGAGAACCTGTCTCAAAAAACAAAGCAGTAAAAGGACTATTTATCTCTTAGGCAAAAGGAACATTTTCGTCATGCCAAAACCTCAGTGCTTAGTACTGCTCTAGGATATGGAAGAAATCTTGTAAAATTGAAACTGTGGTTCTTTGGGAAACAAACTTCAGCTAATGTAATATTTACCTATTAAAATAGTAACAAGCAAGTATATCAACAGCACAAGGCGTCTACATTAAAGTGCTGTCTTCTGTATGATGTCTTCACTTGACCTACTCATGGGAAGCTGTATTTCTGTGCAGTTCTTGCTGTCCTGTAATCCAACATCCCAGTTAGGATGTCGTTGTTAAACTTCAGCATTTCTTTGGGTGGCTGAAATTCTAAACCTTCTAATTCCTGCAGTTCTAAAATGGAACCAGGTTTAAGAGGATAACGAATAATATACTTAACCTTGCCAGGAATTAAGTCTTACAATTAAAACATGTTGATATACGAATGGCCAAATAAGTCAGTAGAATAGACAAACTGACCTATGCACATAGGGAGGCATGGGATATGAGATAGGTCAGGGATGGCGAACCTATTAGAGCTTTCAGTAATAACAAACAGGTGGCTGTGGTACGTGTGCCATAGTTTCGCCACCACTGATACATATAGTGGTATAGATTATTGGGGAAAGGCAGTTGTATTGGCTACTTGAGATTCCTATCTTATCTAATACACAAAAGCAAATTCCAGATGAACTGAAGAAATATATATGAAAACCATAACATTACTAGGAGCTGGGCAAGGTGTCACACACTTGTAATCTCAGCTACCCCGAAAACAGGGAGGAGGATGTCAAGTTTGAGATCAGCCTGGGCAACTTACTGAGAACCTGTCTCAGAATAAAAAAGGGCTGGGGGTGTACCTCATTGCTTCCATACTTCAACCCCATTACTGGGGTTGCAAATTGAAAAACAAACTATTAGGAAACACAATGTGGGTATCTTCATAAGCAACAGAAGATGTTTTTAATATAGACAACAAACAAGTGGTCAGAATCTAGAATACAAAAATGAAAATGCTACAAGTCAATAAAGGCACCCACAAGTTCTTAGAAAAACAGGCCAAAGAGATGGAATTCAGTTGAAAAGGAAACAGGAAAGAGAATGCTGATAAACATGTAAAGAGATTCTCAACTCAGTGATCATAGACAGGCACATTAAAAGTATTGTGGAATACCTTCTCATACCTCATATCTCTCTGTTAGACAAATATATTTGTTGAAAACTTAATTTTGTGTGTGGGTGAAGATGTGATGTACCAGAAGAACAGTCTACACTTCTGCTGGGAGTCTACATCAGTAAAGCAACTTTGAAAAACAACTTGGTAGTAAAAATTCAAATGTACATATGATCTAAGTAACTTAGGCATGTAGCTTGTATGTACAGTGCTTGAAAAATGCTTGTGTCTGGAGCTTACAGGATGCTTAAAGCAGCAATGTAAAACAAGTTGCAGCAACTTTAATGATCAGCAAAAAAGAAACACATAAATTGTGCTGTATTCATCAATATATTATACATAGTGTAGACAGGTTTTGCGCCTGGCCCCAGATTTGGGAAAAAATCATGACCTGGGACCTTGTTAACTAAAATTTTGCTTACAAAGAAGTGGGAATTTGGGACAGATGGAATGTGGACTGAATTTGACCATTCTGATGGCAATCTTGAAGATCATAAGCCTTAACATAGGATGTCTAGACTTTACCTAAGACTTTAAAATTCTTTTCCAGATATATCCAAGAGGGCTTGTGAAGGTTTTTGACATCACAATATTGGAAGCTCAATTAGAATTTTCGAGTTGCAATTACAGTAATTGCAATTACAATTTTGTTACTTAAATAGGAAAGGGCTTTATTGCAAGGTAAGTGTTAGAAACCCAATTGTCCAGAAGACTGAGGTCAGAAAAATGAGAGTCCAAGGGAGACTTCAGCAGGAGCCCCGCTAAGGTCACGGCCCCGTGCCAACACGGGGCATCGTTAACGCTGCACTCTCACCATCACATAAGGACTGCTGTGGACTCAGTGCCAATGTTGTTACCCTGAGTAAATGCTAAGTCATTTCTGCAGCTGTCACTCAGGAGGGTGAGGCTAGATCACGGGAGCAGGGAAGCTCTCCGCACTTAGGGATAGTTAGTTCTCTGGGTCCGAGCAAGGCATCCTTTCAAAATAGGAAAGGAGGTTTGGATAATCAGCCCTCCTTTAAAGTCTCCCAAATATGAGACAGTCAGATTCCAAAAATCACCTAAGGACTACATCTTGGTTTTGTTTCTTTTCAAGGACCTGGGCCCTTTCCTGGGATAGTGGACCTTTTTGGAGTTGGAGGAGGCCTTCTGGAGTATCGAGCTAGTCTGCTGGCGGGCAAGGGCTTTGCTGTGATGGCTCTGGCTTATTATAACTACGACGACCTCCCCAAGGACACAACTGTCTTCCACCTGGAGTACTTTGAAGAAGCTGTGAACTACCTGCTCAATCACCCTCAGGTTGGCCATTCTTTCAGTCCTTTGATTCAGATAGCAGGTTCTGAATACTTCCGGAGGCAGTATAGAATTTCAGCTCAGTGACCTTAGGATTCTCTTTGACAAAAATCAAATATTAAGTGTCTTCCAACTTCACAGAGAAAATTACAGTTGTGAGCTGGGGCAATAAAGTTGGGCATCCAGCCAGATGTTAAATCCAAATTAGGGGTGACCAAGCATTTCATTTTGCCCAGGACAGAGGGTTTTGAGGGATTCAGGCCTTTTGGTGCTAAGACCAGAGTAGGCCAAGGTAAATTGGGAGGGGTGGTGCTTTGCTTTGTGGGTATGCCAGTTTATATCCATCCTTCAGGCTTATTTTAAAGCTAAATGAATCACACATGAGAAATGGACGTGACACTTGATGATCAACATACATTCACCCATGCAGGATGCACAGAGTGAGGAGGGCAAGGTTCCTGTCCACGTGACTTAAAATAGAGTGTGGGGACTGCGGAGGGAGGGCCAGGGAAGAAGGAATCTTAACAATCCAAGTGCTAATAAGAAAATTAACAGCACATTGATGAAGACTAGTGGGCATGAAACTACATGGGACTAGGTAGACCAGGAAGAGCCTCACTTAGCGAAGACTGAAATGTTAGCTATCCTTATTACTAGGAGTATTTTTAGTTGGACTATTCTAGCTATTATATTTTTTCAAACAGTACCCACCACCACTTACATATTAAAAATAAAATAAATGCAAAAGGTAATGAGTAATGACGTAGTAGCTGCCAGGTAAGGTTATATGAATACTTTGAGTTTTTTCCTAAACATGTGATGGTGACTTTATCCTACATATACATACATCATACATATGGTGTACTAGCCTAGATAATAATTGAATGGCTTCCACTATTCTTTGCACAAATAACTGTCAATTCAGGAAGGAAAGGGTTTTTGGTTTTGTAAGTACAGCCCTTGTCTTCCCCAGTACTGTATGTTCATGTGCATCTTGGAGTCTTACCTGCAACCTGTCACCTAGGCTCAGCTTGAACATTTTCCCATTCCCACGGATTGATCTCGAGGCAGAGCACACTGAAGGATAAAGATGCTGCAGACTAATGCGCCGACACCTTCTGGACTTGAGTGCTTTTCCTCCACAAGTGTTATGCTAAGTGCTTTACATGTGGCTTCTCATTTGAGCTTCTTATACACTCAGTGACTCAGGGGCTCACCCCTCATCTCACTGCTAAGGGAACTGAATTTAACAGAGCATTGGTGATCTTCTTAAAGTTGGGGTATTGACAGAGTCAGATATGGCCTCAGGGCTAGCTGACTTCTAGGTTGACACTACTACTCACTTTATGGACTTACTGTCTTTATTTTTTATCTGCCCTTTTCTCAGGTAAAGGGCCCAGGAGTTGGGCTGCTTGGGCTTTCCAAAGGGGGTGAACTGGCCCTCGCCATGGCCTCTTTTCTGAAGGGAATCTCGGCTGCCGTCATCATCAATGGCTCCGTAGCTGCTGTCGGGGGAAACATATGCTATAAGGATGAGTCTGTGCCTCCTGTGACTTCCACGAGGAATCGAGTCAAGATGACGGAAGATGGTATCATGGACGTTGTGGACGCTCTGAACAGCCCTTTGGAAGGACCTGATCAGAAGAGCTTCATTCCTGTGGAGAGGTCTGACACCGCCTTCCTGTTCCTTGTAGGCGAGGATGACCACAACTGGAAGAGTGAGTTCTATGCTAATGAGGCCTCTAAGCGCTTAGAGGCCCACGGGAAGAAAAAGCCCCAGATCATCTGTTACCCGGAAACGGGGCACTATATCGAGGTCCCTTATATCCCCTTGTGCAAGGCTGGTCTGCATAGCTTGGTGGGTGCTCCTATCCTCTTTGGAGGGGAGCCCAGGGCTCATGCCATGGCCCAGGTGGATGTGTGGAAGCAAATTCAGGCTTTCTTCCACAAACATTTGGGTGGTAAAGAGGAGACCATCCCGGTAAAACTGTAGTTTTTACTTGATCAGGTAACATCTCTGATTCTGATCTCTTCTAGGAATAGCTGCTAAAACTTGTGTTTGTATTTTGCCTTCTATTAAAGAACTACATAGTATAGATATTTATAAACTGCACACCGTATCAGTTTTGGAGGGGAGAGACTCTGTAGAAAACATCAGCCAAAAAAACTTACCTTTTATTGCTGCGAAACATGACCAAGATTTTAGCTCCTAAAGGAAAAGTGAATAATACCATTTCATAGTGCCTGCTCTGTAATCGGAGTGTGTCTTAGTTACTTCACTCATTGCTGAGACAAAGTACCTAACACCCAAAGTTAAGGGAGGAGAGGTTTATTGTAGCTCATGGTAGTAGAGGTTTCAGTTTATCGTTGGCTGGCTCTAAGACAGGCTGGCATGGTGAAGGGACACTGTGGAGAAGAAGCAGTTCATGACAGGAAAAAGCCAGGAAGGCAGCAAAATAGCGACATAGTGAAGTAGCAGCAAGTGACAACACCAGCAGCCCTCTTTGTGTCCCTTACATTCTATGGGTAGGGGGAAGCCTTAATCCTAGCATCATATCATTTTTGTCATTGTTTTGGTACCAGGGATCGAACTCACGACCTTGTGCTTGCCAGGCAGGTGCTGTGCTGCTGATCTGTATCCCTAGTTTGGCATCACACTGCAAATCCCAGCTTCACATGCTTAATCCCAGCATCACACATCCTAGGGCCAGCCATCTTTGAAAAGCCCCACCTGCACTACACTTTGGGGGGTCATCTAGCTACAAGCCATAACAGGGTACAATAATTATTATTAACTGACAAGTGGCAGCGTACCATTTTAAAAGAATATATGGTGGCCTTTGTATCCGTTCGTTCCACAACATGTATTTAACCAACTACAGATCAAAAATATTTGAGAAAACTTGCATTTGACTTTTTTCTTGTCACTTTCCCCTAAACATCAAGAGCAACTATATACATAGGATTTGCATTTAACTAAATATTATAGTACATCCCTAGTAAGTGACATTTTCCATCCGTGTGAAAGAAATGGTCATCCAGTGTTCCAGCTGCTGTCAGCGGGGTAGATTCTCTGTTGGCCAGCGCATGCACACGAGTGTTTAGATCAGGAAAGGCAGCTGATATTTCTACTGTAGAAATCACAGAAGATTCCTCTGAGAGGAAGAGTTGGGAATATCTGTCAAATATTTAAGTGTAAACTCTGCTCCAAGGGTGAATGACTGTGTTCTGTTCTCCATCTTACCTCCTGGTTCTAAGAGTAGATTTGGAAAATTGTGCTGTGACATCTTAGCAGAGCATTCTTCACTTCCCTTGACATCAGTGCTGGGCACTGCTACATAAATGTCCTTGACAAAGGCTAAGAACTTTCCAAAACTGATATCAAAGATCTCAAGCCTCATATTCAAGAAGCAATATAACCTCAGCAGGGGTGAATACAAAGAAAATTAACTTTTTTTGGAAATAGGGTCTCAGTACGTAGCCCAGGCTGACCTCAAACTCACTGCAGTCCTCCTGCCTCAGCCTCCCGAGTGCTGGGACTACAGTTGTGTGCCGCCGCACCTGGCTAGAAAATTATCTTTAGCACATCACAGTGAAACCTTTTATAGTAGTTTTATAACATAGCTGTAAATTATTTGCTATTCCATCACCAATAACAGGACCTATATCTCCTTTCTTCAAGCCTGCAGGTCTTGTGACTGTGTCCGTCAGTGGGTCATACAAGGCTATGAAGTTTCCCCCAGGTTTGCAGGGAACCCTTGCTCTTGCCATCCTGAGCCACTGTGTATGGACATTGATTACCTTCAGGCTCTGGTGCTGTCAGGAAACTCAGGATACAGGAGAGGCTAACTGTAGGCACTCTCGAGACACCAGCTGATGTGAGGCCATGGTTTGCCTCTGCCCAGGTGTCAGGGTGAAAAAGCTCCAAATGATTTCAGCTCCAGCCATTTGACTCTTCCCAGCAAATGCTTGAAATACCCTAGGCAAAAAAGAACTGTCCCTGTCAAACCTTATCCAAAATGTAGAATTATGAACAAAATAATTGAATGTTCTTGTTTTAGATGACTTATATTTTGGTTTTGTCTCAGTTGTGTATTGTGTAGTAAACCACCCCAAAGCATAGTAGCTTTACAAAAATGACCATGTGTTTTTCTCAAGACTGCAAGTTGCACAGGACTCAGTGGGAATGGGTCACCTCTGTTCAATGGCTTTGGCTGGAACAGTTTGACCAAGGGTTGGAAGATCTACTTTCATGGCTTGGAGACTGGAACTTATTCTTCCTGTTTAAGGGGTACAGCGAAGGGATGAAATAAGAAACAGAGACAAATTTAGTAATTCTTGACAGGGGTGCTGGGAGGTCAGTGCTTCAGGATGAGCAGAGACCAAACACTCTAGGCTAGCCACTATTTATTGGGTGTGCACAATAATCCAATTTCTCTTTTTTCTCCGGGTTTTCACTTCTGAAGCCTCTCATGTCACATAGAACTTGTATTTAATAAGTTTGTATGCTTCTCTTTTTCATCAGTCATTTGTTGTAGGAGTTCCAGTGGTGGGTGGGAAAATGAGTCTTTTTGTACCTTTACGTTCCATATTGAACTCATACCTGTAAGACAGTTGGCTGTTGATCTCTGGCACTAAGTCTTCCATAAACCATCCTGCAAAAGTCTTCCATAAACCATTTCCAGGGCTGGGGAGTATATCTCGGTGGTAGAGCACTTGTCAATCTGGATGCGTGGGGCGCTGGGTTCTAGCCCCAACACCACAGAACCAGCCAACTAAACAAAATTTTTTCTAAAAATATCTTCCAACTGTGTAGATTAGATAAGCAAATGAGACTAGTGAATAAATAAAAAAGATAATTTCATTAATCTATTCAAGATGTAAGAAAAAGAAACTTGAAAGCAGTCCATTTTCAAGATGAAATGGTTCACTCTGAGTGGAAAATTAATGGCAGTTAAAATTGTCTAACTGCCTGACAAAGTTTATGCACTTGGAGAGTCTCTAGATAGGCAAGACCTTGAGGAAGACATAAAAATAGTAAGAGAGCCTTTGTAGAATGTAGGCTGAGTAGGGGAAGACAGGAGAAAAGTCTGTTTTCCTAGCTGAGGCTAAGTAGACACATGGTAACCGCAGTGTCACAAGAAATCTCTACATAGGAAAATCTGCTTCTCAGAAAGTGAAAAACAGACAGTATTATGAAGAAAGCCAAACTCCAGTTTGGAAGGAGACCAAGGAACTGCCTTATCCAGTGAGAAACTTAGGCATCCTCATGAGAAGATTGTAACTTCCACATCCTCAGCCAACGAGAAACCAGAGGAAAGGACCTGCATGTTAGGGGAGAAATTGGCAGTTGTGACCACCCTGGCTGCGCCTCTCCATCAGACACCCAGCCTCGCGAGACCAAATTAACAACCTCGCTTTTGCTGCTCTTCGTGCCCTTCTGAGTCCATTCTTTGGATCCGGCCAAATGAATGCATTTCTCACAAAGGTCACTTGGAATTTTATTATTTTGGTCACTGAAAGTTAAAATGTGAACATCTATCAGTTAACCCATAAACTCATTTGAGACTGAAGAAAAGGAGAAAAAAAAACCCTCCAAAAGAAGCTTTTTAGAATCAAACTGCTAGGATTTGATCCATAGCCTTCAAAAGGTTAAGGAGCAGGACTCATGAAAATCTTAAAATGTGATGGCCTTAATTTGTTCCATTTTGCCAGATACACAATTTGGATTATACAGCCTTTTATAAACTGGTACTTCCGTGATGGGAATTTTAAAAACTTAAAAATCAGCTAGTAGTGTGACACTGTATGAGGTCAAAATGAGATCATGCAGCCCACCATGTAGCCCATCTGTTAGACGCCCTCAGCCTTGACTGACTACACCCAGCTACAAACCAGAGATAACCTGACCCAGCTCAGTTTGACCACACTCAGCTGCACAGCTGGTACTTTCTATCCCCCAAACACACCCTGTTTGCTAATTTGTTTCAAGGACTTTCTGCTCAGCAACAAGAATAACTGATGCTACCCAATAAACATTCACCACGCTTTTAAGCTTTTGCATCTTCCACTTGTAAAACCTATATAAACTAAGCCCAAAGCTGGCTCTGGGCTGATGCTTTGGGAGCGATCCCCCATCAGCCTGCCAGCATAATAAAGTTGGTTGCCTTCCAACTCCTTGGTGCAGAGCATTTTCCATTTGGTTCAGTACCAGGTTCCATAACATTTTGTACATTGCTATACTTTTGTGTTATGAAAAAATTCTAAAACAAATGCTATAAGATCTTTGACCATACACATTTGTGTGTGTTGTACATGTGTACATACTGAATGTTATGTCCAGTGGCTAAGTCGCCAAAAAATACCAATCTGTTCCAGAATAAACAGATAAATGAGTACACATAAATTAAACTGTTAGGATTATGATAACTAACCAAAACTTGTTGTTCATATGATTTAAGTGAACCTTTGCAAAATAAGTTGGCTTTAAACTTCTTGGTAAAACAAAACTGAAGTTGTCATCATACTTGCTTTGGGAGCACATGTGCAAGCCAGGAAGGTTATTTTATCTATATTTGATGTTTAAAATCATAAAAGTATCATTTTTACTAAGAATAAGTATACAGATGAAAACGCAATGCCATGTGCATTCCTTCCTGAGTATTGAGTACAACAGTTTAACTTTTAGGGTTTTTTTCATTGACAGTGAAATAACTTGAAACAATGACCATGCTTGCATAATGTCTCAGTTTTTATAAGTAATCTAGGTAATATTGTTAAAACTAAGTTAGAATGTAAATGAATAAATATTTATAAATGAACTTTTCATGGAATTTTCAAGTTTAAAGTTATGTTAACTTAAGTAATAGATATGCATAAAATGTCTGAGTCGTATCTAAGGTAAAACAGTGAAACATTAATTGCTAAATGTAAATCCGAGTACTCTTAGGTTTTGAATACTATATAAGGGGGCTGGGGATTTAGCTCAGTGGCACAGCGCCTGCCTGGCAAGCACGAGGTCGAGTTCAATTCCCAGTACTCGAAAAAAACAAAAAAATTAAATTAATTAAATAAATAAATTCTATATAAAAATAAATATATGAGAATATATGTGTCATTCCACATATAAAATTTTTCTGGGAGAAATTATAATATGTCTTAATAAACTATTGGGACTATTTCTTACTGTGTCTCCATTAAAAATAAGTTTACTAAAAGTTAAAAATTCTAATTAATATATTTAAGCATATATGCAAAAACATAAGAAAATAGATTTTTTGTTGTGGTTTTTTGAAGGGTTGAGACAAGGTCTCACTATGTAGTTCAGGCTGGCCTTGATCTCACTATGTAGTCCAGGCTGGCCTCAAACTCAAAGTGATCCTCCTGCTTTACCCTCCTGAGTGCTAGGATTACAGGTGTGCACTACCATGCCCAACAAAAAAGTTGTTTTTCATGAGAAAAACTATAAGAAAGACATAAAAATTTTTCTTTTATTGAGAGAAAGTAATTTTCTCTAAATCTGGAGATTTTCCTTCAGAATTTTTTTCCCAAAATGTAATTTAAGAAAGGAAATACAAACAAGGCAGAAAGGAACCAATAAGTAAGGACAGAGTTGTAAAAAACAAAAACAAAAACCCTCATAAGTGTGGGGATTTGGTGTTCTGGTGAAGAAAGTTAAAAAGAGAGAATATTTTAGTATGCAAAGGAATTTTGCACGGTAGAATCAACTTTTGTCCTAAAGTGGCATAACTGTATTGGTAAAGAATGGAAAGAAAGAATATAGGTAAAATTAAAGGTTATATAGGTTGCAAAGGTCACAAAAGGTTTGTGAAGGACAAATCTTATGAAAGAAAATGTATGTGTGATCACCATTAGCTACAATTGAAAGAAAATTGTTTATAGGTCTTTCTAGAAATTGACCAATAATATACTTGTGTAAAACTAGGATTTAAGTCTCTATATTTAAGCAACAAATCTTTCTTGAAATATTTGTGTTCCTACTAAAAATTTGCAAGAGGCTTTGATATTTTATTCCAGAATCTGTTTTTAACATCTTTCAACCTGCAGCTTTTCCTCTATACTTTCCATTAGTTAGTGTTTTTTCCGTTAAACTATTTAGTCAGCTCCTCTAAACCCTTTTTCTTCTCCACTTTCTGACTGCTACTGTGGCTAATGCCATAAATGTTTCTTTTAAAGGCCTAGGATAACTTGATTCTTTACTTTGGCTTTTCTCTGTGATTTGAATTGTTCGATAGAACCAATTTGCAGTGCTTTTACCATTTCCCACAGCCCCACATTTTCTTGCTCAAGGATCTGGTTTTCTTCTTTACATTCTTCTGTAGCAAGACACACATGCATAACTTGAACATACACTCTCCAGTATCTTCTTACATTCAAGTACCATTTCCACAGGTTTGATGGAAAATCATGTAAACAGTCCTCACCTAAGTATAAGCAATGACACAGCAGGAGGTTTTTCTTTCCCTCTCCGAACTGACCTAGGAATCCCAGACTCTGTTCTTGTAAAGATAATTTATTGTGATTCTGCTACTTTTGTTAGGTGTTTGATTACTTAGGTAAAATAAGCATTAAGAGTTTTTGTAATCTATTTCCTTTTAATATCTTCAACATAATCCATAGCTCTGGTTACATCTGGATTATGACTGTGGTTAAATCACTCTGGTTTGTGGGAACTAAACTGTGCTATGAGTTTATCCCCAGGCGGGGGTGAGGGGGAAGGCAAGGGGAACATGACTAGACACACACTGAAGGATAAAAGACAAGAAGGCACAGAATTAATCTGGAATTCAGGGGCCAGGCTTTGCCTCTAGTGGACAAAGGATCCCTGAGCAATAGGCCCATCTTGCTTTTATTTGCTTATGCAGCGAACAACCAGTCAGGGTAGCAGGAGATTCATCTGCCTCCTGTTACCTATAGTATATGTCCAGGTAAACAACTGGATCTCAGCTGTGTTGACGCTTTCGTGGAACTTGCAACATGCCAGCTCGGCAGCATGTTGCCAAAGGAGCACAGCTTGCTGTTTTTCTCCTTTGTTCTTACAGAGAAGATCAGTTGGGACCTCAATCCTCATTGTCTGGTCTCCTGCACTAGTTAAATAAAGGACTTTTATTTCACAATGATGTGTAATTATTATGCTTGAGTGTTTTAAACCTTGTGACATCTTTGGCAGGCTTCCTCAGGATCAAAGTTCTCAGTGAAGCCTTTTGGACTTTGAGATACTCCGGTGGGGCCCCTGCTGATCCTCAAAGAATGTATCACTTATTTTATACACATAAGAAACTAATTAGGCTACGATTGGATTTTACTATATTGGATTTTATAGGAAACATTGTCAAATGGTAAAATGATGCTAAATATTCTTTAAGGTATGTTCCTGTGGAGATGTAATTAATAAGAATGTTCTAAAAATTGTATGAAATTTATAAAATTCTGAGGAACACTCAGTCGGTTATCTTCAAATGCCTCATCAATTGCTGAGCTCTCACCCAAATTTTAGCCAAGCCTGTTGTCATTCATACTTTTTTTTGGTTCCGGAAATTGAACTCAGGACTTTGCACTTGCCAGCAGGCGCTGTGCTGCTGAGCTATAGCCCTGGCCCTCATTCACACTTTTGATTATCTTCTAAAACCATCTGTAATCAGAGTCATGGGAAAGACTAACCAACACTGGAATTCCGAGTGCTCGCAGAGTATTAAGAGGAATAATTATGAAAGGAGGAAAGGTTCTCACACACTCTACTATCTCAAAAGACTGCCAGAACCATAAACTTGCACAGAGGCCACTGCGACCTTAGACAGCAATCAACCAATCACTCTGCAAGACATGTGCCCAGCTGCTGTTCGTACAACTTCAGACTGCCTTCATCTTTACTCCGAGTCTGTGTGGTTCAGGATTTTTGTTGAAATATTCTGTAACTCTCCTTTTTATTCCTTCTCCTTGCTTCAACCTCTGATAATGCTCAGTTTAGTACATCACATATATTCCCATTCAAATGCTATTCTACTCCAAATAAATATAATTATTCTTTGGAGAATCTCTCTCCAATTTAGGTTAGCCTTTGTACTTTATGATTTCTCTATTTGAGAATATCAGTATTCCCTTTCACTACTGCAAAAGAGAAGGGAAAGGATACAATTAGTTAGCATCCCCGAGAGACATGCCGCACATCAGTGAAGAAGTCAGCGAGGGGAGAGGCAGCAGACAAGGAACTTGGCAACAGACGCTTCCTCTGTGCTCACCTCTCCTAAAATGGTAGGGGTGGGGTGGACTTGAATTTCTCCTTGGAATGTTTCACAACAGTAAAACTCTTAAGAAAAAAAGTTTGTGTGCTGAGAAACCAGTGGAAGTACTTAATTATCCTACATTAGGATGAAGGATTATAAATAAAGGTATGACAAAACTGACCAGTCTGAACATGGGAAGGGAGACATCTTATGGGCAGACCTCTCCTTGAACGTGACAGGGTATGTTGTGGTGTTTGATGAACATGGAGATTTCTATGACCATAATTATGAGATGCTGGAGAGCCACAACTGCCCACATCATCCAGTTTAAATAAACACAAAGAGATTGGCATCCAATTTTCCAAGTATTTAAATGCTCCTCTTCCAAATAAGAGGTGTGATTAAAAAATATGCCAGTCATTCTTGCCTCTTTTTTTTTTTTTTTTTTTGTACCAGGAATCAAACTCAGGACCTTGCACTTGCCACGCAGGCACTTGTGCCACTGATCTATACACTCGGCCTCTTCCCACTTTCTGAAGCAAGTCCTCTGCCATGCCCGTCTTTAGCTGTGCCGGTGTGGCTGTCTTGATGTCCTGAATCAACTCAAACATTTACCTTTCATGGTTATTTTGACTTTTGGGAAGAGCCAGAAGTCACAGATCTAAAGAATAAGGTGGATGAGGACACGCCATCATGTTTTTAGCAATCTGTCTTTCCCTTGGATTATAGTATTCGACAGCAGCATTCGCCATATTTTTTGATTATACTGTATAAAGTCGCTCACAAAAAAGGACTTTCGGAACTGCTTCAGAAAGTGGCAAGAATAACTGGATAGGCGTGTTCAGAGTGGGGGGAAGCATTTTGAAGAGGATGAACGGCAGTGTGTCTTTTACTGTCATTAAACATTCACCATATATTTTGATCATACCACACAGACACAGAACTGCCGTACTCCATAGTTAGGCACAAAGGGAATGCGTGGTGTTGGCAGTGACTAGCTAAAGCGTTAACAAACAATGTATTTTTTTTAAGCCAGCGTCTCATTCTGTCTAAAGAAGCTGCTTGGAGTCCTTGGTCATGCTTATTGTTTATCTAATAAAATCATGGTACAGAAGTAATCGATGGAGTCTCTGAAGGATTTAATCTCTCGGACTTCTGCCTACCAGCTGGAACAAGGGGAAAGGTCTTGGCAAGCATTCAACTGGGCAACTCCCACAGTTCAAGGTTCTGGAAAAAGAGCAACATACGGAAGGCTCACCAGGATAATGACAAAGCTCTTTTTATACCCAGTGGCTATTCTGCAAACAGTGTCTTTCACTGCACTGAGTTTCCCTGAAAGTAGTGATCCCACCTTTGAAGACTAAGGATGAGACCCCTCCCAGGCAAAGACTGTGACTCCAGTGACCCACTGCAACATTAGCTCTAAAGGAACTGTATGCCCATATACAGATGTTTTTATCAGAAATCCAGGTCCTGCTGCAGCAAGGAACCAGCCCCTCACTCCTTGGTCTTCGGTTCCTTTGTGCCTTGATGAAAGATTTCAGTCAAGACACACAGGCAGCCATGCCGGTCTATAGGCAGAATTTATTGTGAAGTAGATAGAGTTACACCTTCAAGTGAGAAGGCAGGCAGTGTCACAAAGACCCAGTGAGAGTCTTCATACATTTTTATGGGCACAAAAGTTACTCCTGGGGTTCAGGAAACTAGGGTGATTATCGTTTTATTCACACGAAGGATATGCTTATCAACATTTCTCTTTGAAATGCTGATAAAGATTTCTCTAAGTCACCCTGTATGTTTTCCTTTGCATAATACAAAATGACAATAATTTAGTTTTAAAATATTAATTGATTTTATTCTTTATTCTAGAACCAGGCAATACTTCATTAGCATAAGTGTTATCAGTTGAGTAGAAGACTTGAGTTTTCTAGATGGAGAAGGTCTGAAAAAGTAGAAATAAAACAAGAAAAGCGTTGATTATTTTAAAACTACTTTCCTAATAAGGTAGAGACAGGGAGACAGAAGAATAGAAAAATAACATTACATCAAAGTACCTCAGGTTAGTCCTTTAATCTTTTTTTTTGTCTTTTGTATTTTTTCCGGTACCGGGAATCGAACTCACAACCTTGTGCTTGCCAGGCAGGCGCTGTGCCGCTGAGCTAAATCCCCAGCCCCTGTCCTTTAATCTTTAAAGGATTACAGTATATAAGGATTAAATGGAGGCAACTTCATTACCATGCCACCTGCAATATATCTTTTAGGAAATTTGGCTGTTATCTCTCTCTCTCTCTCTGTCTCCCTCTCTGTCTCCCTCTCTGTCTCTCTCTGTCTCTCTCTGTCTCTCTCTGTCTCTCTCTGTCTCTCTCTCTCTCTCTCGATTTCTCCAAACTTCAGAAAACAACTTAGGTTCAGTTTGGTGAGCAGAATTTTCACATGGGTGACTCCAGTTTGATTTTTAGTTTGATCAACTGCTAACCAGTGCAGAAGCTTAGTCCAAAATAATGGCTTCTGGTGATTTTCATTAAACACCTTCGACTGACCTTGCTAGTGCAGTCTTTTTCAGTCCCAGTAATCAGCCAGTGATTATCTTTACAATCTTGCCTGGAGACATCATTTTCTAACACTTGTCATAATTGGTCAAGGTGGGATTTATACAAAAGTATCCCAAATCTAATTTCTATAATGGACTTACTCGCTCTGTAACCAACAACACAAAATGGAACTTCAAAAAGTTAACTTTTTTCTTCATAGACAGCAGCTTCTCTGAACTTCCTCAGGCCTAGGGTATAGCCACGCCACCAATGTCCTCAGCTCAGATGAAGACACAACGCACTAATGCTGGGAGGTTGTGGACCAGTTTGGTTGCACAAGGAAGGCGGGGAACGAAAGAGCCTGGAGGGATAAATCAAGCTTGGAGTTGCTCGTTTTCTCCTAGTATTTCCTCTCCTCTCTGTTCCCTACTATAAAAGACCCTTCCACCACTGTACACAGAAAGGTGATGATTTAGGGCTGGGGAGCCCCTCCATATCCTCAGAGCTAACTCTGAATAAAGGCTTTTTCCTTTTCACCAAAATAAATGGTCTCCTTGGCTTTGGTCAGTGGTGAGCAAGCAGACCTGAGCTTATGAACCTAAGTGGCTGGTAATAAGTATATCGGCCTACTGACCAGGGCTGACCCAGATGCTTTGGTTTGTGCAGCTCGGCCTTTCCATATCGAATTTAGATCTGAAAGCCAATGGCTACTAATCGTGGACTGGTTCAGAGTCCCTCCCAGAAAGAAATGCTTTTGGGAATGTCATCATTGGAGGGAAACAGAGATTCTGCCCTATTGTGACTACCCATGACATCCATCCTCCCCCTGGTTGGGGCACAAAAGTTAACCCATTTATGCCAAAGACTGCAGTTTTTAAAATTTTTACATGAAATTCATATATGTTACTTAGAAAACTTCAAGGAACAAGAATTTAAAGAGAAAAACATGCATTATGTTTTATTGGTATGGGCGTTCCAAAAATAGAATACTAGGCATAAAAGGATGAACGTTTTGGTTTAATTCTGGAGACTACGTGTAGGATATCTGGGAATTAAGCCCAGCTACTCCATCAAGTCACTGGACAACTCTGGACTTGGTGTGAGCCCAGCCTTCTCTTGTGAGTCAGGCACCTCTATACAGTAGCTGACTCCTTTTCAGATTCTGGGCACCCCCGGCAGTGGGTCAGCACAGCACCGCCTTGTCACAGAGCTCCTAGGGACAGACCCACCCAGACGAAGGGACTCGGAATGCCCGAGCCAGGCCCCCTCCTCGGCTGCTTTCCCTGTGCCAGAGAGCACTTCTGTGACTCTTCGTATCACAGGTGAGAGAAGGGGAAGCAGCAGCTGCCCCTCTGAAGTTGCCGGTACATTCCCATTTCTGGGCTGCTGCCTGCAGATGCCCAGGTAAATGCTTTACGTGTTAAATGTTCCTAGACGGGGGCACAGCCTGTAACACTTTAAAGAACAGCTATTTCCAGTGCCCACCCGCCGTTAATTCTTCTGAGGGGAAGGTCATAAGCTCTCAGAGCTGGGGCATAATCTGGTAACTTTTTAAAGGATTTACTGAACTTCACCTTTCCACAAACCTTCCAGGCTTCTCCTCCACACTGCCGAGCATGCAAGCAGCCCGAGGTACGTGGTTGGGTTCACCAGGCCGGAAAGACTGCAGGACAAACGTACAGTGAAATCACAGTATTTGGGCCAGGGATACAGCTCAGTGGCACAGGGCCTGCCTGGCAAGCACAAGGTCCTGAGTTCAATTCCCGGTACCAAAAAAAGGAAAAAAAAAAAAAAAGAGAGAATTTTGGGCCGGGGATATACCTCATCAGCACAGCACCTGCCTGGCAACCCTGAGGTCGTGAGTTTGATTCCCGGTACAGAAAAAAAGAAAGAAATCACAGTATTTGTGGTTCCCCAGGCCATACCATCATTATCATAAAGGGACTGTCTCCCTATTTTGAATTCTGAGATCTCGCGAGGCAGCCCCTTCTCTTGACTATTTAGGCCCTCGGTTCTGCGCCAAAGCTTGCTTGCTTGTTTGTTTGTTTGTTTGTTTGTTTTTTGGTACAGAGACTCGAACTCAGACCCTTGCGCTTGCCAGACAGGAGCTGTGCGGCGGCGGTGTCTCCCCGGCCCCGCCACTGCTCCCAAGCCTGTGGAACTTCTCTTTCCTCTTTCTTTTGGTAAGGTTGCCACGTTTCTGAAAACGGACAAACTCGAGGGCGCGTCCCACAGAGGCTCCCAACCGGTGAGGGACGCCAAGGGCTGCGCTGCGCCTTCTTCACCGCGAGGCGAGGCCTCCAGTCCCGGCCTCGACTCCTCCGAGCAGGTCCACCGCTCTAACCCGGCCGAGACGTCGGCCGCGCTGAGCGTGCAGCCCGCGGGCCGCAGCCTGTGCGACGAGCCGCTGCGCATCGCCGCGCGCGGCCTGGCCCCCGAGCAGCCCGTCACGCTGCG
>NW_004955523.1:1732633-1740664 GCF_000276665.1 Chinchilla lanigera | reverse complement strand
GGCGGTGCGGGCGGGCCGGGTGCGGGGCGCCCTCTTCCGGCCGCCGGGTGAGCCGGCCTCCTTCCCCTCCTCTGCTCCAGTCTGCCCTGACACTTCTCCCCTTTTTCTCTCTCCGGGGCTCTCCACGGGACCCGTGGTGTCGCTGATGATTTCTATTCACTTTTTTGTCTATGGCTTGGTTATTATCGGGTCAGTCGATAGGTAGAGCAATACCAGAAGTTGCTTAGAAAACGATACGGGTTCTCATCCAAGCCTTCTAATTAGAATCTTAATACCCAAGAGACGCGCGGGTGATTTGTGTACACTGTGTACACGTCGGGTTTGAGATCAGCTACTGTGGAACAGTGATTCATGCCCGGGGAAGGAACCAGCAGTATCTCCAGGGAACTCGTGAGAAACGGTCGGTGTGGCCCACTCGGGAGGAGCCCGCGACCCGAGTTGAGCCGCTTTTTCCAGGAGCTTCTGAGGCCACCTGTAGGGCGGGAGCCTCTGCTTCGAGAAAGGGGCTTAAACAGCGCAGCCCTCTCACAGGGAGCTGCCGGGCCGGGCGGGGGGCTAGTCCCTCTCTCTCGGATGCGTGAAACTGCTAACAGCAATGACCAAAAATAAGGACTTTTCTTTTAAACTACAAGATGAGTTAAAGCTCCCTCTTCCCAGGTTTCCTAATGTTGCTCTAGGACTTGGAAGGAATGCAAAATTGAAAACGTGGCTGTTTGGTAAGCAACCTTAAAGAATTACAGTAGTTACATGTTTAAGTAGCAACAACCAAAAGCAGTAGTATAGAGATCCGCAATGAACGCACTCTTCTCTATGACATCTTTGTCTCATGGGCAGCTGTGTTTCCTTCCAATTTTAACTCTTCCATGATCCAATATCCCAATTAGGACACTTTTTATACTAAAGCATTTCCTGGAGATGCTGGAACAGACAATCCTGCATTCACCACTATGGTCTGATATTCCATGGTCCTTTATTTCCTACCTCTCCTGATGGCAGACCTCACTCTCAAAGGTCGTTTTCATGGTCCCCATTACTGGACAGACCCTCTTCTAGCCTAGGATCCCTTCGCATGGTACTCTGGCTTTCTTTGGGTAACCTGTGTCCTTGGCACCCAGTGAGCTCCTCAAGCTGTTGACTCTTCAGCTTCCCTTTCAGAAACTACTGAAATACGTAGCTGTGGCTGTTCAGCCTCCAGGAATCTCATGCACATTTCCCAAGTCCATTTGCAGCAGTACTTGTCATTATGAGAACTTGAAGACATTTCTAAATGTCCATCAGTTACATAGTGGAACTGTGACAGCTCTATACTTGGACATGATCTACAGCTGTCAAAAATGAGGTCGATGTGTGCACTAATGTGAGCAGAGGTAAAGCTGTCTGAAATGTATTCCTCTGTGATAGCAAGTTGCAGAAAAGTACATAATATAATTTCATTTCCTAAGTAAACAAGTGTTCCTGTATATACTGGAGTGTTTATGTCTACAAGCAAAAAAAAAAAAAATTGGCATATAAAGCAATTCTGAAACTAGGCTAAGGAAATAAGACACTTGACTCATAAGATTGTAAACTTTTTATTAAATCTCAGCGATTAAAATGTGTTGATACAAGAATAGACAAATAGAGCAGTAATATAGACTAGATACTAGATAGGCTGATAAATGCATGTATTCAAGCTTGGAATATGATACAGAGGACAGTATAAATTATTGGGGAAAGGCAGTTGTATTGGATATTTATTTAGATCTCTACCTCACCACATATACAAAAATGAATTCCACATCAATTAAAGACCTGTTTGTGAAAAAGCTTTAAAACTATCAGGAAGTACAATGTGGGTATCTTTATAACCTCAGGGCCAAGAAGGCTGTCTGATGTAGATTTGGAAAGCACACACTATAAAGGAAATAGAAAAACTTCAGTGAGAAAAACAACAATATAGACAAAGTTAAAAGCTACAAAAATATTTACAACACATACAACTGACAAATGATCAGGTTCCAAAACAGAAAGCTTCGCCAGGAATATAGCTCAGCAGTACAAGTGTCTGCCTAGCAAGCGCAAGGTCCTGAGTTCAATTCCCAGTACAAAAAAAAAAGAAAACAAAACAAAAAAGAAAGCTGCTACAACCCAATAAAGAGATCCAACTCCATAAAAAACATACAAAAGATATAAGAAGGACATTTTTAAAAACAAAAAGGATATCAGTAAACATGAAAATTCTGAACTCCTTAGTAGTCATACAAATACACCTTAAAAGTGCTACAGAATACCCTTTTCATCCCCATTAAAGGCAGACATTAAAGAAAATTGATTCTCAAGTATTTATAACAGTCCACACACTGCTGATGGGAGTGTCATTCAGTAAAACAACTTTGAGGAAAAAGTTGGGAGTCTCAGTAAAAAGTGAAATGTACATACCATCTAAATAACCTGGGCGTGGAACTTGTATATGTAGCCCTGGGAAGATACTTTTACATGGTGTTTACAGGGTGTTCATAGCTGCAGTGTGATAACAAGTTACAGCTACCTTAATGGTCATCAAAAAAGGGGCTAAATGGTACTCTATTCATCAACACACTATCAGTGATACAGACAAGGCCCCCCCATCCATTTGGAAAGAAAAACATAAAACCCTGGGCCCTTTAAACTTTTACTTCATTTATACAGCTGGGAATTAGTGACGCCATGTATAGTCGAAATGTGGGTAGGGTTTCACTACTTTGATGACAATCTTAAAAAATAGTAAGCCTTGACACAGAGTGTCCAGACACTGCCTGAGAATGTCAGGTTATGGCCTAGATGTTGCCAAGAAGTCAACATGATGATACTGGGAAGCTCAATCAGAATTTTTAGTTGCAAGCACAAAAAAACAGATTTTGAATTACTTAAATTTATTGCGAGGCCTTAAGTTCAGGAACCCAGTTGACCAAGACTGGTAGATTTGGACAGGAAAACTGAGAGGATCTAAGAGGCTGCACCAGGAGCCTTAGCCAGGTCACAGCACCAGCGCACCACAGAACGTCAGTAATGCTGTGGACTGAATACCAACACTGCCCACCTGAGTGAATTCCAAACCACCCTCACCTCTCTGTATCACTCACAGGAACGAGCCTGGGTCACAAGGGGAGGGAGAACCTCTCATGTTGGTTTTTTCAGTGGAAGGTAGGGCCCTGGTCACCCTAATACAATCCAAAAAGGAAAGAAGGTGTGGATGCTTGGGACTCCCAAACAGCGCCCCAAATAAATGAGTCAGATTCCAAGTCAATTGAGGAGGAGATCTGTGTTTTGTTTCTTTTAAAGGACCAGAGCCCTTTCCTGGGATCATGGATCTTGTTGGAGTTGCAGGAGGACTTCTAGAATACTGAGCTAGTCTGCTGGCTGGGAAGGGCTTTGCTGTGATGGCTCTGGCTTATTATAACTATGACGACATCCCCAAGGTTTTACAAGATGGAGCTGATGGGAGAGGCATTTTGAAAAGTGGAAATGGTAAGCATGGAGACTCAGTGATTCAGTGATGGAAATACTCGTGTCCAAATATACTTAGTCCACAATTATATATATATATATATATATATATATATATATAGTAGCATAGTGGCAAAATTACCACTATTATTAGCATGTTGTTGATAGGTGGCCTTAAATGTATTTAATGGAACAAGCAAAGTAATGACTTCAAGTTTTATAAGAGGGGGGCGATATAACTTATACTTGCATCTTAGAAAATTAATAGTGTGATGGACTCATATGGATGCTATTGCAAAAGCAAAGCACTCTCTGGACTATCCGAAGAATAGACATTTTCTTTCTTACACACTTTATGGGACCCTATAATTTACTGACACTTTCTTGTCAGACCCAAGAGCTGTAAAGGAGGAGGAGAAGGACTGCTTCCTTTCCTGACGCGTTTCCTTTGGCACAGCTCCTGGAGCCCCATTCTGCATTGACGTGGAGATGGGGCAACCACGAACAAAGCCCATGGAAAGACAGTCATCCTTATGCAACAATACTGAGGCAGAATCAGTGAAGGCACAAAAGTACTGATCTGAACCAACACATCTGTCTAAATTATATACTAGGGAACTACTAAGTATAGCCCCTGGTAATTTTGATTTCCACAATGGGTCATTTGAGGTTTTGCAGATGGACTTTAACCAGGCACCTCCGTGACACAGGTACGAACAGGTTTTAGTCAGTTTCCAGTTTCTCTCCCTTAGTTGAAGCACAGCCAGGTAGAGAAACCGTTGCCTCAATACTAGCTGAAGTCCATTTAGAAAAATAATCCTTACCTGGGGTAACCCCTCTAACTCCACAGCAGCCAAAGAGCCCATTCACTGGACAAATTAAACGCTATATGGCTGGTTGTACATGTCTACATTTTCCATCCCTAGTCAGCTGGGCTAGTGTGCCAATGTACTTTCAAATCCCAATTCACAAAATTTATGCACACTTTTCATTTACTCTAGCCAAGAGACCTATGTGCAGTCCTTTTGAACCTAAGGGCCACTCTCTTTAAATTAAGTAAAGGTGTCCCTGCTGTGGCAAACAGAAACACCAAAACGACACCCAGGATTTGGAGGCAGATTTGTCTACATCAATGGGCACTGATCGGGATCATTCCCAAAACATCAGGTTCTCATTGCTGGTGGCCTAGGGCTTATATGCAATAAGCAAGCAGGAGGACAGAAGCAGAATGGCTTGTCAATTGTGGATTGGTTCTTACAGTATGCATCATAGTGACCAGAGGTTTCTAAGAAACAAAATAACAAGAACCGGAACTGGAACTATTACCTAAGCAATTAACAAACTGAAATATACTGGGGGGAGGATCTTCTGCTACATCCCCACTCAAAATAATTAAAGCCTTCCCCAAGTATTTGCCCCGACTAATCCAAGATTAGTAAAAAGCAAGGTCGTGAGTTCGGTTCCCGGTACCGGAGAAAAACCAAAAAGAAAAAAAAAAGATTAGTAAAAAGTCATATACTTCACTATTGTAAAGGTATAATTAATGCTATGAATAAGAATTATATTCCAGTACAACAGTCATAAAGCACCAGGAGATAGGGACCTGAAACACCATAATGTATAACAAGGAGATTTCTGCTTATTAAAACAGACATTTACAGAGGGCCTCCCTCCAACCACACAAGGAAGGCTCATTCCAGGTCTTACTGACCAACCCCTCTGCCTCAAGCTTAAAGGAACTGACTCCTGAATACCTGTGTCCTATGTAAAGAAAACATCAGCTCCTAACTGAATCTATACTTCTGTTGATGGATTAAACCTGAAAATTTCTAGGAGTTCAGTCACAGGGGATATGTGGTAGACAGATTTCCCATGATGACCAGACTGGGGCTATATCCCCTTTCCTTGTTTCTAGATTTATTTTGTTCTGTCTTTTTCCCTGCAAGAACAATATCCTAGTCTGCATTTCCCAGTCCATCACCAAGGGAGAAACTTACAAATTGTTGAATCTGCCATCCCAAACACTGACCAATCTGTGACTCTCGTGATGGCCTAATTCAGTGTGTAACAAATTTTTCTAAGATTCTAAGTCCTACCACCTACACGAATTCTTCCTCTGGAATCTCCTTCAAAGTAAGCTTTCTCATCTACCCTCAACTCCTGTCCTCTCTCTGCTTTACCTTCTTAAAGCAGTAAGGGCCCCAGGACTATTCAACAGATCATTCCCTCTAAACCATTCCTTGTGTCTCTCTACCCGAAGTAAAAAATTATTGAGACTTATTTAAAGAGAAAGGGATACTAACAGTACTTATTAACATAACTGACCCCAGGTTTAATTCCACCCTATACAAAAACTCACAGATGGAAAAATTTTTCTTCTATCAGGTATTTCTACTATTGTTGACAGGACATTTCATCAGAAACCTCTGATGAAATGCAGCACATGTCTGAAATCCCAACACTCAGGAGGCTGAGACTTGAGGATCGTTGCAAATTCAAAGCCAACCTGAGCCAGTAGTGAGTTCAAGGACGGCCTGAACTACAGAGTGAGACCCTGTCTCAAAAAAACAAAAATCAAACAAATTAAAAAAAAAAAAAAGATATCTGGGTAACAAGAGATAAGTGTGGATCAGGACATGCAGTAGTCCCTTTTCTGTTAATATTGCAATGTACATGGGCCTGAGTACTTTATAGAGAAAATAAGATTATTTAAGTTCAAAGACACAGCACTGGCTCTAGTGAGGGACCTCTGGCTGCATCATATCATGGCAGAAGGCACTATGTGGGAGCACAAATAGACTCGTACTTAGCCCATGGGGCTGCTCTGGGCCATGCGGCCCGACCGGCCCTTCTGGCGCCTGCTCAAGCGCGACGTGCGGACGCCCTTAGCTATGAGAATGAACCGTCTACAAGTACAATGAACAATATTGACGATTCTCACAAGTATAGTGTTGACTGAAAGAAAACAGGCACTATAGAAAGCACACTGCACGATTCATTCCCATAAAGTGCAATGAAAAAGTTACCTGTGGTGTTTGAATCAGGACAACGTATTGCACTGGTTTGATATACATAGCATCCACCACACTACTGGGAGGTGGTGGAACCCCTGCGGGGCCTCCTGGCAGGTCCTCGGTCATTCAAGCTGTGCTCTTGAAGGGGACTGTGGGGCCCCAGTATTTCACTCTCTTATTTCTGGCCTGTGATGTGCTCTGGCAGGCCCCACCCTGACTATCTGGCACCCTCACCAGAGGCCTAAAGAAGTGAGACTGCCCAAACCAAGGGTGGCAGCACACACCTGTAATCCCTAGTTATCTGAGAGGCTGAGACAGGAGGCAAGTTTGAAGCCACCCTGGACAACTTAGCAAGACCCCATCTCAAAATAAAACATAATAAAAGGGTTGGGTATATAATGAAGAAGGGAAGAAGGGAGGGAGGGAGAGAGAAATACAGCAAGCAGTCCAACCGTGGATGGGGCCCTCCAAAACAGGGAGCTAAATAAACATTTTATCATTCTAAAAGTGCACCAGGTGTTTATTGCACTAATGCAGAACTGACAGATATATTTTGGGAAGCAGGAAATGCTTGCAGCAGGACCAAGAGTGAATTCTATGGTCTGGTAATAATCTATTTCTGGCTGTTTGTGCTTGCTTACATGGAAAGGTGTGTATGTATGTGTGTTGGGTTTGTGAAAACTCACCCATGTGGTTGCGCCTTTGGTATGTATGCTGTCTATGGCTAGGTATGTCCCTCAAAGTTCATGTGCTGGAAGATTACTCCCCAGTGTCACAGTGTTAAGAGGCAGGACCTTCAAAAGGGACTAGATCGCCAGGCATGGTGGCGCACGCCTGTAATTCCAGCACTCGGGAGGCTGAGGCCGGAGGATCGTTGCAAGTTTGAGGCCAGCCTGGGCTACGAAGTGAGCTCAAGGTTAGCGTGAACTGCATAGTGAGACCCTGTCTCAAAAAGACAAAAAAAAAAAGGGACTGGGTCTCGAGGGCTCTGCCTCCTGAGTGGACTGCCCTTACAGCAGATACGGTTCCTCACAAACGGATGCGTTAAGCTTCCCGCGACCTTTCTGCACGCTTTTCTGCCTTTTCGCAAAGGGATGACAGCAAGACAACACTTGCCAGATGTGGACCCCTCCAATTTGGACCCCCAGCCTCAAGTGCACGAAACAAATCTGTTTTTAAGTAAGTTGCCTGGTTTCACGTATTCTGTCATAGCGACACAGAAACAGTCCAAGACAGAGATTACTTGTCATTAAAGGTCATTCTAAAAAATACGTCACTGACCTCATGGACGCGCTGGACTTTGGCTGGATCTCATTCACGCTGGTGTCCCCACCAACCGATTACCAAACAACGCCCCACCCGGGAGAGCGCGAGGCCGAGGGTGCGAGGTTCGGCCAGAACCTCTCGGCGCCCCGCCCGCCCGGCCCCGCCCAGAGCCGGGTTCCTTTCGCCCGGACGCACGCTCGGGCCGGGCGCGGGGTCCACGGGACGGAAGCTCCCAGGCGCCCCGCGACTTGGAAGGGGCCGAGGCTCAGCCGCTCACGGCCCGCCA
>NW_004955523.1:1727095-1732191 GCF_000276665.1 Chinchilla lanigera | reverse complement strand
GGCGGTGCGGGCGGGCCGGGTGCGGGGCGCCCTCTTCCTGCCGCCAGGTGAGCCTCCCGCTGTCCAAGATGGACGTAGTCTCCGTGGGCCTAGAGACACGCGCTTGCGGAACTTCCCCGAGCCGCTTGCCGCAGCCGGTGTCTGTCGTGTGCTCTTAGTGGAAGTGGAAGTTGCCTGGCACTGCTTGGAGGCACTGGCCGTCCCTTAGCCACATGCGAAGAAGTGCCTTCCACTTACATTTCGATCCCCTTCGTGCCAGCCACACGAGTGTTTTGAAATCCGTTGACTTCTGTCTGCGTGCAGAAGCTACTTTTGCCTTCTTCCCAAAGAAGGAAAACCCAAACAAAGCCAATGCTAAAACACAAAATCCCCTGACACGCCGCTTCCCCCTAACGTAAATATCGTCAGGGATCTCAACCTGGGTGGTTTTCCCACTTCCTTTGGGGACATTTGTCAATGTCTGGAGACAATTTTAGTAGTTGTAACTGAAGGGGGATGTGCTGTTGGCATCTTGCAGGTAGAGGCCAGAGTTGCCGCTAAACATTGCACGACGCAGGAGTAAACAAAGATTTATTTACTTTGCTCAAAATGACCGTAGCGCCGGCGTCGGGAAACCTCAGTCTAAGAAAAAGGGAGCAAGCTAGGTAGAAGCTGCCTGGAAACAAGACTGCCCCTGACCCACCCCTGGCAACCAAGTTCCTGACTTAAACCCCTGGTAGATAAAAGTGCTAGGCTTGGCACCGTGCACAGAGGTCCCAAGCTGAACTCCGATTATTTTCCAAAATTATAGAAAGTTTTGTTTTTGCGGCTTGTCAGCAATTCTTCAACTTAACTAGAGGCCGCTGCTCACTACACTGGGACTGGAGCTGGGCCTTACACATTTGTGTAGCTCTATATTCCTGGAGTCTTTCACAGCGGTGTAGTAGGAGCTCAATAAATCACACTGATTAATTTGGAATCTTCTAAAAGTTTTAATTAGAAAAAACTCTTAGTTGTGCTGACACCCCACACAAGTCAATGCCAATCTAGTGTTCACTATTTCAGTGTCTACAGTGTGGCCCGTTTAAGCATGGACCTCATTATACTTACAGTGTAATAGAGAATACTGGCAAGTAACATTGTAGCCATAGTACAGTGTGGCAGGTGCTACTGGAACCAAGACAAAGGTCCCACTGTATTGCTGCTGAATAAGGCCAGTGACTTAGAGTGATGGGAGAAGAAAAAGTTTTACCAATCACAAGCTGGCTTGGAAGACAGTGGATCAAACAACCTTAGTGACCACCTTGCTGTTCATGTTAAGCTTGAGATTTTGATTTTTGCAAGGGAAGGGGTGCAGGTCTCAGACAGGTGGACACCAGGGTTGTTTATTAATCTTACTTATGTGAAGGTCAGTGAATTTATGAATCTAAAAGAAAATACAAATGACTTAAAAATTCTCTTGATCCATGTCTGGCTATGGCCAGTTAATGTGCTTTTCTGGCTGTCATCACTACAGGGTGATCTTTCCCTGTAGCCAAGGTCTAAGGAGTTTTCAGGAAAAGAGTATAAGGAGTTTCTAGCTAGCATTTGTGTGCAGATTAGTCAGGCAGGAAAAAATGAACAAGTTTGATGAAAGAATTTAACTTGGGAAAATTCTTTAACCCATTACGTGGCTTCGCTGTGATAGGGAAGGTACAGCCCCGTGTGCTGGTGGGAACATAGAAAAGGCTCTCTAACCCCACTCAGCCTGGGGGACCTAGGAAGGCCTTTGGAAAATTTGGGCTTGAAGACTAAGGAGTCAATCAGATAAAAAAAAAAAAAAAAAAAAAAGTGGGAGGAGAGGGAACAGTATTGTAGGCCAAGGAAACAGTATATGTCAATTAATTGGGGCAAAAAGACAACATGCATATTTGGAGATGGATTTTTTAAGGCTGGAGCAGACAGAGCTGAGGAGTATAGTGATCCCTGAATACACAGCGCACATAACAGCTCTCAAGACATTCTCAGGTGCTATTTCTGAGGGAAATGAGAAAGAACAGTTGGTGGAAAATCATACATCTCATCACATGCTACTTCTAGCTTGCTTTATTTATATTATTGTTTGTGAAAATATATGACACATTCAGGAGAAACTAATGGATCTGGCTTCCCTTCTCTCTGGGGATTATTAAAACAAGACAAAACGAAACAAAGAGGTAAAGTAAAAAGGGTCCTCTTTCACCAACCTCCACTTCCAGCCTGTCTAGCTTCAAAAACTTACTTGCTCACTGCCCAAATCTCAAACCCAGAATGCTTTTGAGAGGGTAAAACTTCTTTGATTTGTCATGTTCTCCAGGCAGGGGCAGCTTCCCTGGGATCATCGACCTGTTTGGAAGCAGTGGCGGTCTTTGTGAATACAGAGCCAGCCTCCTAGCTGGACATGGTTTTGCTGTGCTGGCTCTGGCTTACTTCAGATTTGAGGACCTTCCAGAATATTTGGGTGAGATCCACCTGGAGTATTTTGAAGAAGCGGTAGACTTTATGCTTCAACACCCAAAGGTAGGTCTGAACTCACCTGAGTGCAGGAGGGAGGGGGTCGAGTGAATACAGGGCTGGACACAGAAACCCTACCAGGACACTCGGGGCTGGAAACATGTATGAGACACAAGCTCTCCTTTAAGAGTTACTGGGATTATTATTTCCATATCCACCCATCTCACCTCTCTCTTAAGACTCACTGTTTAGTTCCCTTTGTGCTTACATAATTCAAAGAACACTGGATTAAGGAAATACTAACCTCGAGTCCTTGTTCTCCCTGGGCCACATAGTGGCCTTACCATTCTGAATAAGGCTCTGGGTTTAGTTATTCTCACTCATAGTATTTATATAAATAGATAGTGAGAAAGTTTTTACTATGAAGAGACATTTTTGAGGCAATCTGAATAGGAACAGTGTTTTGATGATATTAAGGAATCATTATGAGTGTTAAGTGTCATAACAGTATCGTAGTTTCCTTTCAGATGTCTTTATCTGATAGTACAAAATTAAGACATTTTGGTATGATTATAAATGGAGTGATACACACTGTTTGCTACCATCTAAGTTTAAAGGGACCCAAAGGTCTAATGTTAAGGAGTAAGGTGTTTTGTAAGGGGTAGTCTGACCTTTTTGTGGTTTAAGGACTAGTCTCTTAGCAGAGCTACTAAAATCTAGATGATGTCAAACTGTGAAGGTTAGTTTATTTAGGACAGATATGGCCCAGGGAAAAATAAGAGACCAATATACACTGCCAGTTCTGCCCTGGAAAGAGGGTCTTCTGGCCTGGAACCTTTGTTTTAAATGACTATCCTTTGGCCCTCTTTTGGCTGGACCACTGCCCATAGGGTGAGAGTCTGAGGGGCTACGGGAATGTGTTCACCAGGAACCATATGCTCCCCACCCAGCCCTCAGGACCTGGAACCACAGAATTCTCTGCCTAACAGCGCCAGACCCTGGTGCTGATCCAGTTTCCAGGCCTTAATGCTCCTTCTCCGGGTCTATCAGTTTCTGTATACCTAGACCTTAAACATGCAGGGTAAGTGTCCAAACATGTGTGAGAGACCCCTCAAGGTACACAAAGGAACCAGGGATGGGAAGAGAAAGAGGATGGGCCAGGGTTCAGCGTCTAGGGTCTGTGGCTGGTTCATCTCCATGCCACATTCCAATACAGAACTCCAGTGAGTTCTAAATTTTAAATTTGAACCTGACCTTTTAAATGGTTATGGTGGTATCAAAGCAGGAAATAATAGTATATTTATCTAACAACTTGTTTTTGATATACGAGCCTCTCTGTATACTCTTGACCCAGTCTTCATAAATACTAGGGGATAGCTTTTATGACCTAGGATATCAGTTGAAAATAGAAGACACACTGGAACTTTGTAGACTGTTGCATAACGAAAGTAAATTATATTTGAGAAAAGTACTTTAAAATGTAAAATTACTGTTTATGTCCTCCATTTGTGAACTGCAAGTGTATTCTTTTTCTCTTTTCATCAGGTGAATGGTCCTAGTATTGGGCTTCTTGGTTTCTCCAAAGGAGGTGACCTGTGTCTCTCAATGGCATCTTTCTTGAAAGGAATCACAGCCACTGTACTTATCAACACCTGTGTGGCCAACACAATAGCTCCCCTGCATTACAAGGGTATGATTATCCCTAATCTCCACAGTGACCTAGGGAAACAAAAAGTCACCGAGTCAGGTCTTTTGCATATTGTGGATATTTGGAACAACCCACTGGAGGAACCCAACTGCCAGAGTCTTATTCCATTGGAAAAGGCCCAGGGACCCTTCCTGTTTATTGTTGGCATGGATGATCATAACTGGAACAGTGCATTCTATGCTAATATAGCCTCTGAAAGGCTACAAGCCCATGGGAAAGACAAGCCCCAGATAATCTACTATCCAAAAACTGGTCATTGTATTGACCCACCTTATTTTCCACCTTCCAGAGCATCCGTTCATGCACTATTGGGTGAAGCAGTGTGCTATGGAGGTGAGCCAAGGGCTCAATCAAGGGCGCAGGTGGATGCCTGGCAGCAAATTCAAACTTTTTTCCAGAAACATCTCAATGGTAAAAAATCTGTCAGGCACAGCAAAATATAACATTGCAATTGTAGGCCAAATGCCATTCATAAAAATCCTAACAATACAACTTCTTGTGGGTGTCCCAGAGCACCAAGGAAACTTTGTATAATAAAGCAAGCAGCTCAGGTTCCTTCTCAAGTCCTGCTGGACTTTAGCCCTTTGCAACCCTTCCTTCTTCCCTGCCAGGTCCACCCTTAGCGCTCCTGAACATTACCAAGGTATAGACTTAACCCTGATCTCATCTGTAGCAACAGTCTTAACCTAAGCAAAAGAAATGTAAAAACTGCTTGGCCAGCTCTCAGGTGATGGCCTAGCTTCATCTTTGTGTGCTAATTCGGAAGCCTAAAGCTTCTGTATTGTTCTGAAGTCCCATATTCTCTTTGAGCCCTAACTGATCTTGATCTTGCCTTGGAAACCTGCCCAGTAGAGCCCCTTAAGGAATGGATTCTCTCTCTCTCTCTCTCTCTCTCTCTCTCTCCCTCTGTCTCTGTCTCTCTCTTCCAGATGTCTCA
>NW_004955523.1:1702519-1726995 GCF_000276665.1 Chinchilla lanigera | reverse complement strand
ATTTTGAGACAGGTTCTCACTAAGTGACTAAGTTTCCCAGGAGCTTTGCTCCAACTCCCAATCCTCCTGTCTCAGCCTCTCAGACTGCTAGGATTGCAGGTGCACATCCTCATGCCTGGCTCTGCCTTGTTCTTAATAGTACACATTCCTGAAAGCTTATTTCAGACTTGTCCCTGACCTCCAAGCTGAAGACGGGGGCTCTGTACCTGTTGATAAGCTTCCTTTATTATGTTTAAGATCTCTGGACTCCCTAGTTTCTTGTCTGGAGGAATGCCTTGATGGCAAGATTTGTAGGACTACAAAGCGTTGTGGACTGTGGCCGTCATCTTTGAATGTCTTGTTACGCCTGCCAAATCAAACTTCCTTCCAGCCCTATCTGCTGCTGTTACCTTCCAGCTGGAAAGGACTGCTGTCTGTCTGCTTTACCCACTGCAGTTGGACCACTAGCTACAGTCCTGAGGTACCAGAGTGTAGAGGTCTTCCCTGAGCACAAGAAATTTTTCTGAGACTTAGGCATATATAAAATCTTTCACCAAATTGAGTACTAATGAATAAAATTCCCTAGAGGTAACTTAAAACTCTTTTGGAGTACACTCCTTCACCTTGTAGTATAGTTTTCTATGATGTGAATTCTGGCACCCTCTGCTTTTCTCGCTTCCAGGCAGGCCTGCCACTCTAGATGGGTTCTTGGGAGAGGAGGAGCACCTAGTTACACAAAACTTATAAAATTCATTAAAAAATTAAAGCTTAGAAATCAGTTTCTCCCAAATATTGTTGTACTAAGAAACATTACATAATAGAAAAGGTGCCTCTCAGAAAGGGGCCTCTCCGCTACTTACCATGTGGTCTTGATTCAGTTGTTGATGTTTGGCCTGTTATGATTAAATTAGATAATCTATGTAAAGCACTTGACATATTTTAACTTTTTTTTTTTTTTTGAGACAGCATCTCACTACATAGTTCAGACTTGGCTTGAGCTCTCTAGGTAGGTCAGGCAGGCCTCAAACTCCAGGCAGTCCTCCTGCCTCAGCCTCCCATATGCTGGGATTCCAGGTGTGTGCCACCATGCCGAGCCTCATATTTTAACTTTTAAATATTAGATATTATTTTTTTCAGACAAGGAAATTAAAACCCAGGAGTGCTAAGAAACTGGTTGGTGGAATAGCTGAGTCACTGTGTGTCTGAAGAGGCAGGGACCTCAGCTCAGCCTGGGCAGGATTTTGATGTAACATCTCAGAAAAGCATTTCAGGATATGTCAGTGACATATATAGCCTGATTTATTAACTAACCAGTTAGTGAGGGGAAACAGGAAGGGACTTAAACTTGGGGAGGTGAGGGGATCACAGTTCTGATAAAGATCAGACTGGTCTGTCTACAAAAGGAAGGGTGTACCTTTTAAGCAGTTGCAGGGATGGGCTAGAGTCTAGGTAGTCATCTCGTGGTTTTGCCAGGTGGCTCCAGATAAGTCCTTATTTGAAGGGGCAATCTGGTCTCTGTGAGGTGATTATTTCTGCTTGGGGAAGTCTCAGTTTTGCCAAGGCTATGCTGGAATCCAAGGGGAGGCAGGTTTAGGTGACTGGAGACTTCTAGGCACCCTTGGTAGTTGAACGTTGCTGTAAATCTCTCATCTTGGCTCCTCAGTCTTGAAGAGAGACGAGATAGGTTATGGAAATTTAGGGATAGTCAGCTTTGCACAGTGCTGACAGTTTTTAGACAGACACTCTCTAATGATTAACATGCCTCTGGGCAGAGTTAGCAGGGATTTAACCTAAAGTTTTAGTTAGATACAAAATTAGTAAGTAGTTAACAATTGGTATCTGAGGACTCAAGTGAAGCGTAACTATTTTTTAGCAAAAGCAGTTTTTAAATCCCTGGTTGTTTTAGGAAAAAAACACAAATCACGCTTTTAATGAGTAACTGGTTGAAGACCCAGTACCTGCCCTTTGTCCCTTGGTGGCTTCTGGCTGACTCAAGTCCTACTCCATTCCCCGGGGCTCTGCTGCTGCTCCTCATCCTGAGAACTCACAGTCTAAAGGTCCAGAGCGCTACTGTGAAGACCACGGGAAAGTTAAGTTATGATCACACAATGCAGTCTGCATGATCCAAGTCGGAGAGTTTAGCTTTGGAACGATAAAAAATAAGGAATCATTTTTAGCATAATGATTTGTTTTCAAAAGGCTGCCATTAATTCTTCCTTGAGACTTAGTGGCTCAAAGCAGTTTAGGCCTAAAAGGAATTCGATCAGAGGCAGTTTTTAACAGGAAAACAAGCAGTAAATGGGCAGTACGAGAAAGTTGAGAACAGAATGGTGGTTACCAAAGGCTGGAAACAGCAAGAGGGAGTGAGGGGAGGGTATCTGTAGGGGCAGGAAGTGTGTGCCGTGGCACAGGAGGGGGCTGCGGAGAATGATGATGTGCAGTACATTTCCAAAAGCTAGAGGGGTTTAGCAGGATTTCATCATAAAGATATGATAAATGTTTGAGGAGATAGACATGTTTAACCTACTTTAAACATTACATAATTACACAATCAACACGTCACCTGGTATCCCATAAATATGTGCAATTGGTAGGCTTCTGGGTATTATTTAAGAATAAATTTAATAAATTTAAAACAAAATATATATATCCAAATTCAACTCATTGTTCTGCTTTCCTTCGTAAATTCAGTGTCCTTGTCAGAGTGAGAAAGGCCAAGAGACAACTTTGAGAGCAAATATGTGGTTTGTCAACCACTAGTCATTTTTAAAATATTTTTAAAATTTTAAAATATTTGTACAAACTAATTACATTATTTCAGCCAACTGAAAACACAATGACTTCTTAATTCTTCCAAAATATGAAAACTAAGCTGTTTTATATACTCATTTAAAAAGGTTATTGAACTCTGGGAAGACAAAATGGTTGTAGATGTCCTTGTAGATTTTCACATGTTAACATGCAGCTATGTATAAAATCCTATATTCATGGACAGTGGAATGATGGATTTGGAGGCAGAAGTCAAAATTACTTCAGCTGTTTTTTCTCAAAGTGGGGGTCAGCCATATACATAGAAGTATGACTGAACAGTCAAAGACAAGACTTTAACAAATACTTTCTAAAAAAAAAACCAGGTTGTTAGATGGCTCTAAACCAGAAATTCTTGGTGTAGTAGCCATGTGTTCCAGTGGCAAATACATTCGTAAATCGTGATGCATGAAATTACTATTTTACTTATCGGTAACTGAAGTAAAATATTTGCAAATGGGAAGGGGATGGAGAGATGGAGGGAGGGGTGGAGGGCAGGGAAAGGGGATGGAGAAAGGAATTAAAATGTACATGTGGTGATTCTATACAAGGAATATACCCATCAACTGAGGAATGGATGAAAAAGTTGTGGTATTTTTTACATAATGGAATATGACTCAGCTATAAAGGAGAATATTCTCAAGGCTTTTATAGGTAAATGGACACAGCTAAAGACCATACTTGTAAGTGAAATAAATCAGACCTGCATGTATAAACACCGTATTGTCTCACTAGTGTAAGAACCTGAAAGACTGAATACAATCTAGGAGGTACAATAGACATTGTGAAACGAAAGGAAACTGCTCAGAAGGAAAGAACAACTGGGATGAGGGAAAAGAGAAGAGAAAGAAGGGGAAAAATATGTATATATGTATACACAGGATAGCTAACATAGTTGTACTACTGATTTCTGCTTTATCAAAAGGAACAGTTAATGCTTAAGTGTTTGATCAATCTTACATGTCTATATTTGTTTATCTGAGTATACAATTTGAAGGTATCAATATGTAATACAACAACCATTGTTAATTTCCTATCACCTTGTCTGAAATTCTGTATTGCTTGTATTGTTTTTGTTATTTTCTAAATGTATGTGTGTTTGTTAATATGTTTTCGCTCTTTTATCTTTAAAATAAAATGAAATAAAAGAATGTAAACATTATATACTGCAAACATGTACTAGTAAAAATAAATTTTAAAAATTCCAAATTTAAAATATTTGGAAATGGAACTGTTTCCCAAAATGCAAGATTTACATATATACCCTCTTCCTTGACAAAGTTTAATGGAGTGTGGAGGTTAATTAACCTCATTGTAGACATGCATTTAAATAAGATATTCTGTAGTAGAAAACAAATTTTATGTATACAACAATACATCCTTCACTGTAAAAGATTCGAGTGATACAGATAAAAGATTCTCTTAGCTCATTACCCAATTCCAGTCTTATACTGAAAGTTAATAGTTACTATTACCAGTGTGAAGCGTACCCATCCAAAACTTTTTATGCACATACATACAAATCTATGTATTAATAGAAAATATGATTTTGTGAAATTAAAACTCTTTTAGCAATAATGTTTCTCTTTCTTTCTTTCTTTTTTCTTTTTGGTACCTGAAATCAAACTCAGGACCTTGCGCTTGCCAGGCAAGTGCTGTGCCACTGAGCTATATCCCTGACCCAAAGCTCTCTTTTTTTCTTCTTTTTTGTCTTTTTGACACGGTTTCACTGTGTAGTTCAAGCTGGTTTTGAGCTCACTTGTAGCCCAGGCTGGTCTCGAACTCACAGCGATCCTCCTGCCTCAGCCTCCTGAGTGTGGGGATTACAGGTGTGCACCACCATGCCTGGCTCAAAGCTCTCTTTTAAAAACCATAAAAATAATACACTTTAAATTTTCTGCATGCAAAAATACACACTGTTAATGCAGAACAATATTTCTTTAGGGTATAGATCTGTGTAGTTCAGCATCAATGAAAAAGCGAAGATTGTGCTCCCTCATGCCCTCCATCCCATAACTGGGCTACTTTGGGGACTATTACGTGTGACAATTTTTTCATCCAATCCACATTTTTATTTAAAAATTAAAGGTTTCCTGATTTCTAATTACTTGATTCTGTTTTCCATCATTTAACATAACTTTACCTACAATTATCAAAGAGGCTGCTAGATTTTCTGAATTTTGTAAAACTCTTCCAGCACTATTTTTGTTTGTTTTTTGTGGTATGGGAATTGAAACGAGGGCCTGGCACATGCTACTGTAGGCAAGTTCTCTATTACTGAGCTACATCCCCAGATTCTTCTATGTTCTATTTTGCTAAATTGCCCAGGCAATTAATTTGCAGTCCTTCTGTCTCAGCCTCCCGAGCTCCCAAGAAGCTGGAACTACAGCATGAGCCACTGCACACAGCTTCAATACTTTTTTTTTTTCAGTACTAGGGATTGAACCTAGTTCCTTTGCACTGAACTACATTTCCAGCCCTTTTTTTTAGAGTGAGATATCTCTCAAGTTTCTTTGGTCATGCCTAAAATAAGAGCAAGCCAACTCAAAGCCACATTCTCTGGTGAGCAGCTTTCAGAATCTATTCGTTCATTCTATGGGATATAAAAGAAGAAAGGATCCAAATTATGTAATTCTTTTGTTTCCTATGCAAATGATTTTAGCCTTAGAAAATCTGAAACTCAAAGTGTTCTTGATGTGAAATTGCCAAGATAGTGTGAATTAATTTATAGAGACATAAATTTCTGATAAACACAGTTTATATTACTGGTAAATAAAATATATTTGTGACCAAACTTTACTACTACAATAAGAAGGAAATAGAAGCAATGATATGAACAAGCATGATGATTTATTATTCCCCATTAATAATAATTCCATAGGGAATAATCCAGTTTTAAGTAAAATGAATATTCTGTTGGGTTATCAGTATGTTTGAGATTTGGATTCCTGTTATAGTCATATACACAAAATTATTAGATTTTGGCAGGCAAAAATTATAGTTGGGAGAGATGGAAAATATGGAAGTCTTTTCAAAATAAACTGTCCATGAGCAAAAACTGGTTATGTTATGAATACACATTTTAATTAATAAACATCTTAAGGTTTTTTTTTTTTTTTTTTTTTTTTTAGAATGTACTGGGGATTGAACTCAGTGTCTTTGCACTGAACTATATACTCAGGCCTTGTTTTTAACTTTTTATTTGGAGACGGGGCTTCATAAGTCTCTAAATTGCCCAAGCTGGGCTCTAACTTGTGTCCTCCTGCCTCAGCTTCAAGAGTGCTGAGATTACAGACTTACACCACTATGTCTAGCTAGCATTTGTTATTTTTCTTAAAATGTGATTCAATTACCTGTTTTCAAGAGAATTTTATTTACTTCAAAAATTAAGACATTTACATTACAAAATAATCAAAAGCTAGACAAGCATGAGGTTCGTCTGCTTGGGCTGGTAAAATACCACAGATTGAGTGGCTTAAACAACATGGATATATTTTCTCATAGTTCTGAAGGCTGCATATTCGAGATCAATGTGCTGGTGGGATTACATTTCAGTAAGGTCCTCAGACACCCTTTTCTCTTGTGCTGAGCTGCTGGTATCTCTTACAGTTCTTACAAGAGCACCAATCCTATTGGATTATGACCCTACCACTGCGGCCTCACTTAAGCCTGAAGGCCCCGTATCAAAAAACTGCTACAGGGGCTGGGAATTTAGCTCAGCGGCACAGTGCCTGCCCGGCAATCGCAAGGTCATGAGTTTGATCCCCGGTACCGGAGGGAAACAAAAAAACGTGCTACAAGTTAGGACTTCAAGATACGGATTTGGGGGGAACATGATCCTATCCCTCTCAGCCATTATACTTTAGTTAATACGTATATACGTGTGTACTATGTATATTTTTTAGAGGATCACACTATTTTTTGTTTGATTACTTGTGTTTTTACTTAAAATATCACGCGTATCTTTGTGTAGGAATAGATGCCTATGAGGATTTTTTTAAAGAATAGAGATGTATCGATGTTTGGATGCTCAAAACTACTCAAACAATTCTCTTTTGTTGACAGTTTAATATTCCTTTTTGCTGGTAAAGCTTTGAAATATAGAGATATAGATCTATTTCTTTAGGGTGAAGGTCTAGAAATGGAAATTCTGGGTTGGTCTCAAGGAGTGCAAACCTCTTAAAGAATTTAATACATGTCGCCACAGCCCTCCAGGAAGGCTGTATCAACCATGAACAGCAGTGTACTTGCGCCTCTGTTCTCCATCTCCCTGGCAGCGCGATAAAAATACGTATGTATTTTCAATTCTTAGCTAATTTGATTAAGGGGGGGAAAAAAGCCACCCTCGATATGTAAGACCAATGTTCCGTCATATTTTACATGGAAAGCGGAGTTTTCAGGGGCCCGGCAGAAAATAAATTTGACCCGCTCCAGCGCCGGTACTCCCAGTCGGAGAGCTGGCGAGGCGCTTTACCGCAGGAAGTTGCGCGTCCCCGTCACTCCTCAGGGGAAAGGGAATTTAGAAGTTCCTTTATGAGAAAGGGACATGCTACCGAGGGCAAGAACGACACCTCCGATGCGCTGCAAACGCTTTCAGTAAAGAGAGGCGCACCGCACCGCACGAGCGTGTGCAGGGGCGCGCCGAGACTGCGTCAGCGCGGGGGGACCCGGGCCGCGCGCCGTCCCACAATGCTCCGCTCGCCCGCGCCGCCCCGGGGGGAGGAGAGGACCTCCGCCGGCCGAGCGGCGGGAGTGCGCACGCGCACTGACCCCGGCGGGCCCTAGCAACCAGAGCAGTGACAGTAGCAACCGCTGGAATGGTGAGTACCCTCCGGGCCTCGTAGCCAAAGCCGAGAGGAGACTGAGAGTGGAGCAGGATGGCTGTGAAGTCCTGAGGGCGGCAGGGCCCTCGAACGCTAGAAGGGAGCCCGCAGCGCGTGCTAGCTCCGTGGAGTCAGCGGCCTGAGGCGAAAGGGAAGGCCGGGCGGGGGACGACGGTCTGGAGTGAGGATGGCCCGGGGCTGATTGCAGGTCGGGTTAAGGTGGAGGACTCTGGACTGCAGAGAAGCGAGGATGAGGAGCGGCTCGGAGTGGGAAGGGAATTGTGGATAGATAGCTGTGTACATAGCAGTCGTTTCAGTTGCCCTCAGCCCTGGCGAGGCGGGGAGGGACGTCGCCGCTTACGGGAGGGGTCCGTGAGCCCCGGCAGCACCAGTGTTCACTCCTAACCGAGCCTGCCTTGAGTGCAGTTACCGCAGAACCCTTGCAACCCACTCGGACGGATACATGAGAGCCGTGCTTTTCAAATTTAAGTATGTGTAAGTGTGGGCTTGTTGGGATGCGGATTATGAATGTTTAATATGACTTGGGGGTTCAGGAACGTGGCATTCCCACAACGGACCTCAGTGATTTTAAAATTGGGATCGTCCCATCACGTTTTGAAGTCTACTAGTGATCTGTCAGAGTTTTTATGAAATAATGGTTTCACCTGGTGCTGCTCCTCATCTCCTACATAGAGTGTGCACTCTCTTTCTGATCTACTTAGTAGTTTCAAAAGGACTCAGACAGAACTACTTAGCTTTGATTGTTTTGCTGGGTACAGATATTGATAAAGAGTAAGTATTGGGGCTGAGAGCGTAGTTTAGCGGGAGAGCACTTATCTAGCGTGCAAGAGGTCCTGGGTTCAACCCCCAGCACTGCAAACAAGTGAACAAAAATACAGCAGCTAAAACAATATAATTAGCAGTCTCGTGTGTGTGTGTGTGAGTGTGTGTGTGTGTGTGTGTGTGTGTGTGTGTGTGAGAGAGAGAGAGAGAGAGAGAGAGAGAGAGAGAGAGAGAGACCAATGCTGTAGAAGTGGGCAGAAATTGATTAGAGGGGATTAAAACGATGAGGAAAGTCATGCCTGCCTTCAACCACAACATTAAATGCCACTCTTTTAAGAGTAGTTTCTCCCAAAGCTATCCAGTATTTAGTTGAAATCTACTGTTAAGGAAAGTAAAAAGTTTCAGATCTTAGGTGAAAAAAAGACTCTGCCCTATGGAATTCTGAACTGAAGGGATAATTAAAGGTCTTCAAGTAAGAACAGAACCAGTCATTAGATGAATCCAGCTGAAGCCGCAAAGGGTAGTTCTGGGGAGCTCCAGAAATACAAGCGCACATCACACATACTATTTAAACTTTTTTGGGGGGTCTTTTTCCATTACCGGGGATCGAACTCACAACCTTGTGCTTACCGGGCAGGCACTGTGCCGCTGAGCTAAATCCCCAGCCCCTTATTTAAACTTTTTAAAAAGTGGCTCCCAATGTCTTACAAATCGTATTTCATATTAAAACTCAGGTTTTTGGCCTCTGAAAAATAAAAAATGCCATGTTTCACCATTGGACACATTTCTTCGTGTTTTAGCAGTACTAAAGTACAGTTTCATATAGTTGGCAGTATCATTTCTTAATGCGACATGAAATAAGAGTGTTGCTTACCGTTAGTGAAGTTTTCATAATTCTTCTCTCCAGGTTTCACCTGCCAGCCATTATCTGGAGCTGAGTGGAGCTTAACTCCTTACACGGGCTCTATCCTTACCTGACTAGCTTTACCTATTAGTGATGTCTACTTGGTCCTTTAGGCATTTGAGTTTTTGATTCCTACTATTTATAAGGGGAATCACTGACCTATACGAGCTTATCGTGCCACAGTGAACAGCTAGATTGCTTCTATTTCCACAAACAATGATATGAAATTGTTCTTTTATGTATCTTTTTATGGATCCATGCAAGGATTTCTCTGGGAAATATAATTACATTGTTATAAATTGCTCAGTTATAAGGTCTGCCAACACTTAACTTCCCTTAGGCATTATCAGACCACTAAACTACACCCTTAGCTCTTTTTATTTTGTTTTGAAGCAGGATTCACTAAATTTCCCAGGCTGGTCTGGAACCTGCAAACTTCCTACTCAAGTCTTCTGAGTAGCTGAGGTTATAAGCACAAGTCGCCATACCCAGTATCATAACATCAGTTCTTGAAAGCTTGTTAGAAGTCGCTTGTAAACTGTCTAGGTTTGGAGCTTTAAGAGGGGAGAATAGGAGTAAAGCTGTTTATTTAATTTTTTTATTTTAAAGAGAAAAGAACAAAAACAAATTAACAAACACAAAGACATAAAACAACACAAAAACAAAAGATACAAAATTTCAAACAAGATGATAGGAAATTAACAATGGTTGTTGTATTACAAGTTGTTATCTTCAAACTGGTTACTCAGATAACCAGATATAGGCATGTAAGAGTGATTATTTATTTTGATTTTTAAGTAATATGAGCCTATTATAATTTTGTGATTCTTTTTGAGAGTTTTGACACTTCTGTGTTTTTTTCTAGAAATGCATACCTTGTCTAGGTTTTAAAACTATTTTGCTCATGATATTTTTTAAATGTCTGTGTTATATATTTTTTCCCCTTATTTGTTCTTTATTTTTAATTTGTAATACTTCCTGGTGGGGGAGATACCAGGATCAGAAAAGTGGTGTCTCCAGGGCAAGGCTTCTCCATTGCATTCCCATTTTTAATTTTGTATATCTCTTGTTTTGGTTCAGTCTTGCAAGATATTTAAGAACTGTCTTGCAATTTTGTTAATCATTTCACCTCTCTGTTCTGTTCTGTTTTGTTTCGTTTTGTCTTTGCTTTTTGAGACAAAGTCTCCCAATGTAGTTCAGGCTGGCCTTGAGCTCACTGTATAGCCCAGGCTGGCTTCGAACTCAAAGTAATCCTCCTACCTCAACCTCCTGAGTGCTGGGATTACAGGAGTGCACCACCACACCCAGCTGTTCAGATTTTCATTGATTTTGTCCTTTGTATTTCCTTCTGTCTTCTTTGAATATACAATGATGTATTTTGAAAAATGTCTTGAATCCTTAACTCATTTGTTTTTAATCTCTTGCTTTAAAATTTTTATTAATATTTTTGTGAAACATAATAATTATGTTCATCTTGGGAAATTGGTACTTCTACATATGGCACCTTGATCATTTTTATTCTCCTTTTCCCTGTCTCCTCTTCCTCCTTCCCAGCTTCAAAAAGTCTATCTTCCATTTTCCTATCATCTTTCATTTATTTTCTTTTAAGATTATTTATATTTTGGGGTTTTTATGTAGGACAAATGTTGTGATATTTAACCACCTGTGTCTAATTTATTTCATTTGGCATTATTGGTCGAAAGATCCATCCATTTTCCTACAGATGACTCAAATTTACCCTTCTTTGTGTCCAAATAGTACTCCCTTGTACGTATATTCCATATTTTCTTTATCCATTGATGGGCATATTCGATGCTTCCGTAATTTGGCTATTCTGCGTTATTATGTTGCTATAAACGTGGGTATGCATGTAGCACTGTAATAGGATGACTTTAACTCTTGGAGGCAGGTTTCTTTCTTAGTGTTACATTTCTCAGTTTATGATATCTTTAAATTTATTTTATATATTTTTTGATGCAAGCATTATTTATCAGTACATATTTACTTCCTAGATATGATATCTTTTAAAACTTTCTTTTTATTATTGTTTAGGGTTCATTTTCTTTCAGTGAACTCCAGCAGTAATTCATGAAAGACATCTCCCCTTGTGTACTTTCAGAGTTTTATATAAATATTAAATTGAATCTAAGATGATATTGATTATAAGGAGCAACATTATTTCATATTCTAACACTAACAAAAATAAATTAGAGTAAATTATGACAATTTTTTTTTGAGACAGGGTCTTTCCATGTCATTCAAGCTGGCCTTGAATTCACTGTGTAGCCCAGACTGGCCTCAAACTTGCAGTGATCCCTTAGCCTCAGCCTGCCCAGTGCTGAGATTACAGGTGTAGGCTGCCATGCACCAAGACAAATGCTTTCTTATCATTTGGAATTTTTATTTTGTACTTAATGACACAGTTTTTGTTTTTGCAGTGCCAGTTTTCTACTCTAGGACCTCACATGTGCTAGGTAACAGCCGTTCCACTGAACTACATCCCCAGCCCTCTTTTTACTTTTGAGGCATGGTCTTGCTTAATTGCCCAGGCTGACCTGGAAATTGTGATCCTCCTGCCTCATCCTCTCAAGTAGCTGGGATTACAGGCATTCACCACCACATCTAATATATGAGTTCTTTTAAGTATTTTAGACTTACAGGTGTTTGTCATATGTCACCCTTTGTAAACATGTGAAGGAATATATGTCTCTGAAATAAAACTATCAGTACTTTCCTAAAAGTTTACCAGTACCATCCTGCCACAGCAATTGTAAATTGTTCTTGGTTATAGCATGCAAACAAATTTCAGTGTCAAGATGGGAAAATAAATGAATGTAGGTCTTAAAATCAATGAAATAAAATATATACTAATATCAGCTTTTGAAAGTTATGTACTTTTTGTAAACCATGTGAGAATGAAATATATGGGCATTACGTAATGATTTTCTTATTTTCTCTGAGAGGTATTTGAAGAAGTTCTGATTTCAGAGACGAAAACACCATCTTATCTGTAAAGTGTCAAAGAAAGAAATTAATGATTTTAATGGTAGAAGCTGAGGTTAGTAACTATTCCATAAAAATTAAATCAATAAATCTCACTAATAAAGTCAGCCTTGTTTCTTTTTCTCTTTCCTCCTCTTTTTTTCTAAGGCAAAAGCAACAACAATCAAAGAAGCCTTAGCCAGATGGGTGAGTATATGAGTTTTTCTTTCTTTTAGAAACCATACAAGGAAAATTTGTAGTTATGTAAATCTGACCATTCAGTGTAAGGGCTCCTTTGGAAATAGAACTGTTCTGTGGTAGTGGATGCCTGAACCCCTACATATTGATGCAGTTGCATAGGATTTCATCAAGGGCTGTAGCTCTGTGGTAGAACATTTGCATATTATGGGCAAGGCCCTAGATTCAATCATACACTACTACTACCATAACAAAAAACTGTATGGGGCTTAATACGTACACGTGTATACATATTCACAATACTAATGAGCCCAAATAAATTCAGGAATATCTGAATAAAGTTGATGGATTTTACTAATAGTAATACCTAAGTTATAAACTACTATAGTTTACAGAATAATGTCCTCCGAGGAGACGGGGCAAACTGTACAAGGTATCTCTCTGGGTTCTTCTGTTTCTCTTAGGATACTGAGAATTGAACCAGGATTTTGCATGTTCTAGGGAAACACCCTACTGCTGAGCTACACCTCCATCACTTGCATTATTGTTTCATAACTGCAAATGCACCATAAATATTTCAGATAAAAAATTCTGACCAGTTGAAAATTTAATAATGAAAAGGTTAAGTCTTCTATTGGTATAAACTGACTGAAATGTTTGTGTTACATTACATTCTCTGTTTCAACTCTGTCATCATTAGACTATATGTCATTTTAAAGTGGCAGGGTGATGTGTTGTAGATTATCTAGGCCAATGGTGGCAAACTTAGGGCATGCATGCTGCAGCAGAATGGTTGGCATCACTGAAAGCTAAGAAGGCTCACCATATCTGGTCTAGGCTGTAGTTAGAAAATGGTTTTAGCCCCATAGAGAGGAGAAAAAACAGACAGACAATGTAGACAAAGGTAAATCACATAGACAACTGAAAGAACATGGAGGAAAAATACTAATTTATATAGTAACACTAGGGAGGAAACCACACTGTAAAAAAACATACATTACACACTATAAATATTTTATAATTTCCAGAGTTGTAGTTCAGCATTTTAGAAGAAATTTGGATAGATTATATAGATGTCTCTTGAATTTCTGTATCCAGTAATAACTTCTTTGTTTATGCTATGTAGTTTGTTTAATAATAGTGAACACTTTGCTTCTGTAGGTAGTTTGAATAAAAAAGTCTTTCAGGAGTAAAAAAGTCTTGCTATCTAGTGAACAGAAAAAAAGTGAATTGAATAATGAAACATTTTCATTCTTGTTTTAGTACTTATAAATTTCTTGTATACTCTGATTGCATTTTTAAAGTTCATTTCTGTTTGATTAAATATCTGATAAAAATGTTTTATTTTTTAAAAGTAGTATGGAATAGACTCAGATTTGATTTTCCTTGAATTAAATTTTAGGATTTTATCTTATTTATTTTTAATAACTAGTGGAATTTTTGTTTTTTCTTTTGGCTTATAACTTCCATTTCTGGCTTATATTATCACCATCAGCCTTTGACTTTAAGATTGTTTGAAGGCATCAAGCTCACTCTTTCATTGATTAATTCAATATTTATTTTCTTTAACATTAAAAAAAGTCTTCATGACACATAATTGTACATGTTTGCGGAGGGTAACAATGTGACATCCATCACCTCAAACATTTATCATTTCTTTTTTTCGTCAAAAATTTTTATTTTATTTTAGGTATATATAATAATCACATTCATCATAGGGAATTTGCATGTGTACATGATATAACTTGATTCTTTTTTTTCTCATTCCCTTACCTTCCCTTCAGCCCCCTTCCCATCTTTATTTACAAAAGCTGTTGTTTCCATTTTTATCCTCCTTTTCTCATTTTTTAACTTTTCCTTTCCTTCCTTCCCCCCTCCATTGTTCCACTTCCCCTTTGAACATTTTCTTCCTATTTCACAGTACCTATTATACATTTTGGTCCTGACTTATACTTTCAAATTCTCACACTGGAGAAATAATGTGGTATTTACACTTGTGTCCAATTTATGCCACTTAAGAGTATAGTCCCAAGATGCATCCATCTATCTAGAAATGTCTCAAGCTTATCCTTCTTTATGGTAGAGTAGTATTCCATTGTACAAAAAAAAAACACATCTTCTTTATCCATTCACCTGTTGATGAGCATTTGGGCTGTTTCCAAGATTTGGCTATACAAACTGTGCCACTATAAACATGGGTGTGCATGTGTTGCTGTGGTATGATGCTTTTAATTCTTTCAGAAAGATACCAAGAAGGGGAATAGCTGGGTCAAATGAAAATGCTAGTCCTAGTCTTTCGAGGCTCTCCACACTGATTTCCACAGTGGCTGTACCAGTCTGTGCTCCCACCAACAGTGGGGAAATGTTCCTTTCCCTCACAGCCCCACAAGCAGTTGTTATTGGTTGATTTCTTGGTAATGGCCATTTTTTCTGGGATGAAATGAAATCTCTGTGTTGTTTTAATTTGCATTGCTTGAATGACCAATGATGTTGAACATTTTTTCCTATATTTATTTGCCATTTCTTTATCTGAGAAGTATCTATTCATTTCAGATGCTCATTTTTGTTTTTTTGGGTTTTTTTAATCTTTTTGAGACAAGGTCTCGCTATGCAGTTCAGGCTGGCCTGAGCTCATTTTGTAGCTCAGGCTGGTCTCAAACTCAGAACAATCCTCCTGCCTTAGCCTCCTGAGTGCTTGGATTACAGGCATGTGCCACCATGCCTGGCCAGATGCTCATTTTTTGGATTGGGCCTTTTAATTTGGGGGGGGTGCTGATTTGATTGAATTCTATATATATTCTATATTGTAATCCTTTGTCTGAGAAACAGCTGGCAAAAATTTTTTCTATAAAAGGATTGTGAGTTGTCTCTTCACTATGTTGGTTGTTTCTCTTGTTGTGCAAAAGCTTTCTAATAAGATGAGATCCCAGTTGTTGATTCTTTGTGATAGTTCCTGTGCAATTGGGGTTTTGTTCAGAAAGTCTTTGCCTACACCAGTGTCTTCAAGAGTTCTACCTATTCTCTTTTCCAGCAAACTTAGTGTTCCTGTTTTAATATTTAGATCCTTGATCCATTTTGATTTTAGTTTAGTGCATGGTGGAAGATATGGGTCTAATTTTAATCTTCAGCATATGGAAAGCCAATTTTTCCAGCACTGTTTATTAAAGAGGATATCTTTCTTCCAGTGGAAGTGTTTGGCACCTTTGTCAAAGGGGATGGCTAAGCGTGTGTGGAGTTGTTTCTGCATCTTCTGATCTGTTTCATTGATCCTCAGTTCTGTTTTTTTTTTTGTTGTTGTTGTTTGTTTGTTTACTTTGCCAGCCCTATGCTGTTTTTATCACAATAGCTTCATAGTATAATTTAAGGTCCAGGATTGTCATGCTCCCTGCCTTACCTTTGTTGCCCAGAATTGTCTTTGCTATTTTAGGTCTCTTCTGGTTCCAAATGAATTTTAAGATTGTTTCCTCTAATTCTGTAAGACATGCTGTTGGAATTTTGATTGGGATTGCATTAAATCTGTATAACAATTTTGGAAGTATGGCTATTTTCACTATATTGGTTCTTCCTACCCAAGAGCAAAGGATATCTTTCCATTTTCTGATATCCTCTCTGATTTCCATTTTCAGAGTACTGTAGTTTTCAATTTAGAGATCTTTTACTTCCTTCATTAGATTGATTCCTAGGTATTTCATTTTTTGGATGCTATTATGAAAGGTGTTGTTTCCCTAATTTCTCTCTCAGTGAGTTTGTTATTCATGTATAGGAAGGCTATTAATTTTTGAGTGTTGTCTTTGTATCCAGTTACGCTACTGAATTTGTTTATTAAATCTGTAAGTCTTTTGGTGGAGTTTTTGGGGTCTTCTATGTAGAGTATCATGTCATTCATGAATAATGATAATTTAACTTCCTTTCCTATCTTTTTTTCATTTATTTCTTTCTCTTTCCTAATGTCTCTGGCTAATGTTTCCAAGTACGATATTGAGTAAGATTGGTGACAGTGGACAGTCCTTGTCTTATTCCTGATTTTTGAGTGAAAGCTTTTAGTTTTTGTCCATTTAGTGTGATATTGGCTGTTGGTTTGTCATAGATGGTGTAATGGTTGATACATTCTCTCAACTTGAGAAGTTTAGAAGCTAAGAGACTCAGCAGGATGTCAAGGTCCTCATTTTGTGAACATCCTGAGTCTGTGCAAGAGGAGGGCAGAGAGATGGTGTGGGTGTAAAGGACCCACCCTAGGGTGGAGAGCCTGCATACAATATAAGGGAGGAGAAGAGGCTTCTCCCCGCCTCCTTTTTGCTCTTGTTGCTTTTACTGTCTTCTGCCTCCTTGAACTGTTGCCCTGCCTTGGAATCAGCTGAACCTCTACAAACTGGAAGCTAAATAAACTTTTCCCTCTTTGATTCAGGTGTTAGGTATTTTGTTTCAGCAACAAGAGAAAAGTATCCAAGACAGATGGCTTTTATCAGATTGAGATGAAAACCATCTATTCCAATTTTTTGTAGTGTGTTTATCGTGAGGGGGTGTTGAATTTTGTCAGATACTTTTTCTGCATCTGTTGAGATGATCATGTGGTTTTTGTCCTTGGCTCTGTTAATTGGTGTGTTACATTTATTGATTTGCATATATTGAACTATCCCTACATCCCTGGAATGAATCCTACTTGGTCATGGTGTATAATCTTCTTGATAATTTGCTGCATTCTGTTTGCCAATATCTTATTGAGGATTTCTGCCTCTATGTTCGTTAGGGAGGTTGGCCTGTAGTTCTCTTTCTTAGTTGGGTCCTTCTCTGGTTCTGGTATCAGGGTAATGCTCCCTTCCAGGAATGAATTTGGGAGTCTTGCTTCCCTTTCAATTTCATTAAAGAGTTTGAGAAGTAGTGGTGTTAAGTCTTCTCTAAATTCCTTGTAGAATTCAGCAGTGAATCCTTCAGGGCTTGGGTGTTTCTTCGTTGGTAAGATTTTAATTACATCTTCAATTTCATTGACTGATACTGGTTTGTTTAGAATTTTATATCTTCTTGATTCAGCTTTGGTAATTCATATGTATCTAGGACTCTGTCCATTTCTTCTGTATTTTCCATCTTATTAGAATACAAGTTCTTGAAGTACGTATAGATGATCTTCTGGATTTCTGTAAGATTTGTTGTGATTTCACCCTTTTCATTCCTAATTGCATGGATCTGAGTCTTTCCTTTTTTTCATAAGGTTGGCTAAGGGTTTGCCAATTTTATTTAATCTTTCAAAGAACCAACTCTTTGATTCACTGATTCTTTGTATTGTTTTCTTAGTGTTCCTTGCATTAATTTCTACTCTGATCTTTATAATTTCCTCCCTCATATGAGCTTTAAGCTTGACCTGCTCTTCTTTTTTAGAAGGTTAAGGTTCAACATTAAGTTGTTTACCTGAGCTCACTCTGTTTTCCTGATATGGGTATTCACCACTTTAAATTTCCCTTGCAGGATTGCTTTCATTGTGTCCCATAAGTTCCTGTATTTTGTATTGACATTATCATTTAATTGTAGAAATTATCTAATTTGTTCTTTAATTTCATCTGTGACACATTGGTTGTTCAGGAGGGTGCTATTTAATTCACATGTGTTTATGCAGTCCTCATGGTTTATTTTGCAATTAATTTCCAATTTCATTGCACTATGGTCTTATAATATTCATGGGATAATTTCAGTTCCTTTGCATTTACTTAAGCATATTCTGTTTATGAGCTACTATCTAGTCTATTTTGGATAATGTCCCATGTGCAGCTGAGAAGAATGTATATTCTGATGTTGTGGGGTTGAACACTCTGTAGACATCTACTAAGTCCATTTATTCAAAAGTTTCATTCAATGCTAATATTTCATTTTTTATTTCTTTGTCTAGAAATCATTTTTGATTTCTTTGTTTGTGACAGTGAGGTATTGAGGTCCCCCAGTACAATTGTACTACTTACTGCTTATTTGATTTTTCATGTCCACTAATATTTGTTTTATATAGTTGGGTGCACTGGTATTTGTTGCATATATATTTATGATTGTTATCTCTTCCTCTTGGACTGTTCCCTTTACAAGGAGATAGTGACCTTTGTTCTTCGTCTCTCTCAGTCTGTCTTGGTTTGAAGTCCACTCTGCAAATAGAGTAGCTACCCCTGCCTTTTTTTGGTTCCTGTGGCATGGAATATTGCTTTGCACCCTTTGACTTGCAGTTTATGAATTTCTTTTTGAGTTAAATATGTTTTAATGTATGCAGCATATTGTTGGATCTTGCTTCCTGATCCATTCTCCTAATCTTTTTTCTTTTGATTGATGAATTGTGACCATTAACATTAATGGTTATAACTGATATGTATTGACTTACCTGGTCATGTTATTTTCCAGTTGTTGGCTCCCTTTTCTCCCCCCTCTGCTTAATTGCTTGCCTTGCCTGGTGGATTCTTTCTCTTGGGGTTCTTGGAATTGTAATCCTTGTTATCTCTCTCTCTCTAGAATGACCTTCAGATCATTTTGGAGTGCTAGTTTGTTGTTTATGAATTTCTTCAGGTTTTCTTTGTCATGGAAGTATTTTGTTTCTCTATTTTGAAAGATAGTTTTACAGAATATATCAATCTGGTTTGGAGGTTGTTTTCTTTTAGAGCTTGAAATACTTACTGCAAGCTCTCCTTTTCTTAAGGATTTGTGTTGAGAAGTCGGCTGTGATTCTGCTGGGCTTTCCTTTATAGGTGATTTGTTTCTTTTCTCTAGTGGCTTTTAATAGTCTGTTGTTTGTTGAATTTTTGGAATCTTGACTATTATATGCCTTGCTGTAATATTTTTATCATGGCTAATTGGAGTTCTGTATGCCTCATTTATCTATACATCATATTCTTTTTCCCTGCCAGGAGAGTTTTCTGCCATGATGTCTGTGAACAGGTCTTTTATGTTCTTTGCTCTATCTCCTGCTTTTTCATTGACTCCAATCAACCTTGTGTTATTCTTTGCATCATCTAGCAGCTGTTGGCTTGTATCATTTCTTTGTGGTAGGAACATTCAGAATCTTCTTACAGCTCTTTGAAATATAAAACATTAGTGTTAACTCTAGCCATCCTGCTGTGCTGTAGAACAGTGGAACTTATTCCCCTTATCTCACTGTAATTTGGTACTGTTTCAGTGTGTTTGTTTTTGGTATCAGGACTCAAACTCAAGACCTTGTACTTGCCTTGCAGGTGCTGTGTCACTGAGCTATATCCCTGGCCCAGTGTCATACTGTTGACCAAACCTCTTTTTATTCTTCCCTCCCTTCCCCTCTTTCCAGCCTCTGGTTACTACTATTCTGCTCCCACCTTCCATATATGAGTAAGAATGTGCAGTGTTTTTATTTCTGTGTCTGGCACATTTTACTTAAAATGAATGAGTCTTCCAGGTCCATTCATGTTGCCACAAATGATAATCTCACATTTATTAAAGACTGACTGAGTGTTAGTTTCCTGTTTCCTAATTCCCAAATGTAGGGTACAAAAATAAGTATTGCATGAGTATCTTAGGTCTCTTTTGTCCAACTAATTGCATATTTTCTATTTTTGATGTGTGATGATCTGATTTTTTAAATGAGCCTGTTCCATGTCTTATACTGCTCTAGGCTATAGGAAATATAAGAAAGCAAAGGAAACAGTCCCTGAGCTTCAAGTTCTGTTAGGATGATAGAACTAACTCTTAAGTAATGCGGCAGTTAGAAAATATTAATAGGTGACATATGCTGGGAATTAAAATTATGTGCTTGTTACTAGAATTAAACTCTAAGGCAGGATATAGTAGTTAATTAGAGTAGAGCAGATAGCTTCAGTCACAGCTGTATGGAAAGAGAGTGTCTTTTAAAGTTCTTATTACCTTGGTATTCTAGTTTAAGTTGAACTGTGCATAGAAAAAAAGATGAGATGACAAAAAGTTGATCCTACAGGTATGAATCTGACATTTAAGTAAAGGACTTTTTATTGACAAGGAATTCTTTTTAAGAAGATGTTTTTATTATATTTTGGTCTTGTTTATTAATCAAAACACTCTTAAATAAATTATCTTAAATATTGCAAAAATAAAGTTATTATCTTTTCTTCTTATGTTCATTTGGAAAGGTAATAGTCACCTTATTCGGCCATGTGAAAGCTTTGTTATTAGGGTCAGCAATTAAAGATTCCAATATAATGGTCGTGCATGATGGCACACACCTGTAAGCCCAGCACTCAGGAGGCTGGGGCAGGAGGATCACTGTGAGCTCAAGGCCAGCCTGGGCTACATGGTTAGTTCAGGGGCAGCTGAGCTATACATTGAGACCCTGTCTCAAAAAACCAAAAATAAATAAATAAATGTTCCACTCAATAAATGGTGAATACTTCTTAAACAGTTATTAAATTCTAATAATTGAAAGGCCTTGGGAAATTCTGGCCTCTTGTTGCACATTACAACTAGGAATCATGTTGTTCCAAATTAATTTTCCCACAGGAAGAGAAGACTGGTCAGAGGCCATCTGAAGCCAAAGAGATAAAGCTTTACGCCCAGATCCCTCCAATAGAGAAGATGGACGCCTCCTTGTCCACACTCGCTAACTGCGAGTAGGTGTTCTTTTCTCATCCTTTCAGTGTTGCTATCAAGTTTCCCTTCCTTCTGTTAAACATGCAAACTAGGATGTATTTGTTTTCTGTGATTTTAATTTATGTGTTTTTCTTGGTTTATTTTAATTTCCTTTTGGCAAAATCAAATGTGAAAGATTATTGCTTTATAAGATTATTAATAGAGTAATATTGAGCAGTACAGTATTTTTTCTGTACAATTTTTATATGTTTGGAAATAGAAATTTCCCAGTCTTTTGGGAGAAGCTAATAAGTAGCACAATAAACTCTTACTCTGACATTAAGTCTGCTCCTCTTATGTAATTATCCACCAAAGTCAGAACTGCTTACTTACTTGATACCTAAGATAATCCTAATTTTTAAAAAATTCTCAATTCAAATTACACTTATTTTGTAATCCTATTATCTATGACATTATGTACCAGATCTATACTGATTCATTTTCATTTATTTTCTACATATTATACAAAAAATTTTAGCAGGATTTGGTGACTAAGTTGAGAGAATTACCTTATAACCATATTTTTAGGCTCCAGTATCTCTTCTCAGGGTTCTTGAATACCATATGTCAGTCCCTGACGTTCTTTCTGATGTCTTCACCCTGCATTTGATACACTCTAGGATGTTTTTTGGCTTCAGGCATGTTTTTAAAGTAGTGATGAGGCCGGGAATATAGCTCAGTGGAATCGCACCTGCCCGGCAAGCACAAGGTCCTGAGTTCAATTCCCGGTACCAAAAAAAAACTAACAAGTAAAGTAGTGATGAACCTATAGTGTTTTTGTTTTTCTTTTAAGACAAAAGATGTTAATATATGGTTGTTTTTTCCTAAACTAAAATATCAGTATTCGGGTTTAATTGGAGTGTTGTCACTTTGCAATAAATAAGTGAGTTTTGGGTTGCAGTTTAGGCATTTATCTCTAAAAGGTTCACCATCATTGTTTTAAAGTATTCAATATCTTTTTATCATAAAGCCACCTCACAGGCAGACTTGAAGCTTTGTTTTCCATATCAAAGAACCTTACAAATCACTTAAAGAGAGTCCAACTGTTTATATTTGTGGTGACACTCTTTTGGCAGGCTGCCTAAACAAAATTAAAGAATTATTTTCTAACCATATTGCTAGATTTAAAAGGACTCCATTTTCCACTGGTAGTTCTCAGGAGTCAGGGATGACTAAAAATATACAGATCTGCGCAGTTTCTCCCAATAGGTAGTAACTTTTTTCTGCTTCAAGCAGGTGAAAAATGAGCAAGGTGCACGAGAGTCAGACTCAGCTAGGTTATAACCTGGGCCCTGTCACTTTGTGGCTGTGTGATATTGGGAAAATTGCTTAACTTCTTTGTGCTTAAGTTTCATTTGTAAAATATAAATAATAGTTATCTCAAAAGACTGTGATAGTCAAAATAGTTAATACATGTGAAGTATTTAGATGAGTACTTGGACACACACTGAGTGTTCAACAGAACTAGCCTTTCTTAGCATGAAATTTACTGAGATATTAAACATTTTAATCCAGAAAGGATGAGAAAGAATGTATAATTATATTCCCTTTAAATACTTTGTTTTTATATAATTAAATATAAATAGGATGATATATACAAACTATTAAAAATAAATATCTCTGGTGAAATGTGTGGACCAATTAAGATTACACCTTTTTCAATATACATTTCTGAATGATTTTACACATGAAAAAAATATAGCCCCATAAATGCATGTACATATTCCTGGGATATCTTCCTAAATCAGTATGTGTAGCCCAATCTCTCTCTCTGTCTGTCTCTCTCTCTTTTGTTTTGTTTTTTTTGGTTGAGACAGAGTCTTGCTGTGTAGTTCAGGCTGGCCTAGAACTCACTGTGTAACCCAGGCTGGCCTCAAACTCATGGCAATCCTCTTGCCTCAGCCTCCCCGAGTGCTGGGATTACCAGCATGTGCCACCACATCCAGCAAATCTTTTTTTTTTTTTTTTTTTTTTAGTGGCAGAATAGTATTTCATTATCTTTTCCTGAGTTAACAGGTTATTGTCAATTTTTCTGCTATTGCTATATATATATTTGGTATATCTTTCAACATTTGTGTTAGTATTTTAGTAGGATGTATTCCTAGAAGTAAGGTTAAAGCATACATTGTTAATATTTTTGATAACACAGAATTGCTCTCAGAAATGTTTTTTGTATTTTCTATAATGAATCTGTATTAACTTTTATAATCAAAGAGAGAAAAAGATTTCAAAAATGAAAGGATAAATTCCAAGACAAAAAGAGAAAGGAGGATTTAGTGTCAAAAAGAAATATGTCTTAAGTATTTGTGTTATATTATACAGAGTTTCTGATATATGAGTTTTTCATATTAATTCCATTTTTTCTTTGTTCTTTCAAAGGAAGCTTTCACTGTCTACAAATTGCATTGAAAAAATTGCCAACCTGAATGGCTTAAGTAAGTGATCCACATTAACATATTTTTAAAATTTTTCTAGTTACTGGAATAAACATTCTGAAGACATTATATAATTCCAGAAGCAGGCACCTGTTTTAAACACAGTGAATATATAAACCAGGTGTTCTTAAATTTGATTCTCCAAAGAAAATTAGAGATTACCTGAGACCTAAACATTTTAAAGATCTTTTAAAGCTTTTTGTAGAATTAAAATTGAAATGACCTAATAGAAAATCAGACTTTATTATCCATTTCTCCGTGCACGCTGGTTTTGTATGTATTTCAAACTTGTTATATCTCAAATTTAATTCCTCACCATCTGTTTTCCCTCTGTTCTTGATCCTGCTCAATGACGTCACCATCACCCGGTTACCAGGCCCCGACTCTTAGTGAGTTTGACAGCTGCTGTAATTTGGCAATGCAGAGCAACAGAAATTTATTTGGAGATCAGAAGTTGGAAATAAGTTCCACTGAGCCCAAAGGAGCTACACTCCCTCTGCCGGAGAACTTCTTGCCTCTTTCATTTTCTGATGGCTGCTGCAGTCCTTGGCTCCTGACTATCTTCCAGTCTCTGCCTCCATGGTGGAATTGCCATCTTCTGTTCTGTCTGGATCGAAGCTCTGCTCTGTCCTCCTCCTGAGGATATATGTGCCCGCATTTGGGGTGCTCCTAAATAGTGAAGTAATGTTGTGTCCCCATCTCAAGACCCTTAATTTAATCACACCTACAAAGTACTTTTTTCCACATAAGTAATATTCACAGGTTCCAGGGATTAGAATGTAATTATCATTTGGGGATTGAACCCAGGGCTTCACATACGCTAGGCAAGTGCTGGTATTACAGATGTGCACCACCATGCCCAGCTATTCTTTAAAGAAATTCTTAAATAATTTGTTGCTTTTCCATTTCAAGGAGTTGCAAGTTGAATTTAGAACCATATTAGCTTCTTTTTTTTTTTTTTTTTTTTTT
>NW_004955523.1:1676175-1700154 GCF_000276665.1 Chinchilla lanigera | reverse complement strand
GGAGCTGCATTCGGACTTTTGTGATAGCCTCCTAAATTGGTCTCTTTTTCTTCATCCTGTTCTTCAGCTGTTCTTCGTCACTGACACAACAGTGAAGTTTTTTCTGAAAATATTATTTTCATATCTCTCCCCAAGATCAGAGCCCTTTGAGTGGCTCCCCTGACATTACAACATCATCTGAAAGCTTGTGCCCCTGTATGCACATCCTCACGTGCCGCTTATGAATTTGTACATTTATTAATGTGGCCTCTCACTGAAAGCAGTTCTCTAGGAAACAAGTGTTAAGAATGTCACATTTGGAAACCAGGCATGGTAGCTTACTCCTTTAATCCCAGCACTCAGGAGGACCTTGAATTCAAGGCCAGCCTGAGGTAAACAGCAAGTTGCAGGCCAGCTTGACTACGGATCAACTTGTTTCAAAACAAAAAACAGCAAGAAGCCTAACATGAGCTGCACACTTATAATCCCAGCACTCTGGGAGGCTGAGGCAGGAGGACTGCAAGTTTGAGCCCAACCTGGGCAACTTAGTGACTTAGTGAGACCCAGTCTCAAAATTAAAAATTAAAAGAGGGCTGGGGATGTAGCTCAGTGTGAAGGCCTTGGGTTCAATCCCTAGTACAAAAAAAAAAAGTCACATCTGAATGTTACCCTCCCAAAGACTTTTCTAATTTCCACTGTCATAATTACTTCTTTTTTGAGACTGTTTATAATAGTCAACCTTAGATTATAATAATAATTACTCATATAGTTATTGTGACTATTAAATGAGTTAGTATACAGATAGTACTTAGACTTGTACCTGGCTCATATGAAATGTTCATTAAACATTAGCCGTTATTATACTTAGGAATGTGTTCTCTTTAGATAATGTGTTCTCTGAGGGCAGCATCACGTACTAATCTTTTCATCTTCTGCTCCATCCCTCGTCTCCCTCTAGCGTGGTCCTCGGAGTTGCCACTCCGTATTTATGCTGTGCTAAAGAGAAGTAGTAACTACTAGAGCTGTGCATATGTGCAGTGTTTTACTGACTCACTGATAATTTAGGATATTTAATTTTATTCTCTGCCTCAGTTTATTTGTATTTGAAGTAACTTGCTTAAATAAGACTACACTGATAACACAGTATCTATCATGACAGATAAATTTCTGTTTTCTGTTCATTAAATATATGACTGAGAGTAATGATAGTGGCTAATAAACCACACAGGGCTGGCAATAGTGTTTAACTCATATTCCAATTTTGGTCAGTTGTACTGACTCTCAGGAAGAGTATATGGGGAAGAATTTTTAAAACTCTGGCAATGGTTGATGTCTGTTGTAGACACAGAGTGACAGAATGTAGGCATTTGTTCTACTCGACTCATTTTAGTTAGGCTTGAGGCAAATACTGCTACGATCTATAGCTAAGGAATACAGTTCATCTGTGAAGAGGAAGTGAGAAGAAGCTCACTGACCCCTTCTAAGGACTGAATGCGTGACTCTAGCCTGCCTTCTACCCCGTCCTCTCGTGAACACAGAGGTCTTACCTATCGTGCTATGATAAGACCTGACATACAGATGTTCCGCTGTAACAGGTGGTTTTTGGACCGAATATTCCTAAGGACAGTTTACTGTAACAAAACTGGCTGGAAAACTGCATGGCAAAGCTGTGTGTAAAACTGTGACTAAAAAGTTGCAGAGAGTGAATATTAATAATCTCATTTTAAAGAATAGAAGATAAATGATTTCCTTATATCTTTGCTAAAAATCAATTACACTTTGTCTTGCAGGTCACAAGTAAGCATACAAATTTGAACACACTAGTTTGATTTACATTATGACACTTTAGGAGAAAAACAAGTGTTTTCCTTCTAGTAGTGCACTATTTATTTATTTATTTATTTATTTATTTTGGTTTTTCTCCGGTACCGGGAACCGAACTCACGACCTTGCGCTTGCCAAGCAGGCACTTTGCCGCTGAGCTAAATCCCCAGCCCCCGTAGTGCACTATTTAAATGGCATATAAAATGTAGAAAATACATGATGGTTATGTTGGAACATTTAATCTATTAATTCTGACATCATAATTTACCTGTTTCTGTATAGAGCAATAAGATTTTTAGAGCCATTCATTACCATTTTCATGTTTTATAAAGAACTTCTATATGTCAAATTAGACGTTATCTTTGAGAGAGTGTCATGTATTTATTATCAGGAATCAAGCTCATCTTCATAGTTGATCTGTCAGTGTACTTTGACATGGATTATTTCTTTTTCCTCTTTGAAGTGCGGTCAGTATTGATTTCCTCCTGTCTTTCTGGCCTGTCCTTCCCAGTTTCATGTTCCTGAATTGTAAGTGTTGGAGGCCCATGCACTCAGCTGTGGAATCTCTTCTCTTTTATCTTTGCTTATTCCCTGGACTGTCTGTCTTATCCAGAGTCATGGCTTTACCATCTGTGTGCTGACGGCTCCCGGATTTAAGTCTATAGTTCTGAGGTCTTCTCTGAACTCCTGATTAACATATTCAGTTGTCTGAATCCCCCTGGACATCTAGTGGACATTTCATACTCAGCATATCCAAAACTGAGTCCTGGTATCTTCCCCTGCCTCCTGGCTAAACCTACTCGTGCGACCAGGAATTTTTATATGTATTATTCACTACAAGATTACAGTGCTTTTTACTGTTCATGGCATATAGTAGAAATCCAGTAAGTATGTATTGAATGAATACATTTTTAAATAAATTCTCTTTCTTTCTTCCTTCCTTTCTTTCTTGCAGTGCTGGAGATCAGGTCTAAGGCCTTGTGCACGATAGGCATGCACTTGACATCCACAGCCCTTAGTAATCCTTTGCTACTGCATGAAATAGCAAAATAGTAATAAAAGGAGGGGAAGGGTTGAAGAGAGTGGAGGCGAATGGGATAAAAACAGTAATAGAAAACAGTGATTCTCCTAGATCAGTAAGCTTTAAAGAAGTTACATGATTGTTTAAAAATATTTAGTTTTCATAAATTTATAGTTATGTGGGATGTATTAGTTTGCTACAGCTTCCAAAACAAACTTGCAGAGACTGGGCGGCTGAAATAGTAGAAATGTGTTCTCTTGTAGAGCTACAGACTAGAAGTCTGAGATCCGACTTTTAACAGAGTGAATATCCTCTGAGGCTGTCTTTGACTTGTAGATAGCTCTTGGTTTGGCTTTTCCTTTGGCTTCTCCTCTTTGGCTTCTCCTGTCTTCACATAATTTCCCCCCTGTCCCTGTGTCCTGCTTTTCTCTTCTAAATTTAGCAGGCATATTGGATTAAGGGCCTACTTACGCGACCTCATTTTACCTTGATTACCTTTTTAAGGCCCCTATCTCCAAATACAGCCACAGTCTAAGATTTGGGGGTAAGGACTTAGAGATATAAATTGCGAGGACACACAGTTTAGCCCATAATATGGGATCTTACTTCAGTAGGTAAACTATTTTATATGAATTAGATCACTCCCATTACAGATTCTCATTAGAGAATCTAAAACAAAACCGAGGTGTCATTAGGTAGCTCCTTCCAAAAGCGGCTCACCAATCAAATGTTACTGGGTTTTGGGTTGCTCCCCTCTCCGGGAGTTGGATTCCAGCTTCTTCCTGTCGCACAGAATTGAATGAAATGAGCAAAAAGTAGTGGCAAAGTTGATTTGAAAAAGTAAATTGAAGAATGAGGGAGAAACTGGCTCTGCAGAGCGAGCTCGGCCCAGGTAAAGGAGGGACAGTGCGCGCTGGAGGGTGGACTATGGCAAGGAAAACCATGATAGCAAGCTTTTCTTGGTGTCTGTGTCCGTTTATGGTGAGAAAACCAGCAAGAACTTGTACATACAGGTCCTGAGAAGCAGTGCTGGGATCCCACGTGTCAGGCTTACCTCAGATCTAGGCGATCCTATCGCAAACCTGCTTTAGTTATGAGAAGTCCACGCACGGGGCGTTGGGAACAACTCTCTGCATGTGTTCCAAGATCTCATAGTTAACTGGTCCTGCCAGCCAGTTTTGCCCCACCCTAATCTTGTATGTCAAAGTTAGATGTGCCTGATAACACGTGTGTGCTATTTATTTTGTACTTGCCATAGCTCAAGCATTTTAACTGAATGTTTTAGATGATCATTTCATTTAATCCTTTTATTCTTTTTTTTCCCTGGTACTGGAGATTAAACCCAGGATCTTTTCACTGAGCTATATCTCAGCCCTTTTTAAAAGTAAAAAAAAAAAAATTTATTGATCCTGGGGCTTGAACCCAGGGCTTTGTGTATGCAAAGCAAGTGTTCTGACCCTGAACTGTGTCTCCATCCTCAAACTGCTTTTTATTTTGAAACAGGGTCTCTCAAAATTGCTAAGTTGCCCAGGCTGGGCTCAAACTTGTGATCTGTCTCTGCCTCCCCAAGTGCTGAGGTTATAGGCATATACCACCACACCCAAATTATTCTTATCGATATGATTCTTATAGGTTATTATTTCCCTGTCATACATATGGTAAAATGAGATTCAGAGAGGTTTTGTTGTTTCCCTAGAGAGCTGGAAGTTAATTGGATCTATTTCTTACTATTGAATTATGGTTGTTACAGAATAAGACATTGAACAGAACAATCTGTAGTCTCCCTGTACAGTTGCTACTAGCTAAATATAGTGATTAAGCACTTGAAATGTGGCTAATGTATCTGAGAAACTAAAATTTTAATTTAAAAGTTTAACTTGAATTAAATAGCCACATGTAGCTGGGCATGGTGCACACCTGTAATCCCAGCACTCCAGAGGTGGGGGCAGGAGGATTATCAAGAGTTTGAGGCCAGTGTGGGCTACAGAGTGAGTTCAAGGCCGGCCTGAATGGTTTTTGAGACAGAAATAGCCATATTACACAAGGTAGTTATAGAAGTTTAAATTGTGAAAACTTAATGTTTTACTTATATAAAAGTGATCACAGTAGGTTCCTGAAACAGAAATATGTTTTCCTGTATTTTACTAGAAATGTTTTGTCTTTAACTTGGAAATGTAATATATGCACATGGTTTTATTTAAATGATTCAAAAGAGGTTATATGGAAAATAAATGTTCTTATGACCGTGAATTTTTAGTTTCTTCCTAAAGGCAACCATTATTTCTTTCTTTCCTCTCTCTCTTCCAGAAATAGCCTATAGATTTAGAAATAGAAGCATTCTTTTAGAAATGTAAACAGGCATTATTTTAAGCAAATTACAATCTAATTATTTTTTAAGTTGAAAACAGCTGGCCATGATACCTATAATCCCTCCCAGAGGAGGCTGAAGCAGGAGGAGCATAAATTCAAGCTCAGCCTGGGCAGTTGATGACTTAGCAAGACCCTGTGTCAAAGTGAAAAATAAGAAAATGAACTGGGGATGCAGCTTAGGGTGAAGGCCCTGGGTTTGATCTCCAATCCCAAAACAGGAAAAAAAAAAAAAAAAGATTGAAAATAAAAGATTTTTTAAATTATTTAAGTAATTTTAAATTTAAATTTTAAATATTTACATTTTTACATTTATTTCATCTCTCTTCTAATTCTTTATGAAGTAACATGGACTAAACATAAATATGTTTTTATTTTCCATGTGAGTTCTTATACTATAAGTTCATACATATTTGAAATGTATATATTCCCAAATATAAATGTAAAATCTTTACTCTTATCTCTATAATATTTTTACTAGCCAACCATTGAAGACCATGCATTCCACATAACTAATCAGTTTCAAAATTAATATTGGCATGATGTGAAATTATATTTGTAGTGCTTATTTTAGATGATAGGTCAGTGGTATTTCCTTCCTGGTTACTTATTTTTACTAATACAGCTTTTTTTTTTTTTTTTTTTTTTTTTGCTTGTTTACAAGGATATTTATTATATAAAGTTTATTTAAGTTTCATTGTGCTAGATCTACAATTGTATAATATGATTCTCATAAGGAAAAATGCTTTCTTTCCACTACAGAAAACTTGAGGATATTGTCTTTAGGAAGAAACAACATAAAGAACTTAAATGGACTGGTAGGTTGTTACTTCTTTTTTTAAAACATGTACGTTTTCTCTCAATATAAAAAGTAGAAAGCAGGTATAAAAAGTACCTATACCACTGCTAACATTTTGATTTACATCTTTATTCTCTTTCATTCTCTCTTCTCTCTCTCTCTCTCTCTCTCTTTCTCTAATTCTCTCTGTTCTCTCTCTCTTTTGTGTTACGGAGATTGAACCCAGGGCTTTTGAGCTGAGTTACATCCTCAACCTGTTTGTTTGTTCATTCCTTTTGAGACAGACTTATTAAATCTCTAAGTTGCCTGAGCTGGGCTCAGATTTCCTATCCTCCCGCCTCAGCCCCCCAGAGTGTTGGGATTACAGACACCATACCTGACTTTTTACCTTTTATTTTAGATTGTTTATTGGGTATGTTGATAATGAAATTCCTACTCTATGTACTGTTTTGCATTCCCACTTAGCTTAATATATCAAAATCATTCTTCTATGTCATTCATTCAAGAGATTTACTCCACATAGGTGTATTTCCTGAACACTTACCTAAGCATTAGAGATATGGAAGAATATAAAACAATCTTTGCTCTTAAACAAGTTACATTCTCTTTAGGGGCTCTGTACTAAAAGCTAACTGCATAATGCATCAGGTGGTGAGGAATGCAGTGGGCATAGTAAGAGAAGACAGAGTGATGGGAGGTCCTCCCTGCGGAGCAAGGATGCAGACTGTAGAGCTGTAGAGCTGACAAGGGAACAGACGCACAGGCTGAGGGAACAGCACGTGGAAATGTCCTACACCTTGATCTGCTTGGTGCTTGAGCAAGAGCAAGAGCTGACTGAGAGAGGAGCATGGTCCTCAGTGGTGCTGGACAAGGACCTGGGCCTGGGGCCCCACAGAGCCTTACAGGCCATGATAAGATTTTAGATTTTTTCCCCCAAGTTTCTTGTGAAGCCATTGGAGGTTTTGGATCAGAGGATGTGATTTAATTTTTTTAAATACTTGTGATTTAAAATTTCTTGTGATTTAAAATCATACCTCCTCACCTGAGGTGGGGATTGAACCCAGGGCTTCATGCATGCCTAAGCAAGCATTCTCCAACTGAGCTACTCCCCAGCCCTAAATCTCTGCACTTTCTACATGCCCTTATTAACATATCATCAGTTGGTTTTCTTTCCAGCACATATTGTGTATGTGTGTGTGCGTGGGGTGTGCATGTGTATATGCATCTAAAAGCTTTACTACTTACATGTATAAACTAAAGAAAAATAAAGCTGTGTGGGGATATAAATGCTATGCTTCAAATAGGTTTGCGTAACAGCTGAATTATTCATCCAAACACATCTTCATCTTAGCATGATTTAAATAGCTGAATCAGCAAATTACAAATGATTACTATGATGTGTGAAACATGAAATCTTAAATTTAAGGACAAAGGTTTATTTAAACTATTTAGGAAAGCCTTTAAGATACCGTAGAGGCCCATTTGTGTGTGGTCTAGCTTCTGCCTTCTTTTCTGATCTTATTTTGTAGGGCTCTACTCCTAGTTAGTAATTGCTAGCCACTGGGCTTATTTCTCTTCCTTGACTGTACCAAGTCCATTCCTACCTAAGGGTCTTTGTATTTACTTTTCTCTTGGCTTTAAACACGCTGTTGCCATGGGTTTCCACTGCGCTGGCTCCTTCTTACCCTTTATGTCTCTCTCAGAGGTGCCTCCTCACAGGTAACCTGACAACCTGCCTCCCCATGTCTATAGCAGCCCTCCGAGCAGCAACTCTTACCTCTTACAGTTTTATTTCTTCATCTTATCAGTATCCAAAATTCTTATTTATTCTTTCTCTCTCATATACCCCCCACCTTACCCCCACAAATCCTAATGACTACATGAGTTTTGTTCATCAGCATCTACAATAGTGCTTTATAAATATGTATTGAGTCAAATTTTTTTGGTACTGGGAATCAAACTCTCAACCTCACGCTTGTCAGGCAGGTGCTGTGCTGCTGAGCTGTATCTCCGGCCCTTGAGTCAGTGTTTTATTACTAATTATACAACTATTACTTAAGTTAAAATTTTAATTCTAAAAGTAATAAATGTTCATTGTTAAAAGAAGCAATTCATAAATAGATGAAATATAATATGAAAGTCTAGCTGGGCATAGTGGCACATACCCCTAATCCCAGCACTCAAGAAGCTGAGACAGGAAGATTGTCATGGGCTCAAGGCCAGACTGAACTACATAGTGAGACCCTATCACAAAAAAAAGTCTTATCCCTCCCTCCTACCCCCCAATTCCATATGTAACAAAAATGAAATTGTTTTGTACACTTTAAATTTTTTCTGTGCACATGAAAATAGATATTTGTCTGTAGCCATGTTCACACATATATATATTTATATATATTATATTCTTTGTACTGATAATATACAAGCATATTTTTCTCTAATTTTGTTTTTTCATTCATCAGTATATCAATACATTGACATGTATTCCATGTCAATACATGCAGATTTAATGCATTCTTTTTTAAATAGCTATGTAGTTTTCCATAATACCAAAATACAAAAATGTGTTTAACTTTGTTTATAAGGAGCCCTTCCCAGTTCTTGTCTCGACCCAGGAAGTTTACATTTGTAATCCCATGGAAAAGTTACTGGATTCTAGCAAGTTAATTCCAGTCTACCACTTTCAATGCAACCCATGTTGAGAATGACGACACTAAGCCATATTTGTAGTTATGGGGAGCCAAGGGGTCCTAAGCCCAGCTAGGATAATGGCTGATTAGAACAAAGGCCTTGACCCAGGGCCAAACTCACATTTTATTAATTCATGAAGAAGGGAGTGGCTTGAGGATGAGTGACTGAGAATGGCGGAAAGTAGGTGAGTGCTGTGAGCTGGGCTGGGTAGGAGGCCTGAAATCACGTCTGCAGTATGCAGAGAGAAGGATATGCAGAAAGAGCAATCCGCCTAAGACAACTGGGATAGTATCTAATGTTTTGGGGGTTGGTGTCTCAGCTCTGATGTGTAGTCTTTTATGCCCTGGGAAGTCGTAGCCTTTTCTCTCGAGGCTGGATCCCAGCTGACAGCGTGGAGCACGGCTCTCCATCCTGCCCGGGTCACGCTTGTTTATTTCGGAGCTGTGGGGGTGGGAAACACTGCCCTGTCACCTTGCTTTAAAGACTATACATCAGCTCCTCTGCTGGACCAATATGCATTGCTTAAAGCCGGTTGAAGGGATAAGGAAAAGTCCCAGCCAGCTCTGCACACATCAGTACATGGAAATGGGGCCAGGTTCAGCCACAATGGAGACAGTTGCTTCTCCTTCAAGGAGAGTCGCCCAGCTGTCCTCCGTGATGTTCATGCATCATTTGATGATGGGGATGTCCTCTGAGAAATGCATCATTTGCTTGCGAGGATATCCCAGAGCATACTTACGTGAACCTAGATGGCATAACACATGTACTGTTGGGGTATGCATCATCCTATGTACAGCTCTTCATTAGCTGAAACATTGTGTGCCATGTGACGGTACCCCTGTGCTGCTGGCCACTTAGATTATTTTCTGGATGTTTCGGTTGGTTTGATTTTTTGCTCCTACAAATCAGGTGACACCTTTGCGTATGTATCCTTCAGCAGTTCCTTGAATGTTTACATACAGTAAAAGTGGAAATGCCGATGATCATTTAGTGCGTTTCAAGTTGTGATAGGTACCCACCTTGTACCTACAATGCTCTTATGGTCTGTATGGCGTAGTCCCCCAGGAGCCTCGTGTGCTCAGAAGTGAGGCTGGTAAAGGTAATTGAATCAGAGCTGAATGTGGTGTCAGGAAAGGGGCCCGGTCAGAAGAGGCAGCTCACTGGGGGCTGTTCTAGCCTATCTAAAATTGCTATCATTTTCAAGAAGACTTTATTTTGGAAAATCATTAAAAGAACTAATTCAGCACACTGGCCATTTGGAAAATTAACCAAATTGGCTATGTGAAATTAACCAGGAATCTTTACCTGTACATATAAAATGTCACTGAACAAATGGCAGAACCCAGAATTAAGCCTAAATCTTTTTATTTTTCCTTTGGTGCTACAGATTGAACCTAGGGCCTGTGCCTGCTAGGCATGCACTCTTCCCCTAAGATCGTATTTAATTAGCATTTTTTTCTGCTACCTCACAGAGTATAAACTAGAGACATGAGAAGGATGAGGATCCAGGTCAGTCAAAATGTATTCATAAAATTTAAATTGCTGAAGACTGATTCTCCTCCTCAGATAGATAGAGATAGGCATATAGATAGAGATACATATTAATTACATACTTGGGGAGCTGTCACGATACTGCTCAGGAGGGCTTGGTTAAATTACAAGTTTCTGATATATGAATGCCTGAACAGACTGATTTTAAAATTTCTTTACTTTGAAAGCATTGTATCTTCTGTTTGGAAAGCTGAAACTAAAATGAAATGTTGGAGCTAGGATGACACACAGAGCTAACTCAGACCACGCCATTCTGAAATTTTCCCCTTTGTTCTGCCATCATGGAAAATGCATTCAGGATCTTAATGCAGGAACATTTATTCTCTCCATAATCATTAAAAGTACAAAAGTAAATGGGTAAATAAATAATAAATGTGCAGTTACCAGGATGTAGACCTATGGCTCACCTGCTAGATGTGCATGTTGATAAATTGGGAGGAGGAGGGAAGAGGTGATTGAGCATCCCATTGATCCTGCCTAGAACTTTTTGTTTCTTTAGAAAAAAAACACTACATTTGTCTAATGTCTGTAAAAGAAAATCTTTTTACAATTATTGATTATATCTAAAATTTAAGAGGCGAAATGGTATATAACCTTTATACTATAATAGAAAGTCTTTACTAATATTTAGTAGTTATATTAATTTAATAAAACCAAAAAAAAAAAAATACCTCTCCTCTGGGGCTGGGGATTTAGCTCAGCGGCACAGCGCCTGCCTGGCAAGCGCAAGGTCGTGAGTTCGATTCCCGGTACCAGAAAAAAAACAAAAAAAAGAAAGAAAGAAAATATTAATTTAATAATATAATAGAAAGATGAAAACTGTGTTATATATATCAAAAAGGTGAGATGGATTGCTGGATGGTAGGACAGGTAGGTGGACAGGTGTGACAGGGCAAGCATAGCAAACCATATGGACATTTAATATAAAATTTTTTTATGTTTAAACTTTCCTATAATAAATTTTGAGAAAACCCTGAATTTTACACTTTGCTATATTACTTCATATTAATGTGCTGTTTTTTAAAAAGCCCTAAACTGGGCATGGTGGTGCATGCCTATAATCCCAATACAGGAGGACTGCAGTGAGTTCGAGGGCAGCCTGGGCTACATAAGCGAGTTCAAGGCCAGCCTGCACTACATAGCAAGACCCTGTCTCAAAATAAATCAGTAAGCCCTAAAGGCTCTCTTATAAGAGAAACCAAACAGCTTATCTACTTTAAATGTAAAGCCCAAATAATAAGTTGGGTATGTTGGTGTATTCTTGTAATCTCAACACTCTGGGAATCTGAAGCAGGAAAATTTCAAGTTCAAGCCTGGCCAGGCAGCTTAGTGACTTAGTGAGACCTTGTCTCAAAAGTAAAAAATTTTTAAAAGGGCTGGGGAATGAAGCTCAGTGTGAAGGTCATGGGTTCATTCCCTAGTACTGCAGGGGAAAAAACCCAAGTAATATATATAATCAATAGCATAGTAATTAGAAGCTATAGCATTCAATAAAAATGATACTCAGTGCCATTATTTCTCCGCTTGGTAATTGCATAGCTATTCTTGGTAAAGAACGTTCTGTGAATAGTTGCTCAATGAAACAGTGAGAATAGGAAGAGCTCAGAGGGAAAGACGATTTCATTCCCATAACGGGAAAAAACTTCTGCATAACAGTGAGCTCTCCCATAAATGGCCAGGCATGGCAGGTCTTAGTCTTCTTTGAAAGCTGTTGTCTGTGTTTATGATGAAGGTGACAAAAGGGGAAGGTTAAAACTAAGCACGTAAACTACATTGCTTTCTTTTACAGGAAGCTGTAGGGGACACCTTAGAAGAACTGTGGATCTCCTACAATTTTATCGAAAAGTTGAAAGGGATCCATGTAATGAAAAAACTGAAGATTCTCTACATGTCTAATAACCTGGTGAAAGACTGGGGTGAGCCGAGAGTGATGCCTTCCTAACAGTCTACCTCACGTTTCTGAACATGCCCGAGAGAGGGGAAGATGTATCCTAGAAACATTTATTTCTAAGCACAGAGAGAGATGGCTACAGAATTTCTTATTTTTTTATAGAAACAGTATAGGAATTCCTAAACTTTAGTCAGGGCCTTTTTTTTTTTTTTGGTACTAGAAATTGAACTCAAGATCTTGTGCTTGCCAAGCAGGCACTATGCCACTGAGCTATACCCCTGGAAGAATTCCTAAATTTTAAATGAATGAAATATATATTTAAATTTTTACTTAGAGCAAACATAATTAGGTAGGTCCTTATCCTGTTGGTCAAAGGCTGAAGGGATCAGTTTAAATGTAGTAATTCTTGAGTGGGCGACTTATTTGCTGTCCATATTGCTTTGCTTTTGTGTTGCATACTATTAATTGAGCATGTACTAAAGCCCTGTTATGTGCATGATGGATGCCAGACCCTTGGTGTACATAATGGAATAGAAACTATCCCTGCCCTTGAGGAGTGCACAGCTTAATGGGGAAAATTTATTTATAGGCTAATAATGATAACACTTCATGATAGGTTCTGCAGTAATGATTTGAATGAGTTGCTTTAAGAATTGAGGATGAAGGCTGGGTTTGGTAGCACACCTGTAATCCCAGCACTCAGGAAGCTGAGACAGGAGGATCGCTGTGAGTTCCAGGCCAGCCTGGCTACAAAGCGAGTTCAAGTCCAGTCTGAACTGCATAGCGAGACCCTGTCTCAAAAAGACAAAAAAAAGAGAGAATGTGAGGATGAAGGAATAGCAGTTTAGCTCAGCCTACACCAATGCAGCACAACCAAGAGAAGGTTTATTGCTGTAGACCGACTAGTCCTTTTCCGTCCTGACCCTGTCTCCTCTGCCTGCCCCTCCTTAGGCTAGCAGTTAAAGGTAGAAGAGAAAGACTTTTTCCCCCTCCCATCCCATAATGTCCTCAGACAATAACTTCATATAGTAAAATTTCCCTAACCTTCTTCACAGTCTTGAACAACTAGTTGTCCTGAATAATCACAAATTGAGGGTAGCGATTTGGAATTCAGTCTCCAAAATTACAACAGTAAAACTTACCGTTTTAATGTGGAAAGCGCTCTTTGTTCTTACAGCTGAGTTTGTGAAGCTGACAGACCTGCCGTGCCTGGAAGACCTGGTGTTCGTCGGCAACCCTCTGGAAGAGAAACACACTGCTGAGGGTAACTGGATTGAGGAGGCCACCAAGAGAGTGCCCAAGCTCAAAAAGCTGGATGGTGAGTGACTGGGCGGCCAGCTCGGAGACGCTTGCTAGGAGAAAGACAGGACTTGGGGCGTGAGATCATGACGAGGAGAAAAACCAAGGAAAATAATGGGTTATCCCTAATCCTAAAGACCATTTCTATCCACAAGAAATTTAATGGTCCAGTCTATGCCAGGGCAGGGTGAAAAACTCCTAGGATGTTTGGGCTGATACAAGATCATTCTTATATCATGATCTCACAGAAAAAACTTATGCTTATTCTCAATTACAGAAACATTTTGCGGAACAAGTAGACATAAATGATAAGTAGTTGCTTTCTCACAGTTGGATCAAAACTGTAGTTCTAGCTCGTACCCCTGCTCCTCCTGTTAGTTCCCCAGCCACGGAGATTCGTGTTAATGTCACTCAGTATCACTGACTTGCTGGGTCCTGTCCTCGCTTCACCGCTTTGAGTCTTTGTGACATTGTGCTAATTAATTAATCTCACCAAACCTTGTTCATTTGTAATATAAAAGCTGGAGATGGTAACAGGATCATGAGGAATCATTTTAGTGTTGTTACGAGAATGAATGAAGTAAACTTTGTTTAATGTCGTGCTTTTAAAATCATTTAACATTTTAATAATCCAAAAGCTCAAATGTATGATAAATATTGTAGTATAAATTTGTTTCGCTTTGATCACCACCTCCTTATTTAATGCATCTGGCTGTTAGGAAGTTTAGTCTGTCACCCTAAAGGTCTCCCCTGGGATTGTGTCGTCATTCTAGGCCCAGGTCACGAGGAGACACCCTCTGGTCTTAAGTCAGCTGTCCTCACTGTCAGCACTGAAAAATCTGCAGTCTCCACTCCCAGGGCCCATCAGGCTCATCCTTCCGTGTCCTACCGTATATACCCTCACTACACTTGAGTTATGGAAGTGCTTTTTTGAGGAGAAATCTTTGGTAGCCGTAGGGTTATTTCCTTCCAAAAAAATACAGACATTACCTCCTCCCTGTGGTGTTACCAGGAAGTACAGCCAGGATTCCTACTGTTCCACAACCCTCAGGAAATTTCTTTCTATTCTGGGAAAGATCACCATCCCCAACTCTTCCACGTTGTTCTATCTTCTCACAAACAGTGTCTTCTCAGTGTCTTAAGATTTTCAGAGATTTAAAAAAAATGCAAAGATTTTCAGAGACAAAAGCCAGTAAATCTTCCGGTCTGTGTCCACTTCCCGCCCAGTCCCAGAAACAATCATGCATGGAACCAACTAGGCTGACAGAATGGGAGGAAGGCGAATACTTAGAAAAAAATAAGCCTGGCAAGGTAGCTCATGCCTGTAATCCCAGCACTCGGGAGGCTGAGGCAGGAGGATCACTAAGAGTTCAAGGCCAGCCTGGGCTACAAAGTGAGCTCAAGGCCATCCTGGACTGCATAGCGAGACCCTGTCTCAAAAAGACAAAAAGAAAAAGTAATCTCCAGCACGTGATGATGCTGATGACGATGACCATTCACAAGCACGCTTCTTTACTGTCTTCGTCGACATACTCATACCAGGAGTCACACGGCTTTTCCGTCAAAGGACCTAGTCATCATTTATAGTTTTCCTCAAGTGTTTTCTCTTCCTAACCACCCTGCTTCTCTGGGTTCTGATCTTTCAGTCCTGTTTTGTCTCTCCATCCCTCCCCTGCTATAGCTCTCTCAGTGCTCAAACCTTGTGTCCGCCCAACTTACTATGGCAATAGCTCTTAAGTGGTGCCACATACCTGGGATAGGGGACAGACACACTCCAAGTCTCTAGGGAGAAAGGGAAGGCCACATAGGCGTTGAGAACATTTTACAGGTGATACTACTATGCCTCCCTAGGGAGAGATAAGCTCATTCTGTCCTCAGATTGGGAGTTAATTGCTCTAATGGGCCCTTAACTAACCGTTTCCTTTACAAAAAGTTGAACAGCTTGAGGTATAATTGATATATAATCAACCATACATATTTAAGTGTACAATTTGATAAGTTTTGACAGGTATCTATGCCTGAGAAATCATTATAATAAAGATAATGGACGTGCACATCACTCCCAAAGCGTGTTTATGCCTCTTTACAATCCCTCACTCCTGCCATTCTCCACCACCTTCCAAAGAATTCACTGCTCTGCTTTCTGGCTGTTTGTATCAGTTTGTATTCTCCAGAGTTCTGTATAAACTGAACCACGCAGAATGTTTGTCCCCTCGAGATACATACTGAAGGAGAAGGATTCCCTCTTGGGAGAAGGTACTTACAGGCATAATCAGGAAGAGGCAAACAGGCCTCTAAGATACTAATAATGTCCTGTTTCCTAAATTGAGTTGTGAATATACAGCTATTGGTTTGACTCTTTTTAAATGATTTATACCGTATTTGGGTGGATGAATATTTCTTTTCTATTGAAAGAAAAAGAAGCCTGGGGGTGTAGATCCATGGTAGAGTGTGTGCTTGGCACACCCACCATCCTGGGCTTAATCCTCAGCACCAAAAAGGAAAGGAAGAAAGAGAGATCATAGGTGTGCTAGCCATCTTATTTTTCTGTAGGCACGCATAGGCATGTTTATTTGCAACTCTACAGTTAGGGAGCTGTATGTTCGTAAGTATTTATATTAATTCACTTGTGAATTCTCCTGAGAGCCTTTCTAGTGAGTGTGAAATTTAAGAGATTACTTCATGGAACTATTTTATTATGTCACATTTCACAGCCTCTCAGAGCTTCTTAGGTTAGTAGGGAAATATTTTCATTTAGAATTAACAACCTGTGAGAATAAACAGAAATAATTTTCTTTTTCATTTTAGGTACTCCAGTAATTAAACAGGATGAGGAAGAAGAAAATTAACACCATATTTTTCTCTTTGTGTTAACTTATTTAAATGTCATGAGAACAGTAGATAAGTTTGTATAATTCTCTATTTTAAGGATTTTGTGTGGGACAGAAAGTTCTTAAAAGAAATCTCACTTCCAATGTTTTTTTAAACCTATCCAGTGTTTCTCCCCAAAACTGCTAACACCGACTTTGTATAGTCTCGTTCTCTTTTTGGAAACTAACTTTTCCATTTTTGTCTTCATTCCCCATCATTGAAATATGTACACCAATCATTTTAAGAGCAAAGGAACAAACATTGTTTATTCAGTTTGCTTAGTAATTTTTAAGCCAGACATTTGAAAACACACGCTTGTGAGTCTGTAGAAGGTCCCTCTCCTATGCCTCAGAAGCACAAACGTATCGTGCCGTTGGTCCTGAAGGGAGCGTGGCGGTGGAAGCAGCACCTCTCAGAGATACGTACAGCGGCAGTCTTGGAACCCAGACTCCAAAGCCCTGCTGGAAACAGCTGTGGTGCACAAAGGAAGAATTAGTATCTCAGAGGCCTTCTAGCCCACCTTATATTTATTCATTTGTTTTTCAAAAAAACGTGTAGATTGTCAACTGGAATTTAGGTTGTGTTTACATGTGTGGCCACGAGTCACTGTGTATGTATAGTCAGTCATTCTGGGACCCAGGTCAGCGGGGAAAATGACCGTCACGGCCCTCCTTTGACCGATAGCGTGGCCGTGTGACTCATGTGGCCCTGGCCTGAAGCACATGTTTTTGGTTTATGGCTCCTTATAGTTGAAGTCGTAGCTCTAGCCTAATCATCAGCCACTGACAGGCATCACAATTTGCCCCAATGATTTGGTGTCCTGATCCTCATGAAGGTTAGAAGGGTATGGACTGAAGACTGAACTTGGTACTTCTCAATAAATGAAGATTGTGTTCCAATATATATATACATATATATTTCAAAGCATATTTTTTTGAGAAGTTGTACGTGGAACAGCTCAGAAAGTGTGTTGTGTAAGTGGCTGTGGCGGGAAGAGAGAAGAGACGCTTCAGGTGGGATCCCAGGCAAACGGCAGCGTGCGAGAGAGTTGCCTCCTGTGTGAAGCATTAGAGATGATTTAACTTCTGAATGGCAAAGCAATAGTTAGATGCAGAGGTTAGAATTTATCATGAAAGAAAAAGGTTTTTTCCTGGAAAATGCAAGATCAGTAATCAGATGAAGTCCAGAGCAGGTCATGAGTGAGTCGCTGACAAGTCGCTGTACGAAGTCCAGAGCAGGTCATGAGTGAGTCGCAGAGAAGTCAGGGACCTCCTGCCAAATTGTGCCTAAAGTCTCTTACTAGAGACGACTGATTCTTATTTCCCCATCTAACGAAAGAGGGGAGGATCGTTTTATAAAAATGATTGCATAAGTAGTCCTAGGTTTCAGAAATCTACAGCTGCCCCTTAAGAATCACTTGATTTCTGTAGGAGTCATCCTGGTCCAAAGGGACCAGCGCTTTGACAATCAGCTCTAAACCCAGACAAGAACACTTCATCCGACCCGTCAGCGCTTCCTTTCGCCTTGATAGGAAGAAGCCTTCGCCTGCACATTCAAAGCCGGCAGCATTTCTTTGGTGAACCATAGGCCATGCTCCTTGGTAATGTTCAAGGCCCACACGCGGAGTGGGAAGGTCATCTTGTCGTTTGCACTTCTTCCTGTAGGCAGGCTTGAAACCTTATTGCCACATGTGGGCATATTTCTAAGAGTTACGCTGGAAGTGAATACTATAGAAAACGAGGACTTTGTATTGAATTTATTTATGGAATAGTTTACAGTTTTAGTGTTTGATTTTTCTGAATTCTGTAATGTAGACGTTAATTTTCTCTTTTCCACTTTCTTAATGTCTTTTAATCACTGGTGGTTCTGAGAGAAAGGTGCTTTTCTGTGTCCATTTTACACAAAATTCACATTCACTTGCATTCAACAAATATTTGAATGCTTTCTGTGGATCCCTGTTCCTGCAACGAAAGTCCGAATCTGTGCGATTAGAAAGTGGAGGCTTGGCCACATGGAGAAGTTCAGCAGTCTCCCAGTCACGCTTTTATCGTCCTTTCCTGCTGCACACACTACAGTATATGTAATGCCTTTGTTATGTGTCTCAGATTAGACACTTGACCTACTTGATAAGGCTGATGCCTGGGCTCCTATGTTAGGGGATCATTTGAACTTCTCCTTTTTTCCTTCCAGTACTCGGGATTGTCCCAGGGCCTGTGCACTGAGCTACATCCCCAGCCCTTTTATATTTTGAGGCAGGATCTCACTGTGTTGCCCAGGCTGGGCTTAAACTTGTGATTCTCCTCCTTTAGGCCGCAGAGTGCTGGGATTACAGGTTTGTACCACCTTATTTCTATTATTGTAAATGACAGTAGAGCTCTGGCATCAGTCCAGTATTTTAATTTTTCACAGTAAATTTGATTTTCATCTACCAAGAAATTCAAATTTCTATGTTCTCTAATTCTAAGCCTATGGCCATATTATCTAACCAGGCTTGAAAGATGTTGCTTATAGGATTTTATTCCCTTAAACCCGAGGTTCTCAACATCGGCACTGTTTACACACCAGGCCAGATGATTCATCGTAGCGGGAGCCTGTCCGGTGCAGTGTATTTGGCAACATCCCTGACCTCTACCCAGAGATGCCAGGAGCTCCTTCTCCCCAGTTATAGTGACCAAAGGTGTCTCCAGACATTGCCCTCTTACCTCTGAGGGAAAGAATGGGAACAGATTCTCTGCTGGTTATAAACCAGTGCTCCTTGGCCCCCGTATTCCTTTTGTCCAGTGTCCATCTATTTTCACAGCCTAGCTCTGTGCCCATGGAGTTGTGTGAGAGAAGGTGATGTTTTTATAGTCATGGATGGAAGGATTGGTCAGAGGTGTTTTTCTGTTTTGTAACACTAATTTTCACAAGTTTCATATAGTATTAGAAACTCAGGGCTAGAAAGTTAAACTTTTTTTTTTAGCAGGGCCTCAAATTTCATTTCTTACCATCCTTGCTTAACTTAGGACAGTGTTTATTATCCTACCTCTGTGTTACTATCAACAGAATTCAACCTTATGGTCGATTTTGCTTTGTCTCTAAAATTTAATATTTTAAAGATACTTCAGAAAATGGATCATCAGCATTCATTACCTAATGTGCAAACTTTTGCAGACTATGGCTGTCATTAAATACAGAAAAATACTGTGTAAGGTGCATCCCGTGTACAAGTCAGCTGATGTGGACACTGATTCCGAGTGTGGTCGGAATGGCACCTGTCGTTATAACTGGTCGGTAACTTGGCTCGGCTCCTGAACCCACTCCACGTGTGAGGACCGTGTGCAGTGCTGACATGTGGAATGTGTTACTTGAGTAGGTGCTTTTGACTCTTTGCCAGTGAGTTAAAAACAGAATGAGGAGAAATGGGCATTGAACAGTGACTGTTGACTTATCTTCAGAGTTGGCGATGTGCTGAGTTGGACTCTTCCACCTGGGTTTCTCTGAGGGCTCAGTGGAAAAGCAGAGGGCCAGCCCAGAAAGGCTGAATTCAGCCATTCACTTTAGACCGCTGTAGGAAGTGTCACAGCATCTGTCACGAGTAGTCAGTATCCTGAGTGCAGTCAGATCTGTGGTTCACCAAGACCTTACACATCGTAAGTATCGGCAAAGGGAGAAAACTGTTAAACTCAAGTTATCCTTCACCAGGAGTTCGTCCCTTTGGCACACGCTTTCTTAATCTGGGCCTTGCAGTGTGTCTGTAAATGATGAGACAAGATTCAGGGTAGCAGAGTTGGTGCTTCTGACACAGCTAACTTGACTGTCCCTTTCCTTTTACTGTAGCATGTCATACTGCTTCCTTTTGTAAAACTGTAAAATAGGTGAAACTTAAACCATTAAGAGTTACATTTAAAATCACTGAGCTTTTAGAAATACCATATCAATGTATCTATTCCTACCTTTTATTAATGGATGAGTGCAAAAGAAGAAAACTGAAAAGAAAAACTAGACTCTTCTTCTGACCTAAAATAAGTTTGATACTTGACACTTACAGAAGTCCTAGTTAGATTCTAGGTTATCCCCATGTTGGGCAGGTTAGAGGGAAACCAGCCAACCAAATTACAATCCAGCAAATTTAACAGGGGTGCGTGGTGGGGGGAGTAAACTGCTTTCAGTAGATTTGCACTTTAAAATTCTGAACTGGATGTTTGTGGAAAGTACTTCCAAAGAGCAGGTGGATAAATACCGAGCCTGCACATGGACATTAGAGAATCAAGCCGCACCCTTGATCATTCCAAGCCAGCATGAGCAGAGCCAGGATATCCTGATTTCCCTCCTCGAGTCTTCGATATCTGCTGTATCCCACATCATCCCTCTGGAGGATGTATCAAGTAATTCTCCTACTCAGACACTTGTGAGTCATCTTCCCAAACCCAGATTTTTAAAACTTAGATGTTGTCTGCATTAAGTTGTTGCTGGTTTACATTGGTTGGGGGCACTCTGCTTCTCTGATCAGTAGGAAGTACCTGCCTCCAAGGCGCTGCTGCCTACAGCGCTCACTCCCGTCAAGACTCTGCGTTAGATGCAGAAGAGAACATATTTCGTATGTCCACCTGCTTCTCCCAGACCACCAGTGCGATCATGAGCTTCACTCCAGGATCTTTGGCTTTTAGAACCAATTCCATTCCAAAGAGCATTTTAACATCTATTAATACTTTGGTAATAATCTTTTATACACAGAAGTTTTGTAGCATGACTTTATGACTAAAGTTATTGTGTGTTAAATTATTTAGAAATATTGAGTTGCTGAATGTTATTTTGTGAGACTTGTTTTAAAATAGTAATAAATTGTGTTATTTTATAAGAAAAGGACATTTTTGTCTTGCTTATTTTGTCTTGATCACTAACATGATCATTAGTTTTAGCTAATATAGGACAACTATGGGAACTTCCAGTAACACCCAGTTCTAAAGAAATTCAGCCTTAGGATAACGGGGGAGAGAGGGAGAGCGAGAATGAGCATGCACATGCACATGCATGCAAGAGCTTATGGAAGGGCTGGGGATTTAGTTCAGCGGCACAGCACCTGCCTGGCAAGTGTGAGGTTGTGAGTTCAGTTCCTGGTACCAAAAACAAACAAACAAACAAACAAACAAACAAACAAGAGCTTATGAAAGCGAGCTGACATGATTTTGACATAGAGTCAGGATTTCATGATTTTCTTACTTGGGTCATCTAAACGTTTTTTCAGTAGTTTACTACAAGTAAGGGCACCCTTTCCCAAGTTTCTTAGCTTTCTACCTTCCCACATTAGCTGGCTCCTAGACAGTGTCTTGAGGGACAGCACGTTACTACATCTGACCATTCCTAGTCCTCAACGTACTTCTGGAGTGCACAAAGTAAGTGCTGGCTGACAGGCCCTGAGAGGAGGAACAGGAATAACCCAGCAGTATCAGCAGCTTCACTTTGCCAGCATGCTCTGTGCGGTCAGCCAAAATGGAATTTTGATCACAGAACAGGCCCGCAATGAAGTTGCTACTTCTTACCCCACAAGCATCTATGCAGATACCTTTGCCGGCCTTCCTTAAAAAGCATACGATTTTAATTCTGAGACCATAATGGAAAGCCCTTATCCAGATCATAAATAGCTGTTATTTTTAGTCCGTTATTTCTTATAACAAAGGATGGGAAGGTAGGGTCCTCACATAGTTCTATGTCGCATGTATGTGTGGTGGTAAATGTGTGTGTGCATGTATAGATATACACGATTGCTATATGTAAGTAAGCAGTGAAAGACTGCCCTTCCTAGGATGCAATCGGTGCTCGGCTATAAAAAGGTTTAGGACGAGGGATCGAGCCAGTAGTAACATACTTGCCTAGCGTGTGGGAAGCCCTGGGTTTGATCCCCAGCACACCACCGGGGGAGTGGGTATATCTCTATGTACGTAGAAGACTGCATAATATAGTGGGTAAAAGGAAGGAAGCACCCCTACTTGTTACGTGTGTGGGTTGGTGGAGCGGCTGGTTGGCATGCTGTCACAGAGGGCCGCGTGCGGCGAGGAACAGAATACCTGCGGTGGGGGGCGCTGGTGCAGGGCTCTTGTACAGTGGGAGGAGTATGCGTGCGGGGGCGGTGCTGCGTGAATGCATGAAGACAGAAGTGCGAAGGTGAGGGATGGGTGCGTGTGTAACTGAGGGAACGGAGCAGGGACTTCAGAATCCGGTGCGCACTGGACGGGTATGGCAATTCCCGTGGGAGAAGTATCCGCACCTACTGGAAAAACACACACCGATACTAGCCTTTATAGATTCTGCACTGCCTGTCACAGGAGGCAGCTGCAGTTTTAAACCTGTAAGGGAAACCACTCAGAAGACAACATTCACACCGTTACTTCTGGTACTGACTAAGGCTCTCAAGGGTGGACAGCTGCAGTCGCTGAATCTCCACAGCTAAATATGTTTTGAAGGTTTTCCCTTTGGGTATTTTCTTGGTATAAGATGGCTTCTGTAAAACAAATACTCACTTTACATAGTTGTGAAGAATTACTTCTTCAGTGAAACAAGTTTTTAGATGCAAAGTGATTTACAAAGGAAAAAGGCTGGCTGTGGTGGGGCACACCTGTAATCCCACACCTGGAAGACTGAGGCAGGATCACAAATTCAAGCCCAGCCGGGGCAACTAAACAAGACCCTAAGTCTGAATTTAAGAAAAGGGGAGGGAAGCTGGGGGTACAGCTCAGGGGTACGGTGCCCTTGGGTTTGATCCCCACTACCACACACACACAAAATCCCAAACCTCCTAAACCTCATTTCAGAATTTTCTAAACTTTTGTAGTCATTTTGTGTATTGCTAGTATCTGGCTATTTAACCTTCTAACAGTGGCCTTGAAGAAAACATGTAAAAGCTAAATACCTTAAAAGCTATTGCAAGTTAAGCGTAATAAGGCTAGAGTTTTCTTCTTAGTGATATGGGGGAAAGTCTTCATAAGAAAAAAAGGACGAGACAGAGCTTAATTACACTAAAAATTTTTATACATGTCAGAAGACTGAGCAGACTGTAATTTTAAAATCATTTTTATTTGTATGCATCTACTTAGTGACTGAATTTACAACACAGAATCAGCACGAACAATTATGACTAAGATTCGAAGCGGGGCAACTAGTTTATATCAACCCCTCCGTTTGACTGAGATCTGTACCTTCCACCGTGGAGAACTGATTTACATAGCCGCGTGCCTGCAGCATTTTTTAAACCCTTATTTTGAAGCCTCAGAATACTTTCCAATTAAACTGACCCTGATGCTGAAAGATGTGAAGAAATGTGCACTGTAAAGGTAGTATCATCTAATAACTTCATATTTCTTCCCAGTAACATAAATCCGGCCAATTTACAGTAACAAACTATTCACATCATTAGTAACAAATGTAAGCAGTTCACATTTTCACTCAACACCTCCTGAGCCAGGCCCCGCCCTAAACATCCGGGCACGCGACGTCACAGAGCCGTCACACGGGCCGCGTCCGGCTCACCCTCCGCACCGCGCGGACCGCGTGCGCCGAGCCTCGGCGCCCCAGCCTTTCCCCGGCGTTCCTACGCTCGGCCCGTTCGTACCGCAGCAGCTCCCGGAGCCGCTCCGGGTCTCGGCGGCGCCCCTCCCTGCCCCTCCCCCGGGGCGCTCCCGTCCTTCCCGCCGCCCGCACTCCCCGCAG
>NW_004955523.1:1671358-1674345 GCF_000276665.1 Chinchilla lanigera | reverse complement strand
ATAAATAAATTTGTTTTAAAATTTATTATAAAAATTAACAGAAAATGCAATTTTTGGTCATCCAGCATTTAAGTAATTAGACTGGTAAATTACAAGGTCTGTCTCTGCTCAGCCCTCTTTCCAGCCAGGCAAAGGTATTTTCCCTGTCCTGGCCGTAATGACAATGGGTGAGGCAGAATCCTTAGGGCTCAAAAATGTCGCACAATGTCCCTCAAAACAAGGCCTGTTATGTCACTCCCAGACGGTGAACACCCCCCTAAAAGGACGCAGCATTCGGCTCTGAGGTTTTACAACCTTATTTAATAAAAGGTTTAAAGATACAGAAGAACATTCAAAAGTAAATAAGTTACATAGATACATTACAATCACATCAGCAAGATTCTTTAGTGTATTAATTTTTTATAAAAAGCACACAAAAAATAAAATCTTCCATCTGGTCTATCACAACTGTACAGCAAAAGAGGTAATATTTATATATATATTTATATATGTACACTATTTCAGTATGTAACAGTCTTTTTAAAAAAGGGTGCCACAGGCAGCAAACACACGAAAGGCAGTGTCTGATTTTTGTTTCAAAATAAAAGGAATATACTTATTTATATGCTATTAAAATATCTGTACAATAATTACAGACCATCAAGGCTGTTCCCGTGCTCCGTCCCCTCCAGCAAGGCCTTCAGCTTGGAGACGAGTAAGAAGGTGAAACAGCTGCAAACGGTTCATCAGAGGCAAAGAGTAGCACAGCCAAATGTGGGGCAGACACAACTGTATTAGAAAAATATGCATACTTCCTGTAAACCTAAGGAGTTGGGCTTGCCAGTCTGATAATAAATAACACCCCAGAAAAGTGAACCCCAGTGAAGACGCTTAGACAGCTGAGGCTTGAGTACGTGTTGCGTTCCTCTATCTTAACTTCGGGCACGTGAGAGAGGTCAGGTCACTGAGGCAGTTAATACGGGGAGTCCCTTTAGACATAAGCAGCACAAGGCCCCTTGCCAACCGTGCGGTGGGGCATCAGAGGGGAGGTGGGCGGGCACCTCAGCCAGGAGGGGTCTGCTAAAGGCATGGAGGACAGCAATGACGGCACTGTCTCCTCAGGTGGGTAAGAGGCCTCAGAAATGGTATAGACACCAGGCACTAGGGTCGGTTTCATACCTTCCAGCTGAACGCAGAGAGAGGCTGGGAGACTGACATAGTGAGACGGTGTGAGGACATTATAAAGCTGGAGCTGTTTGGAGTTCAACTTGGTAAAGCAAAGAGCTCTAACTAGGAGGGAGAAACAACAAAGGACAAGCCTAATACATTCACAGGGAGAAAGCACCGTGAAGGATACACCTACGACTGCGCTCGCTCTACTGAGCGCTCACCTGCCACAACTGTATCTCATTTTCCACACTGCACTCGAGACAGAGGCATTCTGAACATGGGCTCCCCTGAAACATGGTGTCTGAGGCGATGGTTCCAGCAGGTACCACCTTGGCTTTCCTTGGCTACATGTGCCGGGTCTGGTGTCTGTGAGCTTGTAAGAGTTAAATCACTTACTAAAAAAAAAAAAGTCCAAGTACTAGATGTTATCACTGAACAGGTAACAGATGTTATCCTGCGACTGAAGGGCTCCTGTCATCACACGTCCAGAGGGGCCTGAAACCAAGTATGAATAGAGAAAACCTGGGGAAGCGTAAGTAGCACTTTGGGGCGAAGCTGCGAAGGCACTCATAGTACACAAGTGATGAGGAGAGAGCCGACATCTGCTGCCCTCCCTGAGGGGCCACCACATTTTTGCGTCTTGGGACTAGGACCTAATAGAAGCCTATGGAAAAAACCAATGGGGAAGCAGGAGATCTGAGTAGCTGTCTACAAATCCGGGGGGAGAATTTTGTTACCTTTGTAACGGGGGTCTTACCGAACCCTACTAATGCATAAACTCATAGTGCATAGTTTAAATCAAAACTCCCCTCCATGCCGCTGCTGACGTGACGTCTTTCGGCCATCTCCTAGGCGGCAGCAGGATGAAGCCTGGCTGCCTCACACGCTGGCCTGGCAGACACACATTCACTGAGAACTTCCTGTGCACAGCTACATGACAGGAACGGCATCAGGAAAGTAACCCAGGCTTCCCAGGAGGCTGGCAAGCGAGGGGAGGGGCCTCCGGAAACTTCTGGCCGCGCCACTCCGGGGTCCCATGCCAAATATGGCTTCTTCAGGCTGGAATGCAGGCCTGGTAAACAAAGCTACAGTCCCAGCCTTCTGCCAACTCCCTCAGGCACTTTCAAAGGGGAGCAGCAGAAACCGCCTCTGACCTCCCTCCTGCTAGTCTCTGCGTGGCTTTGGGGACACCTCCACCCTCCCAGCCTCTTAGTGCTGCTGTCGGTCCCACGGGCGACCAGAATTTCCAGAGCAACAGCGGGAGGGACCCTAGGGCCTGGGGAGCTGGGGGTGTCAAGAAGGTGCCTTGTTTTGGGATAAATGCACTTGGGCCTCTGGAAAGCCGGAGGCCCCTGGTCCCTGAGAGGATGTTGAAAATTAAATATTAAGAATAAATAAATAGCTCCCAAATGCCACGAGTCAAAGAATGGAGGCTCCTGTCCCATCTAGTCGGGAGACCTCCTCCTCTCCCAGGGAAGGACCCAGAAATCTCCAGCGCAGTGGGGGGTGCGGAGCTTTGGGGATCAAAGAGGGTGGGGCTGGGGGTGAAGCGGCAGCTACGCGGGCCGGACAGAGGCAAGCCGGGAGCCGGCAGCAGCCTGAGCCCCGCTGGAGGCTAAGCTCCCTTAGCGGCCTCCAGGGCCCAAGCTATTCGGCAGAAAGGTGGGTGGGAAGCAGGGGGCTCGTCAGCAGCTCCCGCCGGCCCAGCCTGGCTTCTGGCTTCCGCTCGCAGCCTCCCTGCGTCCCTCCCCGGCCGGGCAGGCGGAGGGCAAGGCCGGGGCAGCGGCCCCCTCCCAGCAGCGGAGCACACCGTGCACCAGCACCCGCCCCAGCCAGCA
>NW_004955523.1:1644713-1671015 GCF_000276665.1 Chinchilla lanigera | reverse complement strand
TCCTCGCGGGGGTGCAGCGCCGCCGCCTCGCGGGCCTCCTTCTCCTTCTGCCGCAGCGCCGCCGCCTTCTTCTCCTGCTCCGCGTGGCTCTTCATGTGCGCGCTGCGGCTCTTCACCTTGTAGAAGACCCTGCGGTGGGCGGGGGGCGTGAGCGGCGCGCCCTGGGTGTGGGGCGCGCCTGGCCCTAAAGCTTTGCTCCCTGTCTCCACCTCCACCCGGAGCCCGCACGACCTCGTCTACAGCGGCCCCTGATGACGTCACTGCCCTGGCAACCGGCCGAGCCAATCAGAGGGCAGGCCGAGCGCTCCAGGGCGCCGCCTCCCACCCCCCGCGCGGACACCTCACCTGCCGCATTTTTTACACGGGAAAGTGTTCTCCTGGTTCTGGGTTTTATTAAACGCCTCCGGTTTTTTCTTCTTCTCTGAGAAAGGCAGTGCCCTTCGCGACTTCCCCGGCCCCTCCCGTGGCTTCTCCGAGGCCTGGGCCCCCGCTGACTCGGACTCGGGGGCGTTGGGCTCGTGGCTCCGCAGGATGAGGATGTCGTTGGCCTGGAGGAAATCGACAGGGAGAGTCGAGTGCCTGGGGGGGCCGGGGCCCCAGAATGCCGGACCTCGGGGAATGTGGGGCCCTGAAAGGCCGCACACTCCCGCCACATGGCCACCTGGCGTCCACGGAAGCCCTCCCACATGCCCACTTCATCTCGGATCCGCTCTAGCCCCACTGTTCAAGCCATCAAGAAAATCAGCTTTGTGCGATGTGACAGGTGCCACGGCCACAGAGGATGGCGGGAAGACCCTGCGCTAGGGGAACTCGGGGCCTAGTGAAGGGTCAGGTGCAGCCGCGCGGGTCGCTCGCTGCGCACGCAGCATGGCAAACACTGGACAGAGGAAGAGCAGAGGGAGAGCGCAGGCGCCAGAGCGGAGAGGACAGGGGAGACAGCCGCGCCGGGCCTCCGCTGGGGGCCCAGATGGCCGCCACAATGTGTCCTGGGGGGACCCTTACAGGAAAGTGTTCACAAAGTCTGCAGGACGCAACAGTGCAGGCACAGAGCACAGAGCCTCTGCTGCAGGCTGCCAAGCTCAGAAAGGAGCAAACAGCTGTGCTCAGCTTACAACATCCTGCAAGCTGTCCGAACTCCCGCCCTTCCCGCTCCTCGGGAGCTCTCTCCAGGCCAAGGGCACCTCTGACCGGAAGTCTTACTTCTTGGCCCCTTACATGGTAGACAGAGCACTGCATCGGGAGTCCAAGGACCTGGGGTGTGACCTCAGGCAAGTCACTTGGCACCAAGTGTCCCACCTGGGCACAGTGCCGGTCACCGTGAGGAACTGAGATCATGCAAGTGGGAGCACTGTGCGGGGAACGTGTGTGAGGGGCCCTGACTGCTCCTGCCAGGGTCTCAGCCCCGCTTCAGACACTGTCAGGCAGAGACGGCCCTCACGGGCTGACCGAGGGCTGAACTGTGGCTCCTGAATGCCTCCTCAGGCTCCCACACACCCACGGGGGTTCACAAAGCCCTTTTCCTCCAAATCTCAGCACCAGAAGCTGCACAGTGCAGAAATAAATAGCAGGCTGGCACCAAGCCGTGCATTAACTGTGCTACCTCCAGCCTCAGTTTCCTCATCTGTAAAACGTGGCTAATAACGGTGCCTACCCTGTCGTCAGGCGCATTAAGCAAGTTAACAGCAGAGTATTCACTGCACTGTGTGCTGCTGTGGTCGGGAGGGCTGCCACCACGCTCCTGCCTGCCCGCCCTCCCTGGGCTCAGGGAGCGGAGGTGGAGACTCACTTACCGCCTCATTGGCCTGGAGGGTCTGCGTGGCTTTCACAGCAGCTGCCCGCCTGCTGCGCTCTCGCCCCTCTTCCTGCTCCCCCTTCTCCTGGGTTTCTGGGACCTCTTCCTCCCCCTCCTTCCTGGGCTCCTTCTCCTCACTCTTGGGCTCCAGCCTCTCTTCACTTGGGGACTCTCTTCTGGGAAGAGGCATCCTTGGGAACTTCTGGGAAGTCTATGGGGGATAAGAACAAGCTCAGCCACACTGAAATAGTGCACTGACTCTGACCCAGACCGGGCTCTTGAGCCCCGACTTGTCCCGCTGGCCTGGTTCAGGTTGCAGCCTTTCCCTGGCTAGTCTCCCTGGGAACAAAAGACAGTCTTAAGACCTGGGAGTCCTCAGGGTGAGGGCTGCGGGAACATGCCAGTACCCACAAGCCCCCTGACCTAGACCTGGAGGACACATCCTCAGGCAGAGTGGTCTCGGGAGCTGGGCAGGCACCTTGCGCTCCGATTCCAAATCATCTCTGTAATACTTCCTGTATCTCCTCTCCCTTTCCACCTGCAAAATGGGGAGCAAACTCCCCCCATCTAGAGCAGCATGTTGCCCATGAGATGGTATTTTAGACAGATACATGGATGTAGAATTAAATGACATTCCCCTTTCAATTCTCTTTCAATCCTGGTTAGGTCAAGTACAAAGTCTCAGGTTGGTATTAATACGTCCTTTATGCTTCTGTAGACCTGATAATTTCTTTAACAAAGAAAGATCAGGCCTCAGTCTCAGAACCCTGGCAGGTAATACAACATCTAACTAGAATTTGGTAAGTGATTGGTTTTCGTATATATTTATTTTTACCAGTTCCTTCTATTTACAGGAAACAATACTGGTTTTCTATTCATGATTGTGATATAGAGCGTCTCTTCTATTTGAGTAAAAGTGGGCCAACATCAAGGAAAATATTAAGTAATAGCGCAAGTGGCGTGTGGACATAAAAATAGTAACGCTGACGCATGGGAGGGTGCAGACAGAGCAGAAATCACAAAGGTGAGGCAAGAATGACTGGCTTGGGCAACAGTGCTAGAGGTCTGCTGAGGAGATGGCCGTAGATGGTGGTCTGAATCCTGTGGGGGAAATTCTCCAATGTTCTGAACCCATATCATGCTTACCTACTGTGACCCCAGCTGTCCACTACAGCAGGAAGCTCGAAGGTCTAGGGCTGGGGACATGAGTTCTGTGGGCTCTGGGGATCGTGCTTCCCTCTGCCTGCCTTCTGCGGACTCCTGAAGAGCTCGGCCCTGCCCCAGACCCTGCCAGGCGCTAGGCAGTTGGGGCTAGAGAAAGAATCACCTTAATATCCACTTCAACCTCTTCTTGGGCTGACTTCTCATCGCTTGTGTCCACGTCCCCAAAGGTAAGAGTCCCATTGCGACCAATTTTCACTTGTTTCTTGTAGGTGTAGTAGAATTCCACACACTGGGCCACGGTCTTGGTCTGGATCTGGTTTGAAGCCAAAACTGAGGTTAGAGTCTGCTGGTTTGGCTCGCCTGCCTGGAGAGCATCCAGCCGTTCTCCTTCCTATGTGTTCCCTTTCACCTTTGGGCCAAAATCTAAACAAAGTAAACCCAGGAAATGTAATCACTTCTGCAGTGCCTACTCTGCCACAAACCTCTGACCAATGAAATTAACCGACGCTTCAGGACTACTGCCAAGAAAGAAAGAAACGCAAGCCACAACCCTGGGGGCCCCAAGGAGATGTGACTGACCTGCAGTGCATACCAGGGAGTCTCACTGTATCTGTTTAAATTTCTTGGAACTTGTTTATGATACCGTGGTTGTATTGAAAAATAACTCTTGTTTTTAGGAAATATGCACTGAAATCTGCTGAGTCACAAGATACTCTGTAACTTTTCCTGATTAGCTAAAATGGAGAAAGGAAAACAGTCCTGTGTTTATGTACCTGTTTTGATGTGGACAGAGAAGCAAAGGGGCCGATACTAATAATAAATCTAAGTGAAGGGTCAACCGGCATTTCTTGTAGTGCTCTTTCCATTTTTCTCAAAAGTTTGAAACTTTTCCAGTGAAAAAGTTAAAGGGAAAAGTCTGGGCATCAACCACAGTCAAAACCAGCGCCAAGCTGGCAAAAGAGATGTGCTTCAGGAATCCGGGCGCAGGGCCACCCCTCTCCAGGGGGCGGTGCCCGACAAGCGAGGTAGAGGATTGTCACACCATGCTAGCTCAGGCAGGACTCAGTGAAAACTTGTAAGAAAGCCCTGGGAAATCCGAAGAGGGGGCAGAAGACCCAAGTCTTGTTCCTAACCCTGCCACAAATGGCTGTGTGGCCTCATGCAAGTCACCCACCTTTCCAGTATCAGTTTTGCTTGTGCAAATATAATGGGATGAGGCAGTTCAGGGACTTCTCAGCCTGAAATTTTAAGCTGTCCCATTTCATAAATCTGTTTGGCCGCTGGGTTTTGTCTCTGGACTGCCTCCCACCCAAGGGTTCCCTTATACTCCCTGCCCTCCCCCGGGCTCCCAGGCTGCTCTCCCTGCTGGGCAAGGAGCTCCTGTCCAGGAGCCCAGGGGCCCTGGGGTCCTCTGTGGGAGGGGCAAACAGACATACTTCATCTCACGGGAATGGCCCAGTCTTACACTTGTCAATCAGACCACTATGCTTTTCCTGACAGTTCTCTTGGATTGTTCATTTGACCACTGATCTGCTCCTTACATGAGGCACCAGGGGCACCTCAGTGAATTACACAGCAAGTACTTTCCTGTGAAATCACCTGATCTGGGGACAGTGTTACTAAAATACAACCAACAACTGTCCTCCTCGCCAAACCCTCATGGGGGAATTTGTCAGCATCCCGTCGAGTCTCCGGGGCCAATCCTGACACCATCTACCACCTAGCGTGGCGCCCTTTTCCCTTGGTGAGCCACACAGCGCACGCCTCCCATGGCCCAGACTTCGTGAGATGGAGCTGGAAGAAGCACAAAGCACTGTCCTCTACCAGCAGAGTACAGGAGCTGAGCAGACCATCCGGGGAACCTAGGCTCGTCAGCTGGGGACTAGAGGGAGGCCCTGGCTCAGCAGGACGCAGGCAGAGGTCACCCAGGGCAGCAACACAGGCACTTGCCGGCTGACGGAGTGACCACCCTTCCACGATCCCCAGGGGAATGGCTCACCTCTTCTCAAAGCCCTCCCTCCCATCCTATCATCCTCCTGTTTTAAGTGTAATACATACCGGGCCCCAGAACACGTTCACATCACCCAAAGCAGAAGGGGCTCAAAACCAGCCAGGGAAAAGGCCAGATCTTTCCTCTTCTAGTAATGCTTAGAAAGCTGTCTCCAAGGCCACTTGAGGACAGTGATCTGACTACTTTTAGGAGGGCGTGGTCAGCAGCTGCAGGTGCCCACAGACAGGAGTCCCAAAGTCACATGTGCAGCTCCCGGCCCTCACCTGCCCAGAAACAGCCCGACTTACCAGCTTCTGCACCAGGAAGAAATCTTTCTTGTAGATGGCAATGCCTTTGTTGAACAGCTTCCTTTCCGCCATCTTCCACTGGTCGGAGCCTGAGGGGCAGAGGGAGCCGGGGCATGAGGCGGGGAGGCCCAGGAGCACTGTGGGCGATTCTGACCAGCCAAGCGTGAGGCCACCCCCACGCGCTCCCTGCAGCACTCAGAGCTGACTCCACACCCTGTCCCTCGGGGCCTCCCTCTCCTTGCGTGTGAAATGGGAGCTAGAATCCAGACCCACCTCACAGGTGTGCCGAGGACAAAATGACAGTGAAGGTGAAGCCCTTGGTACTCTCCGGTATGGACAAAATGTGGCAGTAACAGGGATCAGTAACAGTGGCTTCTAGAATTATGTGATTTGGCCAAAGTCCCTCTTAACGTCCAGAATGGGACGTGTGCTCCGGGGACCAGGTACGTTCCGGGTACCTGAGGCCAATCTGGATGGTATCCAGCTGGGTTTCTGGTCTCACACCATGACCGAGGCTTTTTTGCCTCGATAGGATCCCACCTGCCCACTTCTTTCACCCCTTCCCTCTAGGGAACGGCAAGTCCCTTCAAGAGCCACTCCCGCCCTGGTACCAGATCCCCCATGGCTCTGCCTTCACCCAGGGCTGTGGCTCGGCACCAAGCAGGGCCCTTGCTGCTAGAGACCCCGGGAGCCTCGGGGCACATACGCACCCCCGCCAGGCCCACCTGTGTAGTGATAAGTTGCTAGTGGGTGGTTGAGGGGCCGCACGGGTGGCTTCAGTAGCAGCTTATTCAGAGTTTCCTGGAGGAAGAGGAGAGAAGACAGGGCCGTGGCCGAGGTCAGTGTGGACTGAGCGTGCGAGGCCCAGTCCAGGGCAGAGGGCCTCCTGAGGTCTCAGCGCAGGGTGGGCGCTTCTCTTGCTGCCTGAACTGCTGAGGGACCAGAGGTCTGGGAGGACGGTAGAGGCCCGGCAGGTGGGGCAGCTCAGGAACCGGGGGCTCCTAAGGGAAACGCAGCCCCCAGGCAGGCTGCACGAACAGAGAAGGCCCTCGTTAACAGTCCTGTCTCCCAGGGGGACCCCACTGACCCAGCATCAGGGAAGGCGTGCACAGGAGGACCCTGTATACCAAAATGTAGTTTGGAGCCAGAGTTCCACTGGGCCGAGCTGCTAAACCCCCGCCTCGGTCAGACCCTCCTACACACCTCAGACATGCCAGCTTCCCGGGGGACCTTCCCCAAACCAACAAGACTCTCTTACCAGGATGTCTCCCCTGGACTCGTGCAGACAGTGCAGGGCCAGCTCTTGGTTAGTTCCAGCGCCCGGGAAGATGCTGGAGCAGGCAGCTGTCAGCAGGTCCTCCACTGGATTCACAGGCACACAGGGAGCAGGAGAAGAAACCACGCTCAGCGCCCGTCCGCCCCGTGCGCCCGCCGGCCCGCCTGGCCGCCTCACTCCCAGGCCCGCTCACCTTGCCTCTGCTTCTCCCGGCTGCTCTCCAGGTGCTCCCAGGGCTGCCACACCAGGTCGGCCTTGTGGGGGTCTGCAGCCGCCAGGGCGCGGTCCCGCATCGAGGGGATTTCCGCTTGGAACCGGGTACCCACGTTGATGCGTCTGTAGCAGTGGGAAGTACAAGGGGCGAAGGCCACCCTCACTTCATGGGACGGTTACCTGACCCTCTCTCAGGGGTGGGGCTACGAGGGGCAACTGGCAGGAGCTGGGTGCAGGGAAGGGCTTCTGGGAGACTGAGAGCAGCCAGGCCCCTGATGCAATCAGAAAGGCAAGGCCAGGGCTGGCAGGGGAGCTGCTCTGCATGGGCAGACGGGGAGTCTCCTGGGCCCCAGCCAGCTCTCCTCGGAGAGAAATTCAAGCAGAGCCGCGCCTCTCCTTTCCCTACAACTTCCACACGGACACAGGGAGGGCAGCGGAGCCCAGGGTGCACCGCGGATGTGCAGAGGCCTCACAGTACCCTGCTCTCGGTCCCCGAGCCCACCTGCATGCACGGGGCCCCCCCGGCCACCCTCACACTGCAGGCCCCAGTCAGGCTGCACTTACGGCTCGATGCTCACAGGGGTGGCGTCTCCCATCACAGAGAGGACCGGCGGGGTGACCTCAGCGCTGTCTGTGGGGCAAAGAAGAGGTTGGTAAGTAGAACCTCCCTCCTTTCAGCAAAGCACCCCACCCCTGGGCAGCTGGAAGCCATGCGGGAGTTGCAGCTGTGACACTGAGATCGCTCAGAACTCAAGAACTCGAGTCCCAGCTCTACAACCTGCTGACGGCTCAGGCCTTCAACTAAATATCTGGGGGCCTCAGTTTTCACACCTGCAAAAAGGGACTACTCTGTCTCCTTAACACGGAGGTGGAATAAAATAAAGCACAGAGCTGGGCACTCAGTAAAACATGAGCTAGGCTGGGCGTGGCAGCGCATGGCTGTAATCCCAGCACTGGGGAGGCTGAGGCAGGAGGATATCCATGAGTTTAAGGTCTTTCTTGACTACAAAGTCAGCTCAAGGCCTGCCTAAACTACACAGTGAGACCCTGTCTCAAAAACAAACAAACAAACAAAAAACTCATCAGCCGGTATCATTAGCACTGCTGGTAACACCGACCTCCAGGGCTCACTTCCTGCTCCAGAAGCTCCCACACTACAGACGTCAAACTGTGGTTTTCTAGCAAAGAGGCAGAAACTTGGGACACACTAAGAAAGGGACTTATCGCTCTCTTCTTTCTTCCTCTCTGGATTTTCTACCTTAGTTTCTTCCAAGCTGATTTTCTGATAGGCCCCACAAGAGCAAGCTACTTCCTTAACAAAAAAAAAAAAAACAAAAAAACAAACATACACACACACACAAAATCCACCTTTGCCACCAGCCGTCTGCAACGTGGGATAAACACCCGAAAACCCGCTCACGGAGCTCCCCCTCCGTCTCCACCTCCCCGGCCCCGGCCGGGACCCCATCCTCACAGACCTGACGGCGGCCCCGCTCTCCCCGCCCAGCCCCACCTTGGGAGCCTGGAGGGCCCTGCCCGCCCCTCCCCCTCCACAGCCGCCTCGCTCCAGCCCCACCCTGCCAGCCCTCTGCAGGCCCGGGGCTCGGTCACCTTCACCCACACCGCCTCTGCTTTTCGCTCTCCGGCCTTTGGGTCAACTCCCTGAGGACCCCGCACTGCGCTTTCTCCAGAACAGATCACGGTGCCCCACACACTGCTGGGGGCCCAGGTCAAGGCTGCGCCCCCAGGAGCTCGGGAAGGACTGGTGGCCGCACTGCCCGCTTCCTGGCTGCCAGCCTGCCCTCCCTGTCCGCGGTGACTCCCTGCGCAGCCCAGTCAGGGGCGAAGCTTCCCGGGCGACCATAAAGGGGTCAGCAGTCAGCAGTCCGCGCAGGGCAGGCCTTTGCCCACCTCAGACAGCAGGGGGCACCCGAGAGCCGCGCCACGGTGCGTCCCGCCGCTGAGCCCCGAGGGCGGCCCGCTCCTCCGCGACCTTCCGCCCGCTGGGGGCAGGACTGTCCCGCCCCGGCCCCGGGGGAGACGCTCCTCGGTGAACGGCCGCATGCCAGAGGCCCAGGAGACCAGACCCGTACGAACACCCGGCAAGGGCCTGGCCGCAGGACACCGCCGATCAGCCGAACAGCGGCGGCTGCAGCATCAGCCAGGGCCCTGATCCCCTCCGACCCTCCGATCGCTGGGGAAACTGAGGCCCGGGAGCTCAGGTCCTCGCGCAGGCGGTGCGACCGCAGACGGCAGAGCAGGGACCTGAACGTCAGGCCGCTCCGTGCCGGGACGACCTCCTCTTCCCAGGAGGCGCAGGGTCCCCTCTCCCGGGCAGGGCCTCCCGCCCCACTCCGGCAACCGCGAGCGAGGCCGCCCTGCGCAGCCCCGGCCGCACACCCGGCCGACGAGGAGGGGTCACTCACTCGAGCGGAGCAGCGTGCGATGGGCGCTCTTTGGCGTGACGGGAGGAGGGGCCGGGATGCTGCTGGTGGATATGATGGCGTTGAAGTAGAGGCCGGAGCCTTCCCGCACCGGGCTAAGGATGGGCGGCGGCGTGTAGGGCGGCAGCTCGAAGCTGCGCTCCGAGGGGTGGTCAGCCAGGCGCACGGGCGAGCGCAGGTGGCTTTGGTAGGGCGTGATGTTGGAGTACACGGCGGGGGCGATGAAAGTGCCCGCCTTGGTGGGGATGATCAGGGGCTCGGGCCGAGGCCGCTGCTTTGGTTTGCGCACGGAGGGCTCCCCCTCCAACTTGACGGTCAGGTCCTCGGCCTGGAGAAGGAAACAGAGCAGGGCGGGCTCAGCCCCCGAGGCTCAGGGAGCCCGAAGTCCTGACCGCAGCCCGCCGGGCTCACGCGTGGGGCTGCCTGCCTGCCCGCCCACCGCACGCACCCAGCCGGGCCTGAAAGGAGGGCAGGCCCAAAAGCCCCTCCACTGTCTCCTCTCCGGCAGAGCTCAGCGCATCTTTTCTAGGAAGGGTGGGAGAGTAAATGTTTAGGCTCTGTGGCTCGCGGGAGGTCCTGCTCTATCTTTTTTCCCTTTTCCCTCTGAAAAACCCCGCAAAAATGCAGAAACTATGCAGAGCTCTGGGTTTGGCCCCCGGGCCACAGTCCCTCGCACCGTTGCACAATGCAGCAGGGCAGGAGGACCCAGCGAGGGGTGGTGCTGGATGGCTTGGGTTTGGATCTATCACCACTTCAAATTACAGAATTTCTGTGTGCATCTCAAGAAAAAAAAAGAAAAAAGCTAGGGCTTGAACCCAGGGCCTCACGCTGATCTACATCCCTAGCCTGCTCTTCTTTTTATTTTGAGACAGGATCTAAGTTGCTTAAATTGCCTAGTTTGGGTTCAGACTCGTGATCCTCCTGCCTCAGCCCCCAGAGTACTGGGATTAGAGGTGGGTGCCACCTCACCCAGCCCCACGCATCTTCACTTTTACCAGGAAACTAGTCCGTGCCTACGTAATGCAGGAGCTACACAGACTAAGTGAAATAATAGATGGAAATCAATGAGAATACTACCTAGCACATAGTAATTACTCAGTAAATACTGCTGCTAGCACTACCGAAACCCCAGTCTCTGGGTTAGATGGACGCCTCTCCTGTGGGCCAAGACCCAAGCTGGGGAACGGATCGCAGAGTGGAACAGGAGAAGGAAGCTCTGAGCACGCAGACTTTTGCTCTCTGAATGTTAGATCTGCAGCGAGCCGCCCGGCCCACTCACACTGTCAGAAGTTAGCCCTCCGGCCTCGTGCTTCTCCCTGAGTGGAGCACGGTACGACTGTGAGGGAACGGAGCCCTCTCCTGCTCCATCCTTATGGTCTCAAAAGGGCAGAGAACAGAGCCCTCGGGGGTGAGCGACACCCACAGCCGCTCCGGCTACAGAGTACAGCAGGTGAGGCTGGCCATGGTGCCCGCTTGGGCCTGGGAGCAACGTCAGACCCCGCTACCCTCTGATGCTCCAGCCCCCAAAACACCTCCCGCAGAAGGCCTGGCCAGGACCTTTACCCCTGTGTGCCCTCTTTCACAGATTAGGACGGAAGGAGAAGGTTCATTCTTCTGCCTGTAGAAGAGCAATGATGATTACACAAGAAAGAAAAAGACAGGAGAGCTAAAGCAGCCCCCCAGCTTTCTCGCCAAGAAACTCCATAAAAACTTAGCCAGCTGTAACTGGTTGTAGTTTTATAATGAAGGATTTAAATTCCTCTGAATATCTGACAAATTCTTTGTGTGATAATGGTAATGAGATTACGTTAAAAAGGAAAAGAAACAAAGAGACCATATGTATGTATCTTATCTTACTCAGATAAAAACTGAAGTGTTTATGAATGGAATGATACAGTGTTTGGGTTGTGCCTCAGAATAATCCAGGAGTGCAGAATAGGCACAGATGAAACAAGACGGGTTGCATCTTGATATGACAGTTGGTGACAGTGAAACACTCACTCATTTTATAAATGTCTGGAAATGGCTATGATACAAAGAAAAATAACTGAACGAAGAACAACTAAATGTCCCCCAAAAGCCTAGTAAAAACCCTCACAGACAGGGACTCAGGAGATGCAAATTCCAGAGCTAGCTCGTCCGCTACCTTACTACAGGACTCTAGGTCAGCGCTCAGGCTTGCAAAGGACGTTGTTTTTGTCTTCAGCACTGCCACTCTCAGGGGAAACTGCCCAGCCTCCGGCCTCTACACCACAAGCTTTTCCCAAGATCCCAGAGAGGAGATCACCTTGGGTTAATTATCTCACAATAAGGGAGCTCCTCCTCCTGTTACAGAGGCAAGGCACGCAGGCCAACTCTTCATCTGAGAACCAGAAAATCTGAACTCAATGTAAAAGCACATCCCTGAAGGTAGCAAAGAGCAAACGGCCTGGCCAGGAGAAGGGGGCGGGGGTGAAGCAGGCAGCTCAGATGAGCCCATCACTGGGGCTGCCTTCTCCCTAGAAGTGGGCGCCATTACTAGAAGAGGTGATCAAGAGGCTGAGGAACTGAGCAGAACTTTGAACAAATTCAAGGGCCAACACAATAAAGACTGGAGTTTGGGGCTCACCAAGGAAAAAGTCTGGTGAACACCCCGGCTTCAGACCAGGACTTCAAAGGGCTTACACTTCAGAATTGAGGTGCATGGGAGCAGTCTAGTTCTCACGTGGAATAAGGCCCAGATTCAAGTCATCCCATTTCTGTCTTTGATTAAGTAAAAGTGATTCAGGATTGCTGGTGCCCTTTGGTACCCATCAGAAGTGAAGATAAAATCTCTAGAGAAAATATTATCTAGAGCCTTTAATTTCCTTAATGCTTAAAAAAAATTCACACTTTGGGTAAATTGGTGGGACACACTTTTGTGTTTCGGGGTTGTGGTTGTGTGTGTGTGTGTGTGTACATGCACACACACGCATGCACCTTCCAGGTCAGTGTAGAACCTGCTCACGATGCCACGGGTTCTGACCTGGGAAATATGACAAATAAGGACAGAGCTCCTCTAGAAGATGAGCTATTACAGAAGGCTTGAAAACGTTATCCAAGGTGGGGAGATGATAAATGAACAATACTGGTTTTTTTGTTTTGTTTTTTGGTACCGGAAATCGAACTCAGGACTTTGCACTTGCCAGGCAGGAGCTTGTGCCACTGAGCAAAACCCCCGGCTAAAAGAATAATACTAGATGAAGGAAGATATATCTATATTTTCTAGAAAAGTACTGAATTAACTTTTGCAGGGCATCCAGTATTAGGATCACAGGGAAAGAGGCGGCATTAAGTGGAGCTTTGCTGGGGGCTGGTGCAGGGCGCTTGGGAACCAGTGCACACCTCGTCCCAACCTCGCTGTGGGGACAGAAGCAATCAGAGATGGGGAGAAGGCCTTGTGGAACCAAAGTCACACAGCCCAGCAATTCAATCATTTTTCATATGCAACACCTGATGTCATGGCTTGAGGTGGTCTTTTCCCACCTGCTGGTGGTTTAGTCCTTGGTGTGGCTGTGGTAAAGTGATCGGGCCTTTAAGAGACAGGGCCTAGTCCAAGGTGATTATGGCATGGGGGCACTGACCTTGGGAGAGATTAACGCTGGTCTCCGAGGAAGTCAGTTCTCACAAGAACAAGTTGTTACAGAAGAGCAAGCCCGGCCTTGGGATCCCTCTCACTTCCTCTCTTGCTACGTGACAGCTCTCTCTCTTGCACATGTTCCAGCCATGATGCTATCTGCCATGTTGTGATGCAGCCTAAGGGACCCTCACCGAGGCTGAACAGAGGGACTACCCAACCTGAGACTTTCAGTCTGAGCAACTGGGAGCTAAAGAAGCATCCAGCTTCAGGTACTGTATTACAGTGACAGGAAATGGGTGGATATACTTGACTTTCAATAAAAAATAACGACTTACAAGAAAACAAGATGTGACTTAATTGTTTTGTTTTTGTTTATTTTGTTTTTGGTTTTCTTTCGGTACCAAGAATCGAACTCACGACTTGCGCTTACCAGGCAGGCGCTTTGCTGCTGAGCTAAATACCCAGCCCCAAGATGTGACTAAAACTGAAGAACAGGTAACTAAAACAGACTGATGTCAATGGTGTCATTTGAAATAAACATTCAGGAGAATAAGAATTTACGCAGTGAAATAAAAGGCAAGGTTGAGAATTTCATGAAAGAACTAGAAACTCTGAAAATGAACCAAATAGAAATCTGGGAATTAAAAAGGTAAAATAACTGAAAATAGGAACTCAATGAAGTTTTAACAACATAGTAAACATAGCTGAAGAGATAACCAGTGAACTGAAAGATCAGACTGATAAAACAGAAAATACAGGAAACTGTGCCAGATGTAAAGGGGATATGGGATAAAGGCCTAATAAACATAACACGGAGTTTCACAGGAAAGAAGAAATGGAAAAGAAATTTTCAAGGCACACTAGAAACTCTTAAGGAAAAAAAAAAAAAAAAACTCTAAAAAACATATATAGGGACAACAGCAAAACTGCTAAAAATCAAAGGCTCTTTTTTTACCAAGCAAGCAAAATACACCCAAATCTTGAAAGCAACAACATAAAAAGCCATCTTACATTTAAACAACACTATAGCTTTCAATAATTTTTTAACACTGCAAGAACAATAAAAGCCTGAGACAATAGAATGACGTCCTTTTTTTTCTTTGCTTTCTGAGACAGGGTCTTCCTATGCAGTTCAGGCTAGCGTTGAGCTCACTTTGTGGCCTAGAACTCACAACAATCCTCCTGCCTCAGCCTCCCCAGTGCTGGGATTACAGGCATGTGCCACCACGCCCGGCTAGAATGACATCTTTCAAGTGCCAAAAAGAAAATAACTACAAATGTAGAATTCACCACTTAGCAGTTACCCCTCAAAAATGATCAAATGAAAACACTTTCAAATAACCAAAGATGAATAAGAGCCGTTACTCACAGATTCAAACCAGAAACACTAATGGATGCCCTTCAAAGCAGCATAGAAATGGTCCAAGCTAAGAGAAGAAATGAACAACAACAAAAATGGTAGGGTAAATCTAAATTAAATAACATCCAAATAACACAAAAATGTCATCATGTCCTGTTGATGTTAAGTGAAAATGCTTGGCAATAATTCTACAAGTCGGGGCTGGGGATTTAGCTCAGTGGCACAGCGCCTGCCTGGCAAGCGCAAGGTCGTGAGTTTGATTCCTGGTACTGGAAAAAAACAAAAGCAGAACAAAACAAAACAAAAAAATTCTACAAGTCAGTGTAGCTCAGTGGAACATAAAATTGAGCCTTGTAAGAACCCTGTATATCCAGGAAGAGGTAAAAATTCTAGCTTACATTAGATTTCAATAAGTCAAGGATGCACTTTCAATCTCTAGCAGCCTTCTCAACCAGGGAAGTAAGCCCAAGTCATAAGGCCTTCACTGTGTATAGGTCCACTTGTATCTTACACATCTCAGATGGTACCTAGCCACACAGCATCCTTCAGAGAGTTCAGAAAATAGTCACTCAAATCCCTTTCCACCAGGTTGGGTTCTTCTGCAGATATCTAGGTTAGAGACAGCTACAGTGATCACTACAGAGAAATACTTAAGTACACATCTAATAAATTAACAAGTGAGAAATGGAATATCGGGGGAGGGAGGGGAAAAGGGGCACAGCACAGGACAGGCAGGAGGGGATGGACAGAAAGGTAATTACACGGCAGATCTCAGCCCAGGTGTATCAGTAACAGAGCAGTGGGATCTTTAAAAGTAAAACTCATAGAAGCAGAAAGTAGAATGGAGATCACCAAGGCCTGGAGCTTGCAGTAGAGGCTGGGAAGCTGCTGGTCCGAGGAAATGTAATTTTAGTTAGGAGGAATAAGTTCAGTTAGTGTACAACACGGGAATTTTCATTAATGACAGTGTATTGTATACTCAGAAACTGCTAAGGGCAATTCTGAAATGTTCTCAACACACTAAGTATACAGAGCACACGCCTGTAATCTCAGCACTCTCAGAGGTTCAGGCAGGAGAACCAAAAGTTCAAACCCAACCCAGACAGCTTAGCAAAACCCTGTCTCAAACTTTAAAAAAAAAAAAAAATTTTAAGGGCTGTCGCTCAAGCAAAGGCCCTAAAATCCTAATATTGGCAGGGGGCGGAGAGTATCTGAGGTCATGAATATGTTAATTAGCTTGATTTCGCCATTCGCAGTATATAACCTGTATCAAAATATCATCCTGTATGTCATACACACAATTTTATTAGTAAATAAATAGAAAAGTGTAAACTGTACTGATGTTCTAATTAGAAGACAAAAGTTGTTACACTCTAACAACTTGGGTTGTTAAACCCCAATTGTATACCACTTTGAAAATATTCCTTAAGTGAAGAACACAGAAAAAAATGAAAGTAAAAGGATGGAAAAAGATACACCAGGCAGACACTAAGCAAAAGAAAGTTAAGTATCAGACAAAGTAGACTTTAAAGGTCACAGAGGATTAAAGATAAAAAAGAAAGCTTCCATAACAATACAGCATCTAGCCCAGTTCTAAATGAGAACCTATCTAATATTACTGCCACAAAACAATGATATGAGTAAAAGAAAAAAATCGGTGAACCCTCAATCCTGGTGGGAGATTTTAAGGTACACATCCCAGTAGCATCCCCGTAGCATAGGGCCTTGGACCACTAGAAACCAGTCAAAATTTGCTGACCCCAAACAAAAGAGATTCACACATGCTACGCTTTCCCAGATGGGCTCAATTTCAAGTACAAACGTGATTCATCCTCCATCCAGAAGTTTGGTTTAGAAAATAAAAATATTATCGCCACAGGTTCCCTGGAACCCTCTGACACTGCCTTGTCCTCCTGCTTCCCAGGGGGTCCTGGGCCGGGGGAGCACATATGCCCTGGAGGGGTTCGGAAAAGGAGCCTCTCACCTGAGCAGGCGCGTCTGTTCCCGGGATCCGGGTGGACCGCCTGCGGGTGACGATAACTGATGCCTTGTGCTCAGTGGGGTGCTGTTCCAGGTCCCTCCCGTCTTCATCAACACCTCCAACCTGGGCCACCTCGGTTGGGTCCACGGCCCGAACAGGCACCGACACTGGGATGATGAGGGGGACCAGCGCAGGGTCTTCTCGTGCCCGCTTGGCCGCCAAGGATGGCTCAGAAAACTCCACCCCGCACTTGGTAGTTGAGGTCAGCACGCTTTTCCGCTTCTCCTCAGAACAGTTGGCATCCTGGAGAAAAAGGGGTTTGAGGGGAAGAGAGAGATCTGAAAGATAAGTCCTGATTTGCTGGACTATTTAATCCAGGGACTCAAACATCCACAGCAGATCCCACTCTTGTCAACCTGGCCTGTCCTGGACCACCTCTCCTGGAGCTGGGGGTCCCCAGAAACCCATCTCAGGCCACAGGAGGCTCCCGAACATTTCACTCGGTCTGCATAGTGCGGGGCGTGTTAAATATTTTTTTTTAATCTCTGCAAAACAAAGTTAGCAAGGAAGCCGTGGCAAGGCAAAGGGTCATTTTTGCACAGCTTTCTCCGTCGGTACCCGGAAGGAGTGGAGCCTGGCTGTCCTTAAACACAGGACAAACTCCGCGTCCCCTCACGTATCAGCCTGGCCCTGAAGGCATCGGCAGGGGGACTTGTGGCGGGAGAAAGGCCAACGGCGGCTCTGGGGTCAGACTCAAGGCGTCCGCTGCAGCGGCGCGACCCTGGGAAAACCCACTCGGGGCTTCTCATCAGAAGACAGGAACAAAAGCCAGAGCCCTCTTTGCTGGGTTTGATGATAAATTATTTGCGCTCCGGTATAAAAAACTCCAAGCACAACACAGTGCACTTGGCTATTTATTCTTCCTTCCTATCGCTATTAAATTCCTTAAACACAAACTTTATTGCAGTGTAACTTACATACAATAAACAGATCTATTTTAAATTACACTCCGATAACTTTGACAAATGCGATCACTGTGTAACCACCACCACCGCATCTTGCCTTGCAGCATACCGATCTGGAAATGGCCCTTTGTCCCCCACTCAATCCTCCGGTCCCCACACTGCTCTGCCTGCCAGCTCTGTGAGTATAAACCTCGGCTTGCCCTCAGGTACAGAGGCCCTGTGTAGGGTTTCTCTGCGTGTAGAGGTCCCCAACTTCCCTTCAGTGAACTGAACACACTGCCGTCGTGCGCCTAGTGGCACGGCTCCCTTTGCCCCAGCCCCTGCCAGTCTGGCCCCCAACGCTCATCTCACCTTTGTGCTCTGCAGCGAGGCCAGCTCCACCGCCTTCTGAGCCAGGGTCAGCAAATTGGCCTCCTGGGATGCCCGGCGCCTCCGTCTTGTGCTCTGGATCACGCCCCCTCGTAGCACCTGCCCACAGTCCCCTGTGCCTCCTGCCCTCAGGCCCTCCTCCGTACCCATGGCGGGAGCCTCCCGTTCCCGACCGTTGGGTGCCAGTCTCTCCCCGTCGGACAGCAGCTGGGACTCTCGCAGTTCCATTGGGAATCCCAGGGCTTCCGGATGGGGCTGCCCTAGGGAGCCGGGAGGCGGGTGCTGCAGGGGCCAATGATGAAGGAACAGATTGCCCGCGGGCTCCTGCCCAGGTTGGGCGCCAACCCCATCCAGGGCGGTGGGAGGCAGGATCCCCTCCTTGGAGAGGCGGCGGGAACGGCGGGGAAAGGCGATCTGGGGCTGAGGTAGCACAGGCTGCGGGGCCGCCTCCTGCAGGAGGGCCTTGCGCAGTTCTGGGTTCATGTCTGGGTTGTGAGGGAAGGGGTAAGGGGCCATGCTGTGGTGCGTCAGGTGGGCCTGCCCCAGGGGCCCTGCTGGCGGCAGGCCAAAGTCCTGGGGCTGCTGGGAGGGCGGCTGCTGCATGGGGTAGAAGTTGTCGAAGAGCTGCATCTGGGGCAGGGCGGCCTGCTGCTGCTGCTGCTGCTGCTGCTGCTGCTTCTGTGGGGGGAAGGCAGCAGCAGGGTTGGGGGGCGGCGGGCCCTGCCGGAAGACCTGCCGGTTCACCTGGTGGCCGAATGCCAGCTGGAAGGGCTGCAGGGGCAGTGTCTGGTTTGGGGGTTTCTTGGCTGCGTGGAAAGAGTTCAGGGGCACCTGAGGCTGCCCCCCCTCCAGCTGCACTTTCTGTGGCATCATGGGCCGCACTGCATTTCCGTAGCGGTCCAGCTGCGCGGCCCCAGCTTTGTCCCGCTTCAGCGCCTCGGGGTGGTTATAGTAGGCAGAGGCCCCCACACCGGGATGAGGGCTCCCCTTGGGTCCCCCGTACAGGGACAGGCGGTTCCATGTGGAATGAGGCGGCGGCTGGCCAGGCTGCTGCTGCCAGCCGCTGTCACTGACGCCCCCACCTGCTCCACGGTCCGGGCCCCGTCCTGGAGCCATCACGGAGTTGGGCCACTTCACCGAGCCCACTTGCTGGGACAGCATGGCTGCTGGGGTCCGCTCCGACCCATACACGACAGAGTTCAGCAGGGCCAGGCTGCTGGGAGGCGGCAGCTCCGCGGGCTGCGCGGTGGAGGCGGCCCCCGCCGGACCCTCGAGCCCTCCATACTGCTCCTCCTTCGCGCGGAGGGGCTGCGGGGGCGCCTGCAGGGGCGGCTGCTCTTTGGGAGCTGGCTCCTGCTCCACGAAGAGGCAGCGTTTGCGCTTGCTCTGAGCCTTGGGCTGGGCCTGGAGGTTCATGGTGCGGCCAGCTGAGCCCCAGCAGCGACAGCTGATTCACCAGCTGCCCATTCCCTGGGAAGAGCTCCTGCTGGAAGCCTGGTCCCGGCACCAGAGAGGACACGGCGGGGGCAGAGGAAGACGCTGGGCAGCGGAGTCGGCCACGGGAGAGACCTGCTCTTCCTCCCTCCTCCAGCACGGCTCTCGGGCGCAGCTACTCCTCCCAGGGCATGATGCTCCACGGGGTCCTGGAGGCTGCAGAGGGGAGAGCAGTGACAGCGTCAGCTACAGACCCCTGGCGTCCACACCCCAGCGCCCCGTGGTTTCGCAGTAGCACTGGTGACAGAGGAGCCGGGACCCACAGGGGAGCTGCTAGGAAGGCAGCAGACTCCGTAGCGTCTCTGAGGTCCTCCGTCACTCCGTCCCACCCCTTCCTGGTTAGGCTCCAGAAGGGCTGCGTTTGGTTGTGTAATCTGTGCACTGCACCAGGGCACACAGGGAGGGGGCAGGGGGCTGACATCCCGCCGAAGGCCCTGAGGGAAAAGGCTGCACCGGCCCTCTCCTCCTCTTAACCCCGGCCCCAGCTCACTGGGTGGTCAGGCTGGGTCCTCCTTGCACATCTGTCTATGTCACAGCTTCCCACCAGAGCCAGACTGCGCCTCCTGAGATTCCCAGCACACCCGGGACACAGGAAGTGGGAAGGACAGAGTGCATTCCCAGCACGGCCGCCCCTCCCGCACAGCCCTGCCAGGCCTTCTAAGAGTGCAGAGCCCAGAGCCAGGCTCACAGCGGCCTGGAGGTGAGGCCCCGCCCCTGGGGAGAGCTGGTGGGTGGGGCTCTGGCTACCAGTCTTTCTCAACTAGCACAGAACCTGTTTTGCAGCCCTGGCTGGCTAGAGGCCCAATTTAGCCCAGTATCAGGTCGGCAGCTGCGGGTGCCCCCACCCCAAATGCTAGAGACCCTGGCACGGTAGGCAAATAGTCTACGTTGGATATGAGGGGTGCGGGTTGTTAGAACTTAAGTCTAGAAGGTTTCTCCATGAGGTCGTGAGGACAGCGCTCACCGTTTTTTGTTTGATAACTTGATGGGGTGGGGGCATGCTAGGGATGGAACCCAGGGCCTGAAAACAGCTAATCACATGCTCCACCAAGACACACCCCAGCTCCCTCTAACTTGATATTTTTTTAAAAGGGTAGCTCTACTGATCCAGCTACAGAACAGAATCTGGGTCTCTATTTTATAATTGACACAACTGCTTGCACGTATTTTTTCTTTTCTTCAGAAAGACTTATTCTTTCTTCAGAAAGATTTTTTGTTTGTCTCAGTTTGACTTTTTTTTTTTTTTTTTTTTTTTTGGTGGTACCAAGAATTGATCTCTTGACCTCACGCTTGCCAGGCAGACACTGCACCACTGAGCTATATCCCCGGCCTGAGTTTTGTTTCTGTTTTTTCTTTCCGCCCTGGGAAGGTGGTAAGGGTGGGAGAGTGGGTCACTTGGGAGTGCCAAAGGAACACTCTGGTCCTGGGTCACTAGGACTGGGAGGGGACAGGTGGACCGTCAGCTCAGGTTGCTGTGGAGAATAAATCTGCAGGTCCAGGTGACCTTAGTCCCTGAATGCTCCAGGTCATCGTTAGCAGGAAACCAGCAGAGGGCAGGAGCTAAGCGGGTACAAGGCCCGTCTGCACCAATGCTGCCCTGCCCCTGGGCCGGCGCTATCACTCCTCTGCACGTTTCCGCAGCTCCCGCCCTGTTCCCAGGCTGCCAGGCCGCCAGCCTCCCGGCGTGACTCACGGGAGGCCCCTCCTCGTCTTTCACTTTCACCCAGCACCCAGAAGGAGAGTAACTTCCTCCTCCATTTCCTTCCTCGGCTCCGGCCCGAAGGTGTGAGAGACCCTCCTGGTGTGCAGTCCCTGTCTTTCACTTATGGAATTTTCCAAGAGGGAGGGAGAGGAGACCAGCAGAACATTCAGCAGGAGGGGGATTTGAGGAAGAAGTGAGAGCTAGGGGCCGGAGAAACAACCTTGAACAAACTCCTTCTCTTGCTTTTAAATTCTCTTTCCCTGACAGCCAACTCAACTCTTAAGCCGGCCCCACACTGAAAGCGTCTCTGTGAGGCCACAGGGTGGGACGGCTGGCTCTGCCTCTCTGCAGGAGGCTCCAGCCCAGCGAGCTGGAAGGACAGCGTGCATCTGCAGAAGCAAGGCGCGAAGGCATGGCCGGGAGCCCAGGGGGCCCACGCGCCTCCAGGGGCTCGCCGCAAGCTCTGGGGCGCTCACGTGCTCCACGCCTCCCCCGTCACAGCCCTGTCGCCTTGTGAGCCCCAGCACAGGACTGGGCCTGAAGCGAGGGGTGGCCACGTGGGGCAGGCCCACGTCGGGGAGGCCCATGTGGCAGGCTGGCCTGGGCGTACAGGCCACGAATGCTTCAGGGAGGGGCACTGGTAGGGGAGTGGACACTCAGTGCCTGGTACAGCGTTTGGGGGAGACCTGCGCAGGGAGGTGAGTGGGGCTCCAGGGTTGCGCTGCTCCCGCTTGGGAAAGGGGCTGGAAGCCAGGTGCAGGCCCAGAGGGGCGGGGCTCCGCAGCGGGCCTGCCACTCACAGCCCTGCAGTCAAGAGGGCCATCACCCAGGACACCACAGTAGGTTTCTGCAACTCAGAGCAAATCGGGGGCCTGGCTTAGGGGAGGCTGGATCAACCCAACAGCTTCCTGCGGCAGGGGCCTCCTGGCACCGCCACTTAGGAGCTCAGAGAATCAGGGACAGAGATACTGGCCTGGGTCCCCCGAGAAGAAAGGTCACCATCTGAGGGGTGAGAAGAGTGGAAGATGCCTGGGACCCCGGGCAGGGAGGGCAGGACCACCGAGGCCGAGGGCCCTGAGCAGCGGCAGCAGTAATAACAGCGCGCCTGTGCCCGGGGGTCCTCAGTGCTTTGCATTCTTTTTCATTCCCAGGACCACTTCCTAAGGCAAGCATTGCTCTTTTACCTCCACTTTGTAGAGGGGCTGAGCAACCCGCCCTGGTCATACATACTCAGGTCTCAGAGCTAGCACTTAAAGGCAGGTATGTCCCTCCCCAGGACCAAACTCTGACTCCTCAACCCACAAGCACCACGACGACCCCAGCTCTGCCGTGCACACCTTTCCACAGCTCACCGCCCAAACACAGCGGGGACGCTCCCCTGCCCGGAAGCAGGGGCTGGGCCACACTCCAGAGGGGCCAGAGGCCTGTGAGGTCCAGCTGCAGAGCGCCGGAGACAACACCCCCCACACTCCCCGGGCCTGGGTTGTCCCACCCCTGCAACCCTGCCCCTGTTCTGGTTGCTGCTGGTGGGGCCCTCCAGCTGTGGAGCCCACTGTACCTCCCAGCCTGCAACTTGGGGACAGCACTCAGCCACTTCCTCCACCACTTCCTCCACGTCTCCTGCCCTCCCCCACTCCTCCGTCCCTCAGGTGGAAGTCAGCGGGGCCTTCCTCACAGCAAGGAACAGCAAGGAAGCCACCTTCTCCGGAGGCTGCCGGCCTATGACCCCGCCAAGCTCGAGGGGCGGTGAAGGGGAAACAGGAGAAACCCCCACAGGCAGCGGGCCCCTGGGACCTCCTGCAGGGCCTCTGACAACGGATGCAAGCGCTGGATGCAAGCGCTCGGTAAAAGGAAACCCACAGCACCGCGGCCCCACTCCTGCAGCCGTCTTGCTCCTGGGACTGACTGTCACGCTCTCTCCTCAGCTTTCCTTTCTCCAGGCTTCTCCGCTGCAACCAGCCCTCGCCCAGCGCCACGGGTCGGGCTGCAAGCGGGAGAGAGACCCTATCGGCGGATCAGGACCTGTGAGGCTTCCAAGAAAACATGTAGTGAGAAGCACTTTCTCTACAGAAGACAGTAGTGTGGGCCAAGGACAGGCAGCAGCCCTGACCCCAAAAGCAGCTTCTGCAGACACAGGAGGAGAAGGTGCTGGAAGGCCTGAGGTACTCTGTGCTCCGGCCACCTCGCTCCGCAAGGACGGCGGCTCCAACACATCCAGGTCCCCAAGTTCCATCAGCAACCCAGCTGCATGCCCATCGCTGGCCCACCCAGGAGAGCTCACCACAGACAGGAGGCCGGACTGTGGCTGCTGAGGGGGAGGCCACTGGCCAGCCACCAGGGACATTCATGTGTTCATGAAGAAGGTCACACAGGCCAGGGAGGATAGGATGCGCACAGCTCGACCCCAGTGGTCACGGCGCTCAGCGCTGACCTGAGGGTGAGGGCTGACTGCAGAACACCCGGCTCTTGGAGACCTACGCTCCAAGCTCTGCTCTTAAACCTGGGCCACCCAAGGGCTACCAACTTAACACTAGGAAGCAGGGGAGCCGAAGCCCATGCATCGCCCCCGAAGGACAACAGACCCCATAAACGCCCCACCTCACTCACAAGTCCCTGCAGACTCTGGCTCAGGACACCTCTCCCAGCGTGCCCCACGTGTGCTGTGCGGTCGGGGCCTGAGACACGCTGTTCCTGCTTTGCTTCTAGTCTCCCAGCGAGATGGATCACGGCCTGCGAGACCTCCCCATCCTTCCGGTCTCAGACACTGCCTCCTCTGGCAAGCTCCCCTGACCCCGAGGCTGAGATAGGAACTGCACAGTGAGGTCATCACACCACCTGCCCGAACCCCCACATGCTCAGCACAGGGTCCCCGGTGCCTGCTTCCTCACCCCAGCAGAAGGTGCAGAGTGTGCAGACTTTGACACTTCACCTGCAGGTGCTGCAAGAATGCTCCTGCAAGACGGCAACCAAGGTGAGCTAGAGCAAGCCCGGGCAGAGACGCTGCTCACAGCCAGGTGTCCAGCCTGGGCCCCTGCCTGGTCCTGAGGCTAATCTCCCTCCCTCCCGCCCAGAAGCACAGCAGAGCTCTCCAGGAGGCTGAGATGACATGAAAAGGCCTAGCCTCACGACCGCACCCCACTTCAGAGCCCAAGCCCTTTCCAACAGCGGTGAATACACGTCTTTCCCCAGTGGCTGGCCCCTGAGCCACCGTACCCAGACCACCTCTAGAAGTACCAGCGTCCCACCCCTGCCAGACCATGACCAAGAACAGAGCCTGGGGGTCTCTTTACCTCATGCCCTGACATGGCTGGGCTGGGACTCAAGACACCAAGGCGGGGGTATGCCTATAATCCCAGCTACTCAGGAGGCTGAGGCAGGAGGATGGCAAGTTTGAGGCCAGCCTGGGCAACCTATCGACACCAGGTCTCAAAATTTGAAAAAGAAGAAACAGAAGTCTGGGGATGTAGCTAAGTGGTAGAGAACTTGCCTAGGGAAGGAGGGAAGGAAGAAGTGAGGAAGGGAGGGAAGGGGGGAAGAAGGAACCAAGGACCCAGGTCTGGCTAGGATACCAGGGGGATGTGACAAGGGGCCCGGTAGGAGCCAGCTGCCCTCCTGGTCCTCACATTCTGCAGGGCTCGCTCGCGGACATCTGGGGCCCTGGCTCCAGTCCGACAGGGTCTGGAACTGGCACCTCCAGCCAGCCAGAGTGGCCCAGCCCTAGATAAATCTTCCTTCTGAATACCGAGTAGCCGTCGGAGTGCCACCCCGCCACAGCTGGGAGTTCACACACAGGCCAAAGGATCCCATTTCTCCACACCACTGCACACACAAGCCCTGCTCAAGGGACCTGCAGACCAGTGAGAAGGCTCCCACGGCAAAAGGTGTGGACCCGCTTCTCACAAGCACCACTGCCCCTAGGAACAAAGAGGAGGCAGCAGGCCTCTGCCCATTCCCAATCCACAGAGCCCCGGGATCACCCCTTCCCTGGACTAAGCTCAGCTCTGAGGTGCAGAGCCCAGGCTGGGAGGCTGGGGAGACAGGATTTCCGGGGTCTCGGCCATCAAGCTGCCTAGGCTCCGAAGCCTGGCCAGGGTTCAAGCTGGCTGTAGCCTGAGCTCTGATAGTAAACACGCCAACACTGAGGTGCTTTCAAAGAGGTACGCGTGAGAGGGGATTCCTCTGCCTCAGGAGCCCCTCGGGGCTCCATCCGGGTTTTCACTTTTATGTAACTTAATTTTATTTGCTGTGCTGAGAGCGGAACCAAAGGCCTCGTCCACGTGAGGCAAGCACTCCACACCGAAGCTACACCCCAGCCAAAGGCAACCACCTGTACCGTCCCTCCCCCCAGCTGCCCTACAAATGCCCACAGAACGTCCGGGGAGGCCGGGAGAACAAGGCTCCTTTCACACAAGGGAGGTGGAGCCAAGAGAAACGCTCCAGGACCAAGCTGCAGGCCGAGCTCCCGACTACACGCTGCAGCCTGGGCTGGGCCACCACGGAGCCCAGGAGCCCAGGAGCCCCTCCCCACAGGACTCGGGCTCAGCAGGACACAGGCTGTCGGCTCTCTCTGCCGAGAGTCCTGCAACCGTGTCCTCGCGTGACTGAGCCTCTGGCGAAGCCCTGGTTTGTCCCCTCACAATGCCCTTAATGCCCAGCGGGGCTCATGCTGCCAGGCGCTGCCCCGGCTCCTCCTTCCCCTTCTGGAAAGACCTGGCTAGGACAGGGCTCTCTGGAGCCCATGCCTGAGTGCCCCTGTGCCAACCTTGGCTCCGGATCAAGAAACAGAGCTGGTCACCAGGGCCTCCACGAACACAGCCCCGCCCAGCCAGCTCCCCAGCCACAGCCACCATCACACCCGCAGCTCTGCCTCGCCCCCGTGCCCTCTGCGAGTGTCTGAGGCATGTGGCTGCGAGCAAGCTCTGGGGAGGCACGGCACAGCCTCTACCCTCGGAGAGAGAGAGTCAGAAACACATGTTAACTACAACGCCGGTGCCGAGAGATAAACACGGGGCAGGGGCTAGAGATAAAACACGAGGAGGGAGGCCCCTGCAAAGCCCCCTGACTTTGTGCCTCCCTGGAGCTGTTCCCCGCACCTGCAAGCCATGCCGTCCCTCGAACTATCCACATTCCTGCAAGGCCCGCCACCGCCGGGCAGCCCTCGGGCACACAGCTCTCACCCCTTCTAAATCTTCAGTCTGTCCCACCACCATCCGAGAAGGCTTCTCCAACGCCCCTGCGTTTCCGCCCGAGGCACGCAGCCCCGCGGGGAGGACAGCGGCCGGTGTGCAGGGAACAGGCGGTCTGCTTCGGGAGCAGCCACTCACTGGTTCCTGACTGGGGAACTCACAGGGCAGGGGTAGGGCAGGAGCACCACAGGAACCAAAGAAACACTTCTGTAACAAGTAATTGCCACCCGAGACGGGGGCCACTGGCACCACCGTGTGCCCAAGGTAGGTGAGTCCTGCTCACTTGTGTAACCACAACCAGTGCTCCCCACCCAGAGACGAGCACCGGCTGCCTCTGAAAAGCAAGCCGTCTGGACCACAGCGCGCAAGTGCAAACCAGAACTTGAATGCGGGGGCTGGGGGTTTAGCTCAGCGGCAAAAGCGCCTGCCTGGCAAGCGCAAGGTCGTGAGTTCGGTTCCC
>NW_004955523.1:1634004-1643763 GCF_000276665.1 Chinchilla lanigera | reverse complement strand
GATTTAGCTCAGCGGCAAAAGCGCCTGCCTGGCAAGCGCAAGGTCATGAGTTCGGTTCCCGGTACCGGAGAAAAACCAAAAAAAAAAAAAAATAATTACTTCAGATGTAGTGAACACTCGGCAGTGGTCAGCAGAATTTTTAAAAAGATGGTCCAATTACATTCAGTTAACAGGGGACACTCCATTCAAAGACATACACAGGTTGGAAGAAAAGGAGAACAGAAGAAGGAGATACCATGCAAACAACCCAGAGTTGGAGTGGCTATATAAGTAGGAGAGAAAAAAGACCTTTCAACAAAAACTGTTGCTAGAGACAAAGGACATTTTGTAATATGAAAGTGTCCACCACCAAGAGGCTGTCACAACTATAAACACGTGTGCACCTAACCACAGAGCTCCAAGACACACGAGGCGGAACCTGTCAGAACTGAAGGGAGGGGCTGGGGATGCAGCTCAGCGGCACAGCGCCTGCCTGGCAAGCGCAAGGTCGTGAGTTCAATTCCTGGTACAGGAAAAAAAAAAAAAAAAAAAAAAAAAAGAACTGAAGGAGAAACGGATCATTCAACAATCACCATTTGAGACTTCAATACTCCACTTTCAAAAATGGACACTGAACAGAAGATCAACAAGGAAAAGAAAACTGGAATGCTATACACCAATTAGATCTAAATTAGGTTAGGATATTTCATCCAACAGCAGCAGAATACACTCTTCTTCAAGAGTACAGGGAACATCCTCCATGGCACACCATAAATCGAACCATAAAACAAGCCAATACATTTAAAAGAAATTTTAAAATGAAAGCATGTCAAGTATGTTATTTGACCAAACTGGGCTGAAAATTCGAAATCAAGTAACAAACTTGAGAACTTTACAGAAAATGTAACTTAGGAATCTCAGAAGTTTGCAAAGGACTGGGTAGCTCCTTGTCCACCCCTCACGCCACCCTGATCCTGCCTCCAAGCTCCATCCCGGAATCAAACAGCTGCAGGATGAGAGGCCTTAGGGATCGCAACAGCTTGTCGTGCAGCCCTGGTTTTCATGGAAAAATGGCCATAGGCAAAAATTTCCACTTCCACAGCCGGCCTACAGAATATCCAAAAGGCAAATCCTTCCCCAAAGGAAGGTGTTAACACTGAGCGAGCACCTCGGCGAATCAGGTACTTGACATATGCTATTTCATAATTTATCCTTTCAAACCTCCCAGGGAGGGTCCTACTCTCCCCCCCTTTTGCAGGGGAAACTGAGGCTCCACAGCTAAAGTGCCGGAAGCAGATCCAAGTGCTTACTGTCTGCTTTCAAAATGCTGCTCTTTCCACCACCCTACTCTCGCAGGCCCAGAAGGCATGCACACGCAGGAGCACCAGGAAGCCAGCATGGACTCTGGCCTTCCTCTGTCCCCTCAGGGTGGCGGCCTCTCCGAGGGGTGTCTCCAACACAGCGTGGTATATAACCCTCCTCTCAAGAAACAATCCCAGCCCCAGCCTGCTGGGAACAGGTTCCTCCTCAGATGTAGGGCACTGGTAGACACCCCTGGAAGCCAGCCAGGAGCGCCCATAGGGTATACGGTGTTGGGGGCAGGCTGCAGGGATGGGCTGGGAGCCGCAGGAGCTTGCTCTGGAATAAAGGCCTCACGCTCTGCAGACAGCGCGGCTTGGGCTCCTGGTGAGAGCCAACTGGCAAAGCAGTGCCCAGCTGGGAAAGTTGAACAGATTCCAAATATCAAGGGATGTTATTATGCACCCAGTCTAATTCCTCATTCCACACAGCAGTCCAGAGAAGGAAAGAAACTGGCCTGAGGACACACAGTCAGGAGCATAGCAGGGCCCAGAACCAGGAACTCCAGTGCTCCTTCAGACCTCCATTTTGGTAGGCCCTACGCCTTGTAAGACACAAGCACAGCCTGGAACCAAAGTCAACCCCCAAACCACACAATAAAATAGTATGACCCTCCCATCTCCCAACAAGGACACTGAAAAGACCTGCGATCAAATCACTTGCCTAAGGTCACAGGAATAAAGAGGCCAGGCCAGGATGGAGCTCTTTCTGAAACTCCCTCCCCTCGCTTCCTGCTTCCACGCCACGCAGGCTGTCGGGGATGGAAGGGAGGGGCGGGCACCAGGGAGGAAACAAAAGCCTCACGGCTGCTCACACCTGCCTGGTGAAGGCTTCATCTGGCCCAAACACCACCATTATGCTGGTCGAGGAAGGTGGAGAGGCCCACAGATCTAAAAAGAGGCTACAGGTGACTCTCAACCCTGGGCCGCCTGTGAAAGGCTCGGCACCCCCCACCACCCTTCCAACCCTGTACGCATAGCTGTTCAGCAGCTCTTTGCAAATAAAGCCCTTCAAGACATATTATGGACAGGTGCAATTCCCTGTGATGAATATGATCTTTATGTACATCAAAAGTGCACCAAGAAAATTAATTTTGAAAATAGATGAAAGTTTTCCCAATAATGAAAGACAGGAGGGAAGGGACGGAAGGAGGAGGGGAGGGAGGAAAGGAGGGAGGGAGGGAGGGAGGGAAGGAGGAAGGAAGGGAGGAAGGGAGGAAGGGAGGAAGGGAGCGAGGGAGGGAGGGAGGGAGGAAGGGAGGGAGGGAGGCCAGCAGGCCTTGGCTCTCCCTTGCTTGTCAAATGCCCCACATCCCCATGGGGCCCAGGCTTCTGTCCCTTCCCCTGGCACCTTTAAGCCTGGGTCCAAGGGACTCTATGTTTGGATTCCTATTAATGCCAACGGCCCTCCTCCCAGGTCGCTGAGCACTAGCCCTAGCCACGGCCACCCGTATCTCCACATGGACCTCTCAGACAGCCTCTTCCCTCAAGAACTTACACTCCTCAGTGAGCGCTGCTGTGGTACATCCCGAACAGGGAAGACAAACGGTGCCCACGCACTCCAAAGATCACAGCAGAAATCCCTGTTTCGTGGCGGATGAAGCTGAACTCCTGAGAGGTAAAGTGACTGTGGACCATGGTCACCTGCCCAAGGACACATGCACACTACTCAGGCAAAGCCGAGGTCAGACGCTCCCAGGCGGATGGCCTCACACTTGGACCATCTCAGACCAGGCATGCTGGGTCCTTGACATTTGTTTGGCTCATCTCCGCTGCAGAAGGGAGGCAGAGCAGGGGGCGTACGGATGGGCTCAAGGCTACCAAGCTTCACCGCCCTGCCCGACCAGCTCCAGGAAGAGCCAACCCCCGCCCGGTAGGCAGGCCGGGGGTCAGGAACGGTACCCGCTGTGTGGGGAAAGGGTAATGTGTGGCGACGACGTGGCTCCCCAACAGTGCCAGCGACTAAGAAGCTGGCCAGCAGAGGCGAGTTCCAGCACGGCTGCTGGAGACCCCAGGGGGCTGCAGAGGGGGCACCGGGAGCTGCCGGTCTTATTTGCCTGACCATCAAGTCAGTCAGGCCTTTCTCAGGCTTTGGTCAAGATCCAGGACCTCTGCCAAAAGCTTGCACATTCCTTGCATTTCTGCAGACTCTGAGCAGCTGCTGTAAGGCCTTCTTCTCCTCTGTTGATTTATTCTTTATTGTTCCTGAAATACACCCAGAGGCCTTTGGCACACACACCAGGCACCAGCGCAGCGTTCAGCCCAAGCCCCGAGTACACACCAACTAGGCTCTCTGGGATGTGGGCCAAACCAGCAGGAACGATGGGCCCCGGGGTCAAACCCAGCAGCTAAGAGGAGAAACCCGAGATCCCACCTACCCCGCCTGTGCTCCCCAGAGCTGTCCTCAGGACTGCCAAGGGTGCGTCTGGGGAGCAGGAGCCAGCTGGAAGGGCTCTGCAAGGCCTAAAGCTAACCTTTCAACTCCCCCCACCCAGCAATCCCCACACCCACACCTGAGCCCCGCACAGCAGGTCCGCGCGGCTCAAGGCTGGGCTTCTGGCTGCCCTGTGTCTTGCGTGGGCCAAATTAATGCCATCAGGACTTCACTCCAAGGGTAAAGCAAGGAAAATAGTCACCGGGAGAAGCGAGGTGAGAAGGGTCAGCAGAAGGCATGCCAGCTCTCCCATCACCTCTGAGTCCTGGGCGCCTCACGAGCACACACGCGTAACGGTTCTCGTGGGATTATAAGACACAAAGATGAAGTGCCTGGCACAAAGTAAACACTCAGTAAATGTGATTTCTCTCCCCACTGGCTGAGCAGGGGTAGCTCAGCCCAGGCACCATAATAAGTCTTTGAGGGAGGGCAACACCGAGGATTAAAGTGAGGGCCTCAGTACTGAGATACATTCCCAGGCCTTTTTTATTTTAATACACAGTCTCATTAAGTTGCTCAGACAGGGCTTGAACTTGTGATTCTCCTGCCTCAGCCTCCCAGAGTGCAGGAATGATAGGCATGTGCCCCCACACCTGGCTCATTTTTAGTCTTTAACACCCAGATAAAATTAACGGCCCAGCCCCACCGCTGGCTGAGACCAGGGCTGGCCAGGCGAGAGCAGGACAAGAAGACAGGGACTCCCACAGCAGAGCTGGACTCTGCAAGCAGAAGGGCATCTGGCCTGGAGACCCGGGAGAGAGGGCTGGAGAGAAGTCCGTGGCACACGCAGCACAGGCCTCCTCTGGACTCGGCGTGCCAGCAGAGCCTGCAGGGACACAGCGGGGGGAGAGCGTTTCCCAGCTAGCACTGGGAGGGCGTCCAGGCCCCCAGGGGCAGCCGCCACCCTGCTGGACTTACTCGAAGAGCAGCAATAAAGGGGAAGGCGGCAGGGCCTGGGGAGGCCGGGAAAGGGTGGCCACAGGAAGCCGGAGCGGAGAGGGCCGAGACACAGGGCCTGCAGAAAGCGGGCAGCAGGGGCCACCGCAGCGCAGTCCCACAAGTGGAAGCGCCAGCCTGGTTATTTTTGGCACCTCTTCTGCCCAGCACTAGCAAGGAAAGGCAGCTGCTAGCAACATGGATGGGCTGTTTACGCTCAAGTGTGCAGGCCTGCAGCAGGGACAGAATGAGCACCAGCAGCGGCGGTGAGAGGGGCCTCTGCCCCGCCCCCGCCCTTCCTCTCCAGACTGTCCCTGTACAGCCAATCTGTGCGCTGCCCAGCCGACACGGTGTGGGTGCTTCTGCTTTTGCTCAGATCCAGCCTCCCAACCACAGATCCCACTTACTCACACACACACTCTCTCTCATACACACTCACACGCACGCGCGCGCACACACACGCACACAAACAGACAAATAAATAGCTATGGAGCCGGCTGAGAGCCGAGCCACACCCAGGAGCTGAGACAGTATTCCTCGGGGCCCTTCCTCTACTGAAGCAACCCTCCGGGTCTGCACAGTGCAGCAGTGACCCTGGACAGGACGCGCGCACAGCCCCTCTTTCCACCGGCCCCCCACCAAGCTCAAAGTGGTGGCTCCGTGGCAATTTCAAGCAACTTAGGCTGCTTGGTTTCCTCTTTGAAAGCGAAGGAGCAGGACTGGATGTCTCTGGCTGTTTTCCAGCTCTGGGTGGCTCCCAGGAGCTGGGGAGCCCAGGACTATGAGGACTATGACCAGAGGCCAGCTGGGGCCTCAGACAGGGCAAGGTCAGGTGAGCAGCCAGGTGTCGCCGGCTGGGAGGAGGCAGCTGAAAGCCAGTCCACATGCACTATCTTGCAAGTCACCTCCTCAGCTCCTTTCTGAGCTCCAGGGGCCTCCCCTCCTAGAGAACTGGCAAGTTCTGGCAACTGAGGGCTGGATCTGGAGCCACTGTCTGCCCAACTACCAGGAAAGCTGAGGAACAAAATCCCTCACGGCATTCCTTCCTATCTGGACTCCACTGCCAGAGAAGTTGGGTGGCCTGAGAGAATCCCCTGCAGGCCACAAGCCGGGTATGCTGCCCTCTCACCAAGCTTTGGCCTGGATAAACCTCACCCTGGCCTCGCCCCTCTCCCACTAAGACTCCCGAGGAAGAAGCAGTGCTTGGAAAAAACACTCTCACCCCCAGGCTGGGGAGGAAGGGAGAGGTACAGGGAACCTTTCCCCGCTGCCCAGAACAAGAGGCTGCATTCCAGGAAGAGCAAGCACAAGAAAGGCAAGCCATAGGCCCCCCAAAACCACAGCAGCAGTCCCCTCCCACAGGGAGACCCCCGCCCCCCGCCCCCACCCAGCAAAACCTCAGCTCTTTTCTGACCTGTAGCAACTTCCTTCTTATATAATATCCCCATAACCTGGTATCCCCGCCTACCCTCATTCCCTACCTTCCCAGCCTCCGCTGAGGTCACCCTGGGAAGCTTCGGGTGCCCCGAAGACCTAGGGATTTCTTAGCTGAGAACGCTGCCTTCCTCAAGCCCACCCACGTGAGCAATTCCGCCTGGGGCCTAGGCGGGGAGGCTCCCCAGAGCAGTGTGATCTCTGGGAAGCTGAGCTCTTAATGCTCTTAACAGAGTCCCTTGCAAAGGCACCAGGCACCAGTGGCTGGGACCTCCCCGGGGGCAGTGGTCACACTGCTGTGCACAGGGCCTAGGGAGGCAGAAACAAGATTCCTGAGTTTCATTTGTGGAAGTGCCGAGGTCCTGGGACACTTTTCCTACCACACAGCAGGACGCTTCATTTTCTCTTCCCTGGTAGGAGTAAAACACAACAGGAACTGGACCTGGACTCGTGAAATGACAGCAACCACCTGGCCTACATAACCTGCACTCTTCCCAGCTATCCCAGGAAGCATTACCAACCTCCTCCTTTTACAGGTGAGGACACTGAGGCTCAGCACGTTAAGCAACGCCCCAAAACACGCTGCAAAGGAGAAGCTAGAATCTGAACCTGCGTCTGTCCGCCCTCGCCCCCATGCACCCTGTACACTTCCTTCGGCGGCAGTGCCAGCGTGACTGTCTACACAGCATCCAGGAACGGGGCTCTGAAGTGGGCATGGAAGTGGGTGTGGTTCTGGAATCTGAACTGATCCCCCACCAATGGTTACTGCTCCCAACCGTGTGAGCGGTGAGAGCCACAGTAAATGTGCGTGCGTGCGCCGGGGTGGAGAGAGGGCGATCTGGATTCCAAAGAGCAGTTTCCAACACCGAAGTTATGCTGTAATGCTTCTGATTCATAAAATGAGCTCACAGTCTCAGAGTATCCTGAACGTTGCTCTGCATACAAATGCAGACCTCTTAGTAAGAACTGGGGATTTCGGCATGCGCCACTTAGCCCCAGCCCAGGGCGCGATTTCCTTCGGCCCCAGGCCGTCCAGAGCTCTAATGTGCAGAAGCAATTCCTCCTGAGTGAATGCTAACACTGGCTGCATTTCCTGTGGCCCACAGGGAGCCAGGGAAGAATGGAGTCCCTGAGCTGCTCCCGTACTGGCACCGGTGCACGCACACACATGGGAAAGGTGCCAACCTGGACTGGACAATGGAAATGCCCGGGTTAGCAGGTCCCTAGGCAGGGCACTCCACAACTCCTTCCCTCTGAGGTCCCCTTGGCATCAGAATGACCAAGACACAGGCTCCAGAAGCCCAGCTACAGGGCAGTGGCAGGGAATGGGATGGGGTTCACCGACACCAGATCTCCCATGGTGGACTGACCGATCCTTCTGAAGCTAATGGTGGGGCGTGAAGAGGGCCCAGCAGCAGGGACCCGCCAGGCCCTCCTGCCCAGGCCAAGGCCGCTTTCTCTTTCTCTTTTCCTTTTAGTGAAAACCCTTCACTGGTTCAAGTAACATGCACTAAACACTGGGTGCCAGGCACTGTCGCAACAGTACAGAGCTTAGAGTACAGGCTGTATTTCGCACATACTGGCTCCTCTGGGAACTTGGTAAAGGAGATACAAAGACCTGAGCTTAGAGTCTACATTTTTGACCACCATGCAATAGTACACGTACAAATAACTCAGGGACAGTGAGCATTCAGAAGGCTAAGTTCAGAAATGGCACGCAAAACAGGATCAGAAGGATCAGCAGGAGTCCACACGTGTGGAAAACACCACCCCACCAAGAGCAAGATACGCTTTCTCCCTCCCTAGCCCCATTTTTCTCTCTCAAACTGGGGGTTTAGCTCAGGGGTGCTCTACCACTGAACTACAGTTTTTCATTTTTAAAGTCTCACTAAATTGCCCAGGATGGCTTCAAACTTGAGATCCTCCTTTCTCAGCCTTCCAAGTAGCTGAATTACATGCACGCCCCTGGCAATGAGCAAGGTTTTCTTTGGGAAGACCCAACAGCCAGAAATCACCAAGGCCAGAGATTCCTGGACTGGGCCTATTCCTTCCAGGAAATACCTAGTGCAACCCCCACCCTCCTCCCCCCACCCCTCCTCCTCCAGAGGTCTTGGCCTCCCTAAGCAGCCTTTCCCTGGATCCTTCAGCTACAAGAACGCCTCTGCTACAGCCATATCTGCATGCCGTTTTCCCCTCTTCCATTTATTAAAAGCAGCAGCCCACAGGGTCAAACACTGGGGATATTTTTTAAGATCTCTGCTTAAAGGTTTAACCCTCACCCCTGTGGGCACTCCCAGGGTACTCTTTCCTGGAGCAGGTAAGGGGCTCACAGCCATGAGGAGCTAAGTTCTGCCTAGTGCTTGGAATGGTCACACTGAAAGAGAGCAGGCTGTCCCAACCAAGGCTGTATGACCAGGGGGACATCCTCCAGGCTCCTCACCAGCTGACCCCTGGGAGCTACACAGACCAGAGAAACCAGCCAGAAGCCATCCGATTAGAGTGGAGACCGGACCAGGGCCATGCAATGAGGAGGTTTATCACCGTAATTGAATGTTTACACCTTTATTATTCCCTGCGCACAAGGCCCCACAGATTGTTAACCTAGGAAGGTCTGTCCTTTCCCCTAGGTTCTGCAGCCTTCTAACACCTGTGCAAAGCCACACTGGTCTGACCCTAGGAGCACACACCACACCTTCCCTGGAAGGCTCTGGAACAAGACGGGTGATTGTGCACCCTCAACAGATCCGCTGGCGGTAGAAGAACTGAGGTTCCTCCCACTGTCACCAGACCTGCCCTATCTGTCCTGAAGCTCCAGGGAAAGATCAACCGAAACCTCCATCCAGGCCACAGTCCCCCTGAGGAGGAAGTCAGACACGCTCTGCCCTCCCCAGCCACAGCCGCCAACAGGAATCCCCTAGACACGGGTGCCACAGCGGCCTCCATGGGCAGCCCTTCCACAGGCTGGCGCACAGGTCCCACCTCCGCGGGATGGTGGAAGCAGGAAGGAGCCACCGAAGTTGCAGCCAACAAAGTTTTAAATGGGGCAAACAACTTCCCCTTTCATCTTTCCAGCAGCTCCCGGCAGACAATGGCCTGGGACACTCGGTGGCCTCCCCTCCGGGTGGCAGGCACCTCCTCCTGGTCTTCCTGGGGCCTGAGGCTTGCAGGCGCCCCCCCCCCCCAAGGCCTGGGTGGGGGCCCCAGGGGGGCAGCCTGAGGCACAAGCTCGAGTGCAGGCTGGCAGGGTTGGGGGTGGTAAACACCGCCGCCCGCCCCCTCCGCGCGCTCCCGACAGCACCAGGGGACACGGTACCAGGCCAGGCGCCGCGCGGGCTCGGCCGGCCGCTGCGGGCAGGCGTGTGGGGGCGGGAGGCGGATGACAGGTCCGGGGTGCGCCAGCAGCGCCCAGGCGCGCGGGGCAAGGCGGCTCCACGCCCGCGCGCGACGCTCCAGTCTAGGCCTCGGCTGCCCCAGTTCCCGGCTGCCTGCACCCAGGTCGCCCCAAGTCCCGGACACCGCGCCCCTGCCATTTTCCCGAGCACGCAGGCAGAAGGGGCCCCGCCGCACGCCGAGAGCCTGGGCTCGCACGCCAGCCGGTGCCTGCACGCACCACGTTTC
>NW_004955523.1:1616850-1633685 GCF_000276665.1 Chinchilla lanigera | reverse complement strand
CGGCGCTGCCCCTGCCGCGTGCAGGCCCCGCCACTGGCCGGGGGCCGACTTACCCGCTCCGGCCGAGCTCCGGCCCGACTGTCCCCCTTCCGCGCAGGCCGCCGCCTTCGATCGCCTCCGGGGCTCCAGCCGCCTGCACGCACTCCCGATTTTAAAAACAAACGAGCCTTCGCCTGCCCGCGGCGTCCGCGGGGCTTCCGCCCGCCTGCGTCTCCCGCAGCCGCGAAGTTTGCGGGCAGGGCCGGGGCGGGACGCGCGGGCTGTCACCCCGGCTCGCTCTCGGCGCAGGAACCGCGGCGCAGCCCGCGTCGTCCGCCTGGCGAGCGCTCTCCCTCCCTCCCTCCGTGTCACCCCCAGTCCCGCGATGCAGTGTCAGGATTGCACGGCTCTGACTCATCGGTTGAGCTCACAGCTTGAAAAAAAGAGAGGGCGAGAGGCGACCGCGCAGGAGGAGGACTCGCGGGCGTGCTACAAAGGATTGCACAATTCGAGGCTGGGCGCACCGAGTGCCCAGCGCCGGCCAGCGCGCGGCACCGCGAGGCGCAGGAACCAGCTCTACCACTTCATCAGCACAACCGACCGGGGCGGCCTCTCCGCCAGCAGGCCCAGCGCCGCCCACTTCCTGCGACCAAATAAGGCCGAGGAAGGCGTCCTCAAACCTCCGGCGGCGGCCGGGGCTGGGGATTTCCAGCAGACCTCACCTCCACCACTCCGGAGTCGGCGCCACCCTCCCCCAGCCCAGGCGGGCGCCCCCATGGCTGTGCTGGAACCGACAGGCCACGCGGCTCGCTCCTTGCACACCAAGGTCAGGAGGAGACGGTGACGAAATGTTTGGAAACCCATGCAGCCTGCCAGGAAAGTGTGTGTGTGATTTTGGGGAGGGCACAAGTCGCTTTCTCCCACAAAGAAAACTCTGGTTTTGGATACGGTAAACCATGCACAGCCTTCTGCAAGGCACCGTAGCGACAGCCTCCCCATTTTCACTTTCCGGTTCACAGCCTCCCCGCGGTGTAAAAGTAATTGAGAAAGGGCCCAGGCCCTGTGGAGGGCCCACATGGCCATTAGAAGAAGTCTAGCAACTCAGGCTAGAGCTGGGAAGCTTTCACATTTCCCCTGCCCGCCTTAAGTACCGCCCTGATCATTTTCTGGTCCAAGTCCCCATCCCTCTTGGCCTGACTGTGCAGAAAATGGGAAACATCTTCTGCAGCCCAGGAGGTCTTGCAGGGCCAGGCAGAAGTCAGCAGAGGTAGCCCTTCCCTCAATGTATTTTCGTGTATGGTGGTTTTTTTTGTTGTTGTTGTTGTTTTTTTGGTTTTTTTTTTTTTAGGTGAGTCAGAAGAAGATACTCCTCTGAAGAAAAAATCCCCCGAAGAATACACTGTCCTGGGAGCCACTGTCCCTTGTGACCAGTCCTAGGAGTCAGGTGCACCCTGGTGTTCTCAGAAGAGGCGGGGCAGCAGGATGTGGTTCCCGCACGGCCTGGGCCTGCAGGACCTGAGCCAGGTAGGACCATCTAGAAATCCACAATCTATACTTGTTCTAAGGGGCATGGCCTGCCAGGCCTCTTCTGCCCCTTGACTGGCTGGAGCACCTGCGTGCACCTTGAAGTCACGCTTCACCCAGAGAGGGGAAAAGGACGCACTCGTCCCATGTTATGACAGATATGTCAAAATAATGACCTTCAGAACAGTCTTATCTACAAAATACCGATAATTATGCCAGGAGACAAGACCAGGTGACCTCTTAAAGTTCCTTCTAGTTTAAGATCCATGATTCTGTGGTGGTAAAAAGAAAATGAAGGAGTCAGAAAACCACCTTCTGCACAGGAAAGCCCAGGCTCCCCAATTCAGCATCCACCGTGACAGTACTGTTCCTGACAAGTCTCAAAGCACTGTCCCCCCTCCAGCCTACTGAGCCACACTGTGTGGGACCGAGTTCTGCCCCTCTCTAGATGACAACACTGAGGTTCACAGAGACAGCAAGCCAGTCATCTGTCGCCTCTGTTCTTCTGATCTCCCACAGAGTAAGGCAGCAAGCAGCTGGGTAACTGGGGTGCCCCGGCCCCCACACAGAGGCTGGCCTTGCACGGCTCCTGGCAGAGGCGCGGGGAAAGCCTTTTCCCATTTGCTGGGTTTCTTCACTCCCACTGACAACTCATCCAAGTGAAGGAAACAAAAGCAAAGTGACTTCATCTCCAGGGCCCCAGCCGCCAGATTCTTCTACAGACCTGCAGTCATCCCGACCTGTTCTAAGGGACCAGCCCCTGCAGCTGGCCTCAGGCCAGCCCGGAGGCAGCCCCTGAGAGCCAGTGCAGACCAGCCCGGGACACTCCCAACCAACCAGAAAACCCGGCTGGGGAGCACATTCCTAGAAGAGCCTACCACAGTGCAAGCCAGGGCCCAGCCTGCAGGGAACGGGCAAGCAGGAGCCGCCCCGCCGCAAAGGGCATTCTTCAGCTTTGTCCCACACGGGACTGCCTGGCTGAGGAGTAGCCCAGCGGGTGAAGGCAGGTAGCAGAGGGCAGCAGCAACTGAGACATCAGCGGCTCTGAGGAGCCCTGCTCACCGTGAAGCAGCACATCCCTGCCCTTCACCCCAACTAAACTTCTCCCAGCTGGGACAGGAGAGGAAAGGGGCACGCGGGTGTGCAGGGAAGGAAGGCTAAGACCGTTCCCAAAGCCACCATCTGGTGGGGGAGAAGCGTACCTGCCAGCTGCCGGCAGAAGAGGATGTGGAAAGAAAGACAGCCTTTCCGGGAAAGCCCGGAGGTCAGTCTTCTGCAGATATGACGGTGCAGAATCACTGCCATGTGAAGTGAAAGTTTTGGTTTTAGAGGCCCCAGCCGCTCCTCCAGCCTTTCAGGGCTGTGGTGAGGGGCGCTGGTCCCGAGACCTTACCCACAGAGTGACAGCTCGTCCTCACCAGCCACCTTCTTTACACACTGCAGGAAGGCGTGGAGTTCAGAGCGCCAGTTCCCAGGGGCTGTCTGCTGAGAAAGAAATACTCCAGAAGGAAAAGCACCCAGACGCCGGGTCCCAGTGAGGGTAAGCACGGCCTTTCAGGGGCTTCCTGACCCCGAGTCAGCTCTCTGAACTCTGCTCAGAGCGGCCCGGCACGACCCTGCGTGGCCATCCCCCGTGTTCACCCCACCCCAGTCTTGCAAGTATGTGAGGGCTACCCAAAGCTGGTGCGATGAAGAAAAATAAAAGCGTCTAAGGAAGCCGGGGTCTCCCCGCCCAGCCACCTGCCTCATGCCTGCACTGCTGTCCTTTCCCCTGTCCCTTAGGACGGTCCCATAGAGCCCAGGACACACGGCGTGTTTATGTGAACAATCAACCCTGAGCAGAACATGCGGAACTGGGGGTGCAGCCACGCTGCAGGCGTCACGAACGGCAGCCTGCTTCCGTCCCTGTGTGCCCATGTTCCTACCATCATTTCTCTCCGCAGAATAAATCTGCTACCTCCAGGTTCTTGTTGCCTCCAGTGACAACTGAAGAAAGAGACAGTCGTGGGCAGAGCTGGGAGCCAGGCCCGAGGCAGAGTTTGCCCACTAAAACAAACCTCAGGACAGCTCTCCACAACCTCTGAGCTTCATTTTCCTTTCTCTTCTTTTTTTTTAAATTGTCTCCTAACAGAGCACCGTGTTTGTTACCTGAACAGTGACAAGGTGCCCTCTTTCCACAGGCCCGAAAGGATCCAACGCACGAAAAAATCTGCTTTACAACCGTAGCACGCTCCATACACGTGTCAGGTGTTACAACTGCTGCTTTTACTGTTTCACTCAAGTTTCCTTCTCGAAAAGCTACGTTCTCCCTTTCAAGAACCTGCTTCCAGGAAAGACTTTTTCTTTTCCCCTGAAAAGACTCTGCTGGCCTCAGGGGGGCCCTCTACTAGCCTCTGCCCACAGAGACTTTTCCAGCGTCAACCCAGTGTCCCCTCTGAGCTGCGCCTGCCCTTTGTGTCCTTCCCCCCACCCTTCCACAGCTCTGTCCACCAGGCCCGGGCAGGGGCAACCCTTTAACAGCTGTGCTTCCTCCCTGCTCCTGGCCAGGTCCTTTCTGAAAGAGCAGACGAGTTCAGAACACCTCGGTCACAGTTAAGCCACAGTACTTACGTCCTACTGTGAAGTCCTGCATTCTCTTCGCTTTTACCCTTGAAAACCCGCGGGACTCTCCCCAGTTTCACATGTACTTCACCTGTTCTGGGGCAGGGCCAACCCGGCCACACCAGCCCACAGCTGTCTGCACCCCTCATCCCTCCCACGCACCCCTCCCCAGCCTCCCTCCCCTGCAGGCCTGGACCAGGTTCTGAGCGCCTTTGTCAGGCCTGAGAGGGAGCTTCTGTAGATGGCTCCAGTTGCTGCTGTCACTCTGGGACAGACGTCTGGCTGGGTGCAGAGAGAAGGACAAAACAGGTGTGGCTGCCAAGGAGGGCAGGCCAGCAGGGCCGCGGGACAGAAACACCCTTTCTTCACAGAGCAAGAGCTTGGCTTCCCAGGGGCCTGGCTTCAGCAGAGTCCGCGCCCCCGAAGGACCAGCCCAGACAGACCCCTCCCTGGCTGTCCTCAGGAGCAAGCCAGGAGGAGCAGGTCCAATGTGTGCGGCGAGGGATGCTTTAAAGCATTATTTTTAAATTAAAACAGATACACTGATAAGTCATGAACTAGAATCCAAACTTCATGATCACGGGAATGCACAAGTTAGGAGCACAGCTTAAGACCTGAGTCCAAATCTTGACTCATGCTAACTTGATGAGCAAGTTACCCACCTACTCAGTTTTCTCACCTGCAGAACGAGGATGGTAGGGGCCGGAAAGTGTATGGCACACAGTGAGTCTTGGATACCCGTGACTGTCATTTTTCCCTCATCTCCTAACTGACCTCCTTGCTCCTACTCTTCCCACTTCACTGTCCACACTGCCATCAAAATGCCCACTCCTCGGCAGTCCCGCCATCTACCGCATACAGCTAGGACTGTCCACCAGATTGCTAGCCACTTGTGCTCCCGGCACCATCCGATTCTGCTCTACTTCTCTACCCCAGTTCTGCCCCCACAGAGCCTAACAATTTGAGGTTCCCAAGGTGTCTGCTTTCCAACCCTCCAGTCTTCACTCTTGCCCCTCCTCCCTCCAGCCCTGATCTGCAGGTAAACTCACGCCCAGGTCTCCCAGCACACTGGAGCTTAACAACTGCCCTTCCAAAAAGCTTTTGACTCCTCAGAGCAGAGGACGCTGCTAAAGTGCATACTGCTGGAAGGTTCCCAGGCCCCTCTGTCAGGCTGGTGCCTCAGCCCCTGTGTCCCCCACACCCCACTGTGAATGCTGGCTGCTGAGAGCTCACAGCTGTCCCTAATCAAAGGGAACTTTCGGTGGGACAGACTCTGTGGGAAGACAGTTTGTGCCGCAGGGCTGCCTGCGGGCTCCAGCTGCAACACATCCTTCCTTGCTTAGCTGCCTCTATCTTGCTTCCCTTCCTCCGGAGAGCAATTCCAAAACCTCAGTCACCAAAGCCCCTTCTAGCTCCCTGCTCCAAAGGATCAGCACAGCTACTCTCTTCCCTAAACCTCCGTGGCGCCCTCCGTGTATCTTCACCCCACTGCCTACACGTTGGTCTACTCTGCTTGCTGTACCGTTTCTGTGAGCAGGGCACCATCACCCAGAATCAGGGCTCTGTAAGTGCACAGCCACCTGCATCTTCCGCCCCATAGTATCCCCGGCACCTACACTGCCCGCGCACCACGGGCACTCCGCAAACACCCGCAATAAATTCATAAAGGTAACTACACGAAAACTTAAAGCAATCAACGAAATGTATCCGATCATTACTACTACTTGTATTGCTGTTCTATTTCATTGTTTCTAAGATGCATATTTCCCCCATTCAACATCTCTGAAATCAAGATGCTTCTTACAATGGATACACACGTATGGTTTTTTCTTTGGAGGGGGTAAGAGAGGGTCTCACTATGTTTCCCAGGCTGGCCTTGAACTCCTGGGCTCAAGCAATCCTCCTGCCTCAGTCTCATACGTAGCTAGAACTACAGTCATATGCCACTATTTCTCTTACTTAACTATGTAAAATAATGGTGCATATTATAATCAATGGCTCTTTAGGTTCAATAGTGTATGGCATTATTATTATTACTGCTGCTGCTGCTGCTGCTGCTGCTGCTCAAGTTTGTTCTCCTGGGTCCTGGTTCCTGCAGCACAAAGTCCACAGAGCTGTGAGGCCCCATTATCTGAGCTCAGTAACTCTTTGACACTCAGACTTTCATAAAGCAACCTCCCATGTTCCAGGGATAAAAAGGACTTGTGTGCTCAGATTCCTCCAGAAATTCCCAAGAAAGCATGCCTATACGATACAGAATAAGCTCTGGACCAAGAGTTATGTGAGCGAGGTTCTAAGCCTGCTTCTTCCTCTTAGTTTTCTGGATGACCCCCCCATGAACCTATCTAACACATCCATCAAGCTGCTACTCTATACCCAACATACAAGACCCCTGGATCCACCCAGCGCCCTGGGAGAGAGCCATGATCCCCTTTTACAGATAAGGAAGTGAGGTTCAAAAAGGTTAAACCACTCTCCCAAGGTCACACAGATGGAATTCAACCCTTAGACTCTGATTCTGTCTCTCTCTTACATGACAAAGGAGAGCTTGCTGAGAGCGTGTGTTTCCCCAATGAGCAAGTTGAGGGGTCAGAGACTGGAGCCTGAGAAGCCTTCTCTCTCACAGGTACATTTTATTTGACCCACTCATTATGTTTTATTTTAATTGAATTTACTGCCAATATTTTTCTTTTAATCTGGAGACTTAAAACTCAGCACTTCTGGATTGTCATTAAAAGAAAAAACAACACCGAACACTGGCCACAGTAAGCCTGCCTTCTCTGAGGTGGAGCTCAGCGCTACTGCAATGCAAGGGCGACTCACATGTTCCAATTTCCTGCCACTCCTACCCCTTCCTAGGTCATGGGTCACTGTCATTTATCATCACATTTGTGCCAGCCTCTGTCATTTCATTCTCTCTGTTCCCTGCTGGCGTTTCAGTGCATGACCCCTGGGCCAGATGAACTCCAGTGCCCTCTCCAGCCCTAAGTCCCTCTCCGAGCAGCCTCTGGGCAGCCTCTCTCCAAGGAAGAGCCTTATGAACCTCCTTTGGGAGCCCCTTCGTCCCTTCAGACTCCTGCCCTTCCGTTTCCACCCCCGGGGGGCGGGGAGTGGGCCCAGGGTCTGTGGCTCACACTCACAGCAAATGACTGGGGTGGGGAGCCAAGCAGGTGTGGGAATGAGGTAGACGAGGTCCAGGGGCGGGCCCCACCCAGAGACAAAGGGAGGGAGGGCGCTGTGTTTCCCAACAGGAAAGTGGTTCACAGAGATAAACGTAAGCAGGAGGCTCCACAGTTGCAGGAGATGAGCAGAGTTTGACACATGAGGAAATGCAAACGGCAAACCATCAAGAAGAAAAATGCACTGTCTCAGCAACAACTTAGGATATGCAAATTACAACACCATTAAGGCCCCATTAGGGCCAAGTCAATGTGAAAATAGGTAAATAAATAAGACGAGAATGCTGCTGCTGGCAGGGCTTTGGGGGAACAGCTGCACATACACTGCTGTGCTGCTCGGAACTGTTTAAATCTTTCTGAATCTGACCTGCTGCAGAAGTCTAAGGCTCTGACCTGGCAATTACAGTTGGGGGCCTATTTCGCATGACATTAAATGCCACCACAAGGGTTTGTACAAAAGAAGCTCACACTGCCTGCGTACACGTGTCACCAAATATTGAAATCTATTCATATTACAGTAGCGGATGATACAGTACTTGAGTAAAACGTGAATGGACTCAATACATGGAACAATCTGAAGAAACCATTTCATGAAATGATGTGAAATGACGTAAAATGACAACACCAGCACAAAGAAACGTGCAGGAACTTTACAAACTGCTAAAACTTCCACAGGAACATTAGAAGCAATCAGAAGAGAATTCTAAGCCGTAAACTGTTAGGGTGTAATGTTTAAATAACAAGGACAACGGTGATGACCATGGTCATGATGTAAGGGCCACTGCACAGGATTTCCTTGTCATAAACACACGGGGCCATGGTCCCAGGGGACAGGCAGGCCCTGCCCCGGGCTTGAGGAGGGAGGAGAAGGAATGTAAACCTGACAGAGCCTCCCTTATCTGGAGGGCTCTGAAAGACACCTCTCAGGGAGGAACAAAGCTACCCAAATAAACCCACACATTTAACCTCTAACATCCTGGGTGCTAACTCCTACTGCTGCATTTGTGCTCTCAATTTTACTAACACTTTATTTCTGCAGCTTCTGAGGTGATACCAGGGCTCTCTGTGGGCTAGCCTAGGAGCCCGATCACCATTTATAGCACTGTTTCTATGGAAATGTGTTTCAAGCTTCAAAAAACCGAGCTGCTGACAACCCTGGGGCACACATGTGATCGCTAAATTAGGGAACTGAGACGAGCTGGGTCCTGAGCTCAGGAAGACAGCTTGTTAGATTCTGTGACAGTTAATATTCTGCCACCAACAATCACCAGAACTGAGCTCCGCGGCACTGGAGGGTGAGGATGGGGCCCGGACGTCTAGGAACGAACGTGATATTCTAGGGAAGCACACGGGCGGCCTCAGCCTGCACACCTACACACACGCTCACACGTGGGCAGTACTTGGAAGATGTGGCACTGGCCAGGTTGCCCCGATGGACACCTGGCAAGCCCTGAGCCCAGACTCTTTCCAGTCCCTCTCTGGCTCTGGCAAACCTCCAGCCACAAGGTCCTATTTCAGTCTGATCACAGAACAAAAACCAAATCTTTGACAGTCCCGGAACTCGGTTTTAGCGGACAAGCGCTGCGATAACCCGGGTGGATGCCCCTGCAGACCCGCTCTGCACCGTTGCAGTGGCCTCTGCTTTAGCAAGCTCCAGCCTGCTCACTCAACCTGCTCACTGCAGCCCACACCCACCTCAGGACTCCAAACAGCACCTCAGAGTCTCCACTTCCCGCCCTGGTCACGCTCCAGGCCTGGTCACACAAGGCATGCCCTACGTCAAGGAAATTCCTCTGCTCGAAGGAAAGGCTACACGCTAGGGACTAACCCAAAGACAGTGGGGTGAGGTCACTCGCCATGCACCCCAGGTTTAAAGATGCCACCAATATGAGAAGCGGGCCACCGCTCAGCCGCAGGGCCACACCCGCAGGTGTAGGTCCCACAGAGCTCAAGGCAAACACTGAAATATTTGCAACAAGGGAAACACCCAAGCCCCCACCTCGCTAAGGCGCAGCCCCCACACTCCAGGCTGGGCTAAGCACACTCTCCAGCTGCCTGCTGAGAACTGCAGAAGAGAGAATCGGCTTCCTCCTGCTGCGGCTGGGCCTGCAGGTGAGTGGGTGGCTCAGAGCCTCAAGGGCTACATGCTCACCGGCTGGTTCCCTGGAAACTCAGGTGTGAACAATGCTCTGGGGCTCGGAGGCCACCCAGGGTTGGCTGCACCAGCACGAGAGGCACAGTCTGCGCCGTGAGCCCCGAAGTTACGCGGCGAGCCAGCATGTGCAGCCGGGCCAATCTGAGGCCCACAGCCCCTGCGTGTGGCAACGGCGGCTGATAAGACACAGCAGGTCAGTCTTCCTGCGGAGACAGATGGGAGGCGTGCCGCCCCTGCTTGGCCTCCCTCCCATCTAGACCCACGGTCTTTGATGTGAAGGGCTGCCTTTTAAAACAAGTATAGATATATACTTCTAAAACAACTGCAAACATAAATATTCCGTGTATATAACCTCTTCACCTAAAGCCAGTATTTCCATGATGCCAACTTATGCTATGGACAATGTTCCCAGTTTTTACGTCCTCAGAGTACATGTATATGCAACGTTGTGTCTTCTTTATTTTCACCAAAACTGACCAACATATTCCCATAAATGATCATCTTCATATTAATGGATCAAGGGCTGGGGATATAGCTCAGTGGCACAAGGGCCTGCCCAGTAAGCGCAAGGTCTTGAGTTCAATTCCCAGTACAAAAAAAAAAAAAGACATATTAATGGATCAGTGGCATAATGCTGACTCCAGGGATCATGAATTACACACAGCTGCATGGAACAGAGGCTGTACAAACAGGGCTTTTTTACTATTTTAAACAACGCTGGCCAGGCGTGGTGGCTCACACCTGTAATCCCAGCACTCAGGAGGCTGAGGCAGGAGGATCATTGCAAGTTTGAGGCCAGCCTGGGCCACAAAGCGAGCTCAAGGCCAGCCTGAACTGCACAGTGAGACCCTGTCTCAAACAAACAACAACAACAACAAAAACAAGGTGGCCATAAGTATCTTTGTTTATAGTTTCTCTCCTTTTTAGAACTATTTCCTTAAAATTAATTCCCAAGAGTAATACTAATAGATAAAAGAAAATTAATATCTTCTTATAGTTTCAGGATCTACCTCTTAAAGTATATCTTGTTCTGTGTGCATTACCTGGACTATCTTCCAAAGCAGTTTTCCTGACCTCACCTCTTAATCCCACCAATAAGATCTACTCTGTTTGTATACGGGGGGATGTTCTTAGCTTTTTTATGTTTTTTCCCCCCCAGTGCTAGGCATCAAACCCATGTCCTCGAGCACGGGTCTACTTTTTGTGGGGGGAGCTGGAATTTACTCTTTTTTTTTTTGTTTTGTTTGTTTCTTGTTGTGGTGGTGGGGTTTTTTTTGTTTGTTTGTTTGTTTTTGTTGTCTTTTTGAGACAGGGTCCCGCTGTGCAGTCCAGGCTGGGCTTGAGCTCACTTTGTAGCCCAGGCTGGCCTCGAACTCGCAGCGATCCTCCTGCCTCAGCCTCCTGAGTGCTGGGATTACAGGCATGCGCCACCCCGCCCGGCCAGAATCTACTCTTAAAATGCACTTTTTCCAGCTGCCCACTGAGCTGGGCACGCAGACCAACATGCTGATCGAAAGGGCGTGGGAGGCAGCACAGCTGACTTGCTGTGGAGATTCGAGAAAGGAAGACAGAGATGTAGAGCAGGTAGAGAGGCTAGGAGGGGTAGGGGACAGCAGACCTTGTCAAGAAAAAACAAAAGCAGATCCTCCCGAAGGGAGCTACCACCTCCCTGAGCACAGAACCTATCCTGCTCACAACCAGGATCCTCTGCCTGTATTTCCAGGGCCAAGAGCAAAGACCCCTACTGATGGGTTCCTAAAGGGTTCCTGGAAATACCACATGCTTCCAGGTTTTTAAAACATACTTTGTGAACAACCTAAGTCAGGCACTCACCCCTGGTCTGATCAACCCAGACACAAGTGAGCCCAGCCTTAAGAATGGCTCAGTTTTAAGAACGAAAAGTCTCTTAAGAAAGAAAATCCAGCCTGGTGTAGTGATGCATCCTGGGATCCCAACACACTGGGAGGCTGAGACAAGAGGATTGTAGCTAGTTAGTCCAGGGCCAGCCCCGGACTATACAGTAGACCCTATCTCAAAAAAAGAAAGAGAGAGAGGGAGGGAGGGAGGGAAGGACAGAAAAAAGAAAGGAAAAGAGAAGAGAAAAGAAAAAAGAAAAGAAAGAAAAAAAGAAAAGAAAGCTCAACTCATAAGCCACGGTTGAAAAGATATTGCCAGGCATGGTGGAGGCTGAGGCAGGAGGATTGCTGAGTTCAAGGCCAGCTTAGACTACAGAGTGAGCCTGTCTCAAAAAAAAAAAAAAAAATGTTCCCCTGGGCACTAAGGAGACATGTAATCAATGCCAGGGCTGCCCTGCGAGAACTCCAGCTTCCACTGTGAGGCACCGTAAAGACACCACCTCCCAGGCTCTGTCTACTCACAGCATGCAGAATTTCCAAGTGGGAAAGAGCCTTGTGCGTCCAGCTCCCTCATTCTACAGACAGAGGCCCTGGGTTCCTGCTTTGGGGCTGCTGTACCCTAAAGTCACTGTCACAGGATCTGCTCCTCTCTGCCCTCCAGCAGCAAGGGCCACAGCCGATTCTGATGGCTTTGCCACCGAGCAGAACAGGGCTTTCATTTGAAAGAGCCCCAGTCTCCCCTCCCAAGGTCTGCTGACTCGCTGTCCCTCGCTCCCTCTGTGCAAGGCCAGCAGGCAGCGCAGGCCCTGCAGAGGGAGAGCTCCTCTAAGGACGGCTGGGTCTGTCCTTCAGGGTGGGACGGGAAGTCTCCTCGAAACAGGCACCTTCTAAGGGTGTCCTGTCAGAACACTCCCAAAACTCCTTCCCACCCTCACCAGGGTCTTGTTGGAATCTCAAGGAAACAGTGTAGCTGCCAAGGTGCCACGGGCAGCCAGGGCAGCACACAGAAAAGCAGCGCACCAAGCGCATCTGACCACCTGAGCACAACTCCCAGCGCACAACTCCCCTTCAGGACCCCCGGGGGACACCCAGCGGGTGCTAGGCACAGTTCTGGACTGGGAGAAGCCAGGCACATCAGCACCTCCCTTCAGTGCCCCGCAGTGGAGACCGTCAATGGCAGAAGGGAAGAGCCTGGCTCAGGAAAGCAGCCGGGAACGGTGACTTCCGGCCGGCCCTGGGCGCACCTGCCAAGAGGAAGGCCAGGGAGAGCGTTCCACGCAGAGGGACAAGGAGAAACGGCAGAGAGGGGTGAAAGTGCGCCCGGGCACGGCAGGAGCCGGCCGGAACATAGACAGCTGTGCTAGGAGGCCGCGTGCAGAGGCTGGCAAGGGTGGGCCAGGGCTCAGAGACCAGCCCGGGCGCCATTGTGAAGAAGGCGGGGCTTCTCCGGAAGGAGACAGGCAGTTCTCAAAGGCTGTTAAGGAGATAACATGGTCAAAGCCGGGTTTTTACAGAATAACGGTCCTTCCAGACTTCATTTCTGCTTTAATGCTGTTTTTAACACGCTTTATTTCACGTGGACACAGTGGGCAAATTTGGTGTCAATTAGGTCAGGGCCACAGCCCTGAGGAACACCTCTGCCAGGCCCCGCCCTGCTCAGGGCCATTCTGACTCCGCGTGGGTCCTAAGCCTCAGCATGGGGAGCCATTTCCGGTCCAGGGCTGCAAAATTCCAGCCCATGATACACCCAGCTTCACGGGGGCGTGGGAGAGGTCTCGGACCACGGGCGGTCGGTCACCTGGGCCAAGAGCCAGCAATTTCAAAACTGCATTTTTCTTTTTTGTTTTTAAGGAAATTAATTCCTTTGCCTAAGAGTACTGGAGCTGAGTGACCAAGATTTTAGTCAAGGTGCCCTTGCTTCAAAGAGCTATAACTAAAAGAGGACAAGAAAGGACATAAATTCACCATTTAGGGGGTAACAAAACCAGGCAAGCATGTGACAGGTGATGTTGATAGCACCGAGCAAACAAAGCCCTAATTCCTGTAGCTCTCTCAGCTAGGAAACCGGGGAGACCGTCGGAGCTGGAGAGGTGCGTGCTGCTGTCGCCTGAGCAGCCGAGCACCGGGGACCTCAACGGATCCATAAACCAAAGCTGAAGCCAGATCTCCAGTCTCCAGTCTGAAAAGCAAGGTGGTATCTCCCAAACACCCGCGAGCCTGTGAATTCTACCTACCCCAGAAGAACAGAATTCAATCGTAACACCCTGTTAGCAAGCCTGGGCTTCGTCCGCAGGAGGCTGTGATTCCAAGCGGAATCAAATGTGCTGAGGATCCAGATGCTGGGGTGACCATCCTTTTCCACTGGAATACTTTCTTATTCCAGAGGAGAAACTCGCATGGAATGAAATGCTCAGATCTCCAGAATATAGAATTGTAAGGCTCAGCTGGAGGCTAAGGATTTGGAAAGGTGCCCAAGAAGTTTAAGATGAAGAGGTGTATGTTTTCAGGGGCCCAAGGAGGATGTCCCGTCTCTTCCTCCCACATCTAGCACTGCCCAGTCACCCCAGTCTGAGCTCCAGGTTTACGGGGGATACTTGTCCATCCAGCACGTGCAGCCGGGCCCCGGGTTCAAGCGCCTCACGTCGAGTCTAGGAGACACAGTTCGCCCTGCCGCTGGGGAATCCGCAGCCTCTACAGCGCTGGCTTCGGACTAACAGCAAGAACATGAGCATATGACCCAGCCTGGGCCAATCAGATCTTCAGCCTGAGCTCTGCCCCTAGAGGCGGTGATACAGAAAGGCAGGGAGAGCTCAGAAAGCATTCTGGAGAGGCTAGGTAGCACCCAGGTCTGCAGACAGCAGCAGTTCATCACTTTGGCTTTGATTCTGGCCACCCAATTTCCCACAAGTCTGGCTGATTCCTGAGCCTCGTTCTGCAGCCTTCCGGGACATCCAGGGAGCCACCAGAGGGAGATTTTTCCAGTAAATTCCTTTTCTCAATTTAGCCCCACTGGCTTCTGCTATTTATAGACCAAGGACCTGAACTACCCCAGTATCTCCTGCTCCTACACAGGCTCCTCTAATCCCCAAGATAAAACTGTGCTCAAGCCTCCATCTTTTCTTCTGTGACAAGTCTAATTAAAAGATTCAGGGCTGGGGATTTAGCTCTGCGGCAAAAGCGCCTGCCCGGCAAGCGCAAGGTCGTGAGTTTGGTTCCTTGTACCGGAGAAAAAAAAAAACAAAAAAAGAAAGCCTGTGTTTTGGGGCTGGGGATTTAGCTCAGCGGCAAAGCACCTGCCTGGCAAGCACAAGGTCGTGAGTTCGGTTCCCGGTACCGGAGAAAAACCAAAAACCCAAAAAAAAAAAAAAAAAAAAAGATTCAACCATCCAAGGAAAACACAAGCACTTAAGAACGCAAATAGAGCAATGGGCAAATGCTATAAAAGCTAAATACAACAACCTTGGCCCTGCATCTGACCAGATGCCCTGATTTAGGCAGAAATTAAAGGCAATCTTGTTGCCTTGGGTTCTCCCCTACTTCCCACCAGCGCAGGAAAAGGCAGACTTGGAGTCCGGAAACCCAGGCTGTGCGGCTGGCACTTGCTACTTCGACTGGAGCAGGTGACCCCTGTACCTCCCACCGCACGGGAGGCGACAGCACGCGCGGAGCTCCTCTGGCACAGCCCCAACCCCTCCTACTTCTTAAATCAATACATCTTTTCAGCACTCTTGACTTCCCACAGCTCAGTAATTGATTTCAATTCAACTTAAATACTTACAGAGAACTTCAGATGTGTGACACACGATACTACACGCACAAAACCATGGTCCCTGTTCTCATCAAGTGCAAAGCTTCCTCCTTCGGCTCTCCTGACGCTCCGTCCCCCAGCTTTCCTCACGGCCAGTTCCTTCCCCACGCCTGCTGCTAACTCCCCTTGGCTGCACCCCTTACACGGTGATCCCATTTCCTCCATACGCTCTTTTTGGATGATGTCACACGCTCCCTGGGCGCTAGCTGTTTTCTGCGTGATGGCGGCCCCCAAAAATCTGCTCCAATTTCTGGCAAAGGGGCTGAAGGGAAACGATCAGGTTTACCTGAACATGGTCTTGAGGCGGCAGCAGCACAATAAACCATTATTTTTATTTAGATGATGTTTGTTTGAAGAGATCTGGCTGCTGGAGGTTATGCGGGGTAGAGAGGCCAATACCCCCCCTACCATCTCTTGGGGAATCTCTGCCCCGAACCTATGTTTACTGCCTCGTAGACAGTCCCTCAGATGTCCCCCAGGCTCCTCCATCTCCCCACGTCTGAAATTAGACTCACTGTCTTTCCTTTATATCCGCTCCCTTCTGTCTTGAGCAAAAACTGCATGAACTCTTCGACTTCTCCCTCACACTGTACGCTCGGTGGGTCCTCACAGCCTCTCAACTCAGCTCAGCGCAACTCCCTGACACCTTCCCCGCTCCAGCCTTCCTCCCTCTCCGTGAAGAAGCAACCGCTCAGACTCCCTCCCTCCTGCCTGGCCTGAGGACTGCAATGACCTCTGCACCAGAGTCTTCACTGCCGTCTCCCTCCACCTCCAGCCAGTCTCCACACTGCAGCTGAGCGCTCTTCAAAAACAAAACCTGATCCACACCCCAAGGACATGCGTCATCCCGTCCTCAGAGGCTCCCCACTGCCCCGTTCCAAACCTCCCAGCAGACACGGACAGGGGCCCGTTCGCCAGCCCCTGCCTGCTCCTCTCACCCGCTCCTTTGTGCCCGACGGCTTGCAGTTAGTCCAAGAACACCAGGTCGTGTCGTGCCTCCAGGTCCTGCCTGAGCTCTTCCCTGTGCCCAGAATGCCCGATTCCCTTTGCCACCTGGCGGATGCCCCCTCACTTTGCAGGCGCCCCCGGCAGCCTCTGGTTCATTAACCCCACAGCAGCCACTGCGCCACGGGTACTGTACAGGGTGTGAGACCACCCTAAGCCTTTCCTGGTTTTTGCACTTGGGAGGCTGAGGCAGTTCAACGCCAGCTTGGGCTACAGTTCAAAGCGAACCTAAACTACATAGCAAGACTCTGTCTTGAACGAAACTTTTTAATTAAAAAAAAAAAAGGACTCCACTGATGGAGAGGAGAGGGAGAAGAGGAAGAGGGGCCGTAAAGAGAATTAAGATGCAGTATGCACATGCACCGAGTCCCACAATGAACGTAATCATCACGTACTGCAAGCGCGTACCAACAAAACTTTTTAAAAGCGCATCACTATGTCCCCCAGACTGTGCGCATGCTGAAGCCAGAGTTTCTCCTTGTCTTTATATCCTAGTACCAAGCAGAGCCCAGCGCTCAGTAAGGACACAATAAATTGGGGCAGCCCAAGTGAAAGAATGAAGGGTGCAGGAAGACACCTCGCAAGAGATGTGGGGCAAGGTCACAACTGCCGCGTCATCCTGAACACATCCGCTGGGAGAGCACAACCTCCTGGAAGAGATCTGGAAGAAGGCCTGAGCCTCCAGTGGGAGAGCACAACCCCCTGGAAGAGATCTGGAAGAAGGCCTG
>NW_004955523.1:1610330-1616750 GCF_000276665.1 Chinchilla lanigera | reverse complement strand
CCTGGAAGAGATCTGGAAGAAGGCCTGAGCCTCCAGTGGGAGAGCACAACCCCCTGGAAGAGATCTGGAAGAAGGCCTGAGCTCTGCCGCCTCCCGCAGTGGGAGGGCACGCGGCCTCTGGGAGTAGCTGTTGGCTTGTAAGTTGCCCCCGAGCACACACAGAGGAAGCAGGTACTGATCTGGGCATGGACTCCTTGCAGGCCTCTTGTACTGGCTTAAACAGGGAGGCTGGGGAGGGGCACAAGGGCAGGGCACGGAGCAAGGTGCCCGCTACATACCTGGACTTGGCAACCGGGCTTACACCTTCCATCTGCAATCCTGGGTGAACCAACTGCGGTTTCAGGCCTATTCCCTGGTTCTCTTCTCCAGCGAACCCCCCTACCCACTCTAAGAGCCTTTCTTTCTCACCTCCCGTGTTTGTCTCCTAACTTACAGCTCCCAGGATCTACCTTCCCATGAGACAAGGGAGTGAGTACCTCAGTGTGTTCACTCAACTGGTGCGGATTCAAATAGTCAAGCTTAGCAGAGAGAAGGTGAGGGAGATACGGAAGGAAAAAAACAGAAGAAAACATAGCCGTGTAAACCCGCTGCTCCAGGGAGCAACAAGCCCGGGTGAAGGGTCTTGAGCCCAATGCGGCCGGGATAACGTAATACAAACACCTCTGCTCGGCGAAGGAGACCGCGGCATGTAAACACACGCCCGTTTCATACTCCACGGCCCCCTCTTTACCTGGTGCTCAACCTTAGCGACTACAGCTTCTTCCAGAGCTGGGGCAGCAGGTGAAGATGCGTGTGAGCATCCAGAGCCAGTACGTCTGCTGCCTGTCTGTCCTCCCTCTCTGTGAAGATGGAGGGGGATCTCCTAAAGCACTGCAAGGTTAATCTCGATTATATTCTTTATTTTTCGTCTTACACACTGACAGATTCCATCTTCCCAGTGACACTGACCACCAGTCAGCTCTTCCCCCTGGGTGTGACCTAGCTCAAATTTTTTCCTATCTGCTGAGACTACACCTGGAAGGGTAGCTGGAAGATGTCAAATTGCAGGTGCCTGACAGGGGCACTGGAGGATTGAAGAAATGAAGGTTAGAGGATAAAAAATTTGTTTTCTCAAAGTTTTAAGTAATCACATTTATCACAATTTTTTATGGTTTCTGGGCTCTGTATCTTTCTTAAGGTCTTCTTTCTCTCGTAGTTAGAAAGTATCTATTTTTCTAATTCAGTTGCATTTATATGCATAGCAAGCTCTTTTGTCTATATAGAGATTATGTTTAAGACTAACTTTATACCATACAATGTATCTTTTGAATTCTGAACTATGTGTGTGCGTTAGCTTGTCAAACAGACAACCAAGTGAGCTGGGGCTGCGTGCAGCTCGCTGACGGAGTGCTGGCCTGGCATGTGCAAGGCCTGGATTCAATCGCCACCGCTACAAAGGAAAAAAACTATGGGGGAAAAGAATCTCTTTTATTTGTAAATAAAACAAAAAAGTTAAAGAATCTGGCTTTTAGGTTATATTTTATGGTATGCAGATTACATCTTGATTTACAAAGAAAGAATCTGGCTTTTAAGGCAAGGTTGTGATTCAGTTTGAGAACTGTGGGGAGGCCACAAAGCCCCACTCATCAAGCCTAAGGCAGGGGTGTAGCCAGGATGTCCCCAAGACTCAGCTTCGGGGTTTAGCCTGGTTTTACAGGGTCGGCTCTTGAAGGCAAAGCAAGCCTGCAGCCAGCCAGGAAGCAGCCTTCCCCTCCTCACCAGGCTCGCCTGAGAGTTGGTCTGGCCTCCTACCAGCCAAACTGACCCTCAAAACTGCGCCAAGGTACAGGGCATCACAGGGAAAGGCAACTGAGCCAAACCAGGCAAGGAGGAGCCAATGTCCGACCCGGGCAGAGGCTGTTTGGCACCAGGGGGAAAAGGTACTAGAAATGGAGAAAACTCATGAAGTGTAAAGCCAGACGGAGCCAGGGAAGACTAACAGGAGAACAGAGGCAGGTTTGGGTAAACGTTTAGAATTAGGACAAGCAGCAGGGCGTGGTGGTGCACGCCTGTAAATCCCAGCACTTGGGAGGCTGAGGCAGGACGATCATTGCGAGTTCCAGACCAGTCTGGGTCACAAAGTGAGCTCAAGGCCAGCCTGAACTGCATAGCGAGACCCTGTCTCAAAAAAAAAAAAAAAGAATTAGGACAAAGAACCATGGATCTTGGCCCTGGGCTTTTGTGTGTGCCCATGCACAGGTGGACAAAACGGAACTGTTAGTGCCGTTTGTACCATGGTCGTCACTGAATGTTTACTGGGACTTGCTATGAATAGAGCACCAGGCTGGGGATACAAAGATCTATACAATAAGGGCTTCCATTTTATTTTTAAAGTCATAAGTTTTTAGCCGGTAGCATTCGGGAGGCTGAGGCAGGAGGATCATCACCAGGAGTTCAGGCCAGCCTGGGCCACACAGTGAGCTCAAGGTCAGCCTGAACTGCATAATGAGACCCTGTCTCCCCGGCCCCACCCCGCAAAAAAGCGATAGGTTTTTATTCACCTACAAGCACATTTAAGCAGCTGAACAAAGGGTGTAAGTACAACCTTGGCCCAAAGGAGAAGAGGAAAATTCTGACACCAGGATTCCAGGTTTTCCTCAACCCAAGGCCTCAGGCAGAGGTTCCCGGAGTCCTGGGAGGGCTCACGTGGTGGGAAAATCCTAAGCACGGGGCATGAACAGGACTAGAGGAGAGCAGGACTAGGATGGAGAAGGGAGGAAGAGGGAAGCATCCAAGCCGCCAAAGCAGCACGGAAGGCAGGGGCCATGTCCACGGCACGAACACCCAGAGCAAGTCCCTGCGTCAGGGCCGTGAATCAGGACAGGAGAGCCGCGGAGGCCAGAGCCCTGCAGACAGGCCGGACTGCCAGCCTCCAAGTTTGACTCTCACCATGCAGACGGTGGGTAGCCACCGAAGGTTGTGAGCGGGAGGGTGACCCTTGAAAACAGGCATTTTAAGTGAGATTACAGAGCAGCCCTTTATCTGAGGCTTATTCAAAGCCCTGTGTGTATTTCAAGGGGCACTTGAGAGAGAAAGTCGTAAGGCGTTTGCCCCGTGTCATGCAGACCAAAAAAAGAAGGTTTAAGGGTCTCACAAAGAGATGCTTCAGTGAGAATGAGGAACGAGGGGGCATGTTTTAAAGGACGAACTAACTCTGTAGGGCAGAAGAGCCAGCCACAGCATCTGGAAGCACGCAGTTCTCTTTCCAGCCTGGAACGCCCTCCTTAACTGTGGGTGTTTGCCTCCTTTTTTGGAGGTGACTTGGGATGCCAAAACCTTGGGCCGTGGCGTAGAGTGATCAGCCGGGAAGAGGCAGGTGAGGAAATACAAGTACCAGTCCTGAACAGCATGAAAGGCCTTCAGTCTAGGACCACCTGCTTCCACGGGACTTCCGTCTGCCTCTCTCAGCAGCACCCTGAGGTGCCACTGTCGCCCAGATCCCTAAATACCTCCAGCATGTCTCCCTCCCGAAACAATGAAATGATTTCTTCAATCTGGCAACTTTTGAATCAGAGCTTTTCCATTCCTGCCTCTGATTGTGCATAAAGGGAGCGGGCAGGGTTGTTCACGGGCAGCGAACTGGGCTGTGACTTCAAGCCATAAATCAAGATTTCTGGGGGCTGGGGATTTAGCTCAGCGGCAAAGGGCCTCCCTGGCAAGCACAAGGTCATGAGTTCGGTTCCCGGTACCGGAGAAAAACCAAAAAAAAAAAAAGAATGGACACAATCCTAAAAAAAAAAAAAAATTTCTGTAAGGTAGGAGAGGAAGTAGGGACTGAGTTTCTCCTCTTAAACCGGGGGCTATGTATCACTGCAGGGCAAACTGTGAATGCAGACGCAAAGCCAACCAAATCAGCAAAAGGGCCTGAGTTTTGGACAAAGAAATCAGCCAGATTGAGCTGAAGATGTGGATCGACAACTGTTCTAGGTAGTTCCGTAACTCCAGGGAGCCCAGCTTCCTGCTCTGTCTGGCCCAGGAGGGCCTCTGGACATGTCATCTCTGCAAGGTTCTACATAAACACTAAGGATCACAAACGCATACTTCGTTGTGAGGTCAGAAGGGAATGCACTCCTCTCCTGCCCCTCAAGCCGCACACGGGGCACCACAGGGCCTTGCTCAAGTGCTCCTGGTCAGGTGATACAGCTAGCCAGGAACTGAGAGTCAAGCCCAGTAAAAACCAAGTGTTCCTAGAACAGGGGGTTGTGCAACCACTGGTGACGCCTACTGCAGTGAGGCTTTTGCTCTAAACCTCATTCCCCTATGGCTACCGTGACCTCATACCCCAGACTTTCCAGAACTGCCCCGGTTTTACATTTTGTCCTGGAGTGTCTGGAAGCACAGAGGTACTGCTGGCGACCGCGCCCTAATATTTTGGTTTCACAAATGGTCACTGTACCCGTGACACACAGCTGGCAGGAGGCTGCAAAACAGCATTTCCTTCCAGGTGGATGAAGCTCAGTTGCCCAGGTGGGGAGAAGGCCAGGCCTGGAGGCATTCCAGCATGCCAGGGTCATCCGGGCCTACCACGCTGAGCAGAGGAGCAGACCAGGCACGTCAGCAGAGCGATGCCACCCAGTCACCTAGCAACCCAGCAGGGCTGGCACTGCCCTATGAGTCTACCGTTTGGGACAGGGTGTGAGCGAGTTGTGATCTGGGACGGCCCTGCACACATGCAGTGGGTGCTTTCTCATTTTGGAGCGGAGGGACTGTAGGATCACCACTACAGCTGCTGCCTCCGAGGCCCTCCAGGAGGAACTGTCAGCCTCCTCTGCACACTTGCAGGCTTGGCTCCCTTCCTCCGGGGCAGCCTCTTGTAGATGTGAGGACCCCCAGTACGGGCTCTGCTGCAGGCTTACTCAGGAAGTAGGCCTGGGGCTCCCAAGGAGAAAATGTGCATGAGTCACTCCTCTGCCTCCCCTCCCCAACTCCCCCTGGACACGCCTGGCCGGCCGCCAACAGTCTCAGAGCCCCAGCACTTTGCCTTTGGCCATGGAGCACATTTCCCCTTTGCCCAGCACACAATAAAGAAAATGGGTCCCACCTACAAAGTTTCTGCCGCTGACTTTAAGGTTCAAAGTCCAGCTCGCCAACTCACACACAGCCAGCCCCAGTCCTCCGCTCCTGCAGTTCTGCTAATTCAAACGTCTTCCTGGCTTTCCCGGGAAGGGAGGTCGATAGCCATCTCCTATCTCCTCTTCCTGCTGACGTCATCCCGTATTTTCTCCAGACACAAACCAAGATACAATTCCTGGCAGTGTTCAGGCTGCCTGAGGAGTGCAGGGATCCTGCCCTGCAGAGCCCACTCCAACTCTGGCTTTTGGCAAAGGTTAAGAGAAAGGCAGGGAAACAAAACACCTAGCTGAGGTTAAAAGGCAAAAGAACACAGAGACACAGCCCAGGCCCAGATCTAGCCCGGGCATTTGCAATGCAAATCGGAGTTTTGTTCACCACCACCAAGGTCTTGCACAATAGCCTGTGTATAAACATCCACGCCAACAATGCCTGGCTGTGCAATCAGGCTGTAATTACAGGCCGGCAGGAAGCTGCTGCTAGGAACTGCACCATGCATTCTCCAGATCCCATCTCAGTCTCCACGGCCCGCACACACATTCCTGCACACAGCCCCGCGTCCCCGTCGCCGCCGCCACGCCGCTGTTACGGCTGCGCACTCACTAGGGAGCCGGGCGCCAGCCGCTCTGCCCGCCAAGCCCCAAGTTACTCTGCAGGGGTGTCATCCCCTCCGCCGTCCTTCAAAAACAAAACAAAACAAAACAAACAAACAGAAACCTGGCGCACTGGGGCCACCGAGGGCGCTGGGAACTACCCCCAAAGTTCCCAGCCACGTTCCTGCAGCACTAGCAGTTTTAGAGAACAGAAAGGAACCAGATGCCAGAGTCCACTGGAAGCGGCTTTCTGCGCTTTATATAGAAAACACGCGCATATGTACGTGGGTGTGCTGACAGTTTTTATGGTTAAATTGCGAAGTGTTAGGCCTTAGCGATCACCGCCGGGCTGGGGGAGTCGGGGAGGGGAGCGACAGGATAGGGGGCCCCGCGAGTCGCGGGGACAGGAGGGATGGGGGTCTGGGAGCTCCTCGGGTTGTTTACTGGAAACGCGCAGAGCCATGTCCCCAGACGTCTGCGTTACTCTGCGCTTCATCACTGCAGGGCTGAGAAATAAAAGTGGAGGGAAAGTTCCTGGAACTTCCTCCCTGCAGCCCCGTCCGGGCTGCGAAGAGGACAGAACTCTTCCCAAGGAAACGCCAGGCGGGGGCTCCGGGGCCGCGAGCGCAGCCCGCAGGGACGGGGCGCGGGTCGAGGCCCTCGAACCCCCTCCCGCACGCACCCCTGTTCCCGCAAAGGGCGCCCGCGACAGTCCCGG
>NW_004955523.1:1602407-1609765 GCF_000276665.1 Chinchilla lanigera | reverse complement strand
AGCGCCCTGCGCAGGGGCGCGCACGGGGCCAGGCGAGGGGGAGGAAAGTGTCCCGTTTCGCGTTGAGGTCACATGAGGTTAAGGAGGTCGGGTGAGACAGCAGCGTGCTCTGTGTTTTCCCAAACAGCGCCTACCCTGCGCCCTCCGACGCGGGGCTCCTGCCCGCACTTCCTCCAGAGCCCGCGCGACGCCGCTCCGTGCGCGGGCTGCACCCGCGGGGCGTTTGCCACGTGCTGCCGTTTCCGGGGCTATCTCAGCGCCCAAACTGGGGCTGCGAAATGGTCGTCCTGTTCCGGCCCTCCGCCGCCGGTCTCCTGCTCTCCCGCTCGTCCCCTTCTCGGAGGTCTTTAGGGCGGGATGTATTCGGCTTTTCTCCCCTGCACAAAAGTGGCTCAGAGGGTAGGGCGGAGTCCTGCGCTCAGGAGCTGCGGGCAATAATAATTTTGAAATGTATCCTTGCCCCGCGTACATTTGCTCACCGTTTTAAAAGCTACAACAGAAAGTCACCTTTTGGGTTTCTGATAAGTAGCAACCGAATAGTTAAACAGCAGAATTCAAGAAAAATTCTGTGCCCCTGAAGCTGGGGGCGGGAAATGGAACTCGCCTCTGCTGCGGTTTACCAAAAAAAGCGGACAGTGGAAACTGCAGCTGGAGGGCTTTCCTAACAAACATCGGCTTCACTGTAGCTTGCAATGGAAAAGAGGCCTCTGAAAGGCGCTCAAAGCCTCGGTTAGCGAGGGCTGGACAGTTTTCCTTCTCCCCAAACACTGCTCCGGTTACCAGCACACTTGGCTAGATAAAACCTCCCCTGCGAGGCTCCATCTTTTTACCAAAGCACAGGAAACCGTAGGCTGGAGTGAGGGCTGTGTCCAGAAAGGTGGATGGATGTGAGACCGATGGAAAATGACATCTGGAAAATGATCCCCAGGTCTGTGTAAATACCTCTCGGGAAGCCACAGATTCACCCAAAGACTGGGCGCGTGAAGATCCAAGCTCTCCTAGCAACGTGAAGACCGCCTCCTTGCAGCTGTTGCTGTGCTAGTTCTAATTTCTACCGAGACGTTAATGGCACATTATAAATACAAAATGCACGATGTGAGAACAGCAATATTGCTTTAAGAAATAAGTGCACATTTAGACTCGATAATTATAATTCTCTGTATTTTTTATTACGTCACACTACCGTGGTGGAAGGGGGAAGGGATTGTCCATTTCAGTTTTGTAATAGAACTCGTTAATGTGTCCTTTTTAAGGCAGCCAGTGAGTAGAAAAGATATCAGCCAGGCGTCTACAGACAGTCATGTGATACTCCACATTCGCTAAAACAAGAGCAGAATATTTCTTTGTTCAGGACTGTGATTCCAAATTCTCAGTCACAGTTTCATGAATATTCAGTATTTCTGTGTGCCCAGAAGTAATTAACAGCTGTTGTGAATGCAGGAAGGCCCCGACACTCACAAATGCACACGTGTGCACACTGCTTTCTGTGGAAAACAGGACAGCATTTGCCGGCGTTCCAGCCGCTGTGTGGAGCCCCTGAGGACAGCCTGGAGAGCAGCTCCCTGCCCCTGAGCTCTGCTCCTGGTTCACACCCTGTCTTTAAGTGGGGGCTGCACCCGCTGACTCAGCCTAACAAATAGAGTACACCAAAGTGATGTGATGTCACTTCTGAGACTAAGCTGTAAAAAACAAAAAACCTGTGGCTTCCATCTTGGGTGTTACCTGCCTTTCATTCTATCTTGGGGTGCTTGCTGAGGAGAAGGGGGCGGTCCTAAGGCAGCCCTGTGGGAAAGGCCTGAGGCCTGCCGACAACCACTGTGAGCTTCCTCCATGCTAATCAGACCTTCCAATGATACCTTTAACCTCAGCCAACAGCGTGACTACAGCCTACCCTTGGCTAAGCTGCCTGCATTCCTGACCCATAAAAATCCTGTGATAATAAATGTTTGTTGTCTTAAACTGCAATGTTGTGAGCCGCAGGTAGCTAACTAATACAGAGAGGGACAGAGAAGTCAGCAGAGTCCCAGTGACGACCCCACTTGGCCTTCCTGATCCCTCATCTGGAAAAGAGAATACAGAGAAGAAGTAAGAGCCTGACCCAGATTTAAGTGCAGTACATAAATCCCAAAGACAGAAGGCCTGGCCCATATTCCATGTGCAGAGCAAAGGTTAACCTTGAATTTAAACTGGGTCACAGGGTGTGGAGTGCTGCTGAGCCCCAGGCAGCCCTGGTGTTGGGTGTTACTTACCGGTCACACATCCGCACGTGCAGATGTCTCTGTGTTCCAGAATTAACATCTCAGCTGGGTGTGGTGGCGCACACCTGTAATCCCAGCACCCGGGAGGCTGAGGCAGGAGGATCCTTGTGAGTTCGAGACCAGCCTGGGTTACAAAGTGAGCTCAAGGCCAGCCTGAACTGCATAGCGAGACCCTGTCTCAAAAAAATTTTAAAAAAACAGAATTAACATCTCTTCAGGCATAATCTTCCTCCTCCCCAGGGCTTCTGCTCTGATACCTGAGGCCCTGGCACACCGGTGGCCCTGGAGTCAGGCCTTGGTTCTCGAAGGAGAGCTAGAAAGGAGGTCCCCCAACTCTGACAGCCAGAAGAGACGGGTAGGGTGTCTGAAAACTAAAAAGAAAAGCTTGGGGTGCTGCAACGGAAGTGCAAGCCATGGGCTGTGGTCCGACTCACCGCCACACTGCCTCTAGGGCCAGGAAGGGCATGCTCTCCACAGGACGGTGCCCCTCAGCATCCGTTCCTCTCTGGCTGGAGCCAATTATTTACGTTTAAAATACAAAACGAAGTTGTAGGAGGCAGGGGAGATGTCCTACACCTTTCTCCCTGACCAGGGCAAGCATCTTCTTGTTACCTGCTGCCCCGCCCGGCCCTGGCCCCCCGGGCAGTGCTGCAGAAGCTGCCACTTGCAGTTGTAGAGAGCGTTTCTGCGTTCCCTCCAGAGACACCAGGCTCGGGTGTTCTCAGGCACAGCGGCTGCAGCTGCTGCGTTGCCATGTCGTCATCCGGTTGCTATGACTTGTGAGGTTGCGAATGTGCCAGAACGTGAACTATTAAATTTAACCCAAACTAGGCTCGGCACATACATTCCTTGTTAGGTCATCTGCTTTGCTACCTAAACCACATCCACCATGTTCCGCAGTGGGCTTGTTTCCTCCAGTCTGGCTTCGCAGAATGCCAAATGCCCTGAATTTTGAGTCTGCACAGTTTTATATGACTAAATTACTGTGGACCACAGAAAGGACTTCTAGCATAGGGATGCAAACTGGCCAGATCAGAGGCAAGAAAAATCAGGCAGGGAGAAACTGTTAGTTTCTGGTCCTCATTTTTTGTGTTTAGTTCCTCTCTGCAGGAGGGTTTATGTGCTACTGTTTGCTAGAATCCCTCCGAGTGCTGGTTGCCCATGGGTGTCTGAGCTCTCCAAAGCAAGACTACATGTTATGTGCTACAATAAAAGGAACCCCACCTTTTTCTCTTGTGTTGAGCACACAGACAGGGGTTCTTCATTCATCTCTTTAGTTAAGATTCACTGAGTGTCTACTCCTGAGCGTGCTGGGGATGCAAAGATGAAAAGGACAAAGTCTCTCCCTAGTGGAAGAGAGCAACACATAAATTACCGTGTAACATGAGAAGCACTGGAATCTAGCTTTGGACAGGGCACTATGAGATGTCAGAGAAAAGAGTAAGTTAGTTTGGGAAGAGGGGTTCTGAATCATCACTAGGGTTTTCTTTTCAAAAAAAAAAAAAAAAAACAGTATTAAAAATTATAAGGATGGGGCCGGGCGTGGTGGCACACGCCTGTAATCCCAGCACTTGGGAGGCTGAGGCAAGAAGATCGTTGTAAGTTTGAGGCCAGCCCGGGCTACAAAGTGAGCTCAAGGCCAGCCTGAACTGCATAGTGAAACCCGGCCTCAAAAACAACAACAACAAAAAAAAAATTATAAGGATGCATTAAGAATCAAATTATGCAGCATTTGTTTCAGTGGTACATAACACATGTATATTTTTATGGAATCAGAACAGTCAAAGAATTGTGAATGTTCTGGATTTAGAGAGTGATAGCTAACTGCCACGCAATAAGGGCCTCTGATGGGCCTGGCATCGAGGTGCTGTCCCACTGTATAGTTGAAGAAGCCAGTCATGGCTTAGGTTTGCCATATGCTCCATCCTTACTAAACCAAAGGCCAAGCCTGAGTGATGAGCTCCTGAGTCTTCTCCTAACAAAGCATAACCCCCTCTACCAGAACACCAAGGCCTGCTTTCAGGCAAAGAAACCCCCAGCCTCTTCCTAGCCTGCCAGGCGGTGGAGAGGAGAGAAAGGAGGGTCCGAAGCGTGTCATGCTTTTTCCCCCTCCAGCTCCGGACAGGAGCCAGAAGGGTGCATTGCCTAATGCATGTCACTCTGAGCGCAAAGGGGCTCTTACTCAGCTCCCTACTGGGGATTCTGAAAGGAAGCTGCATGCAGAGCTGATTTATTCCATCCACGTCCCAGGGAACCTGCAGTCAAACCTGAGTGGGCAGAGAGACAGGCTCTGAGGCTTAGCTCTCTGGAGTCCCCACCGTTCTTGCATGGGATGGATATCATGATGACAGCCAGCAGCCTGCTGTGGGACTGCCCTGGGGAGAATCGAGGGCCTGCACCAGTGAGAGTGGAGGGGAAAGGGAAGCTTGAGCAGCAGAAGGAAGAGGCTGGTGCTGGGACGAAGGCTCGACTTTGCGGAGAACGGACCGCAAGCTTGCTCGCCACAGCAGCAGCGGCCTAGAGCGCAACAAGGAACCAGGGAGGCAGGCGTGGTGGTCAGGAGCAAGGGTTCTGCGCTGCCTGAAGACTTCCTGGCCTCAAGTCCCACCCCCGCCACATACTGTGTGACCCCGGACAAAACACGCATCGTTTCTGTGCCCCTTTATTTGTAAAATTAGGGTGATGCTAGCAATCCTACATACTTGATAAGGTCCTCACAAGAATTACATTAGTTTGTAAAGCTCTTAAATGTAAACATTCTGTATGTGCCCGTTCAATAACTACAACACTCACCAGACAGAAGGATTCTACATGGGGATTGCAAAATCCTAAGGCCTCTGAATTGAGCTTTAAGTTAAAAATTCCCCAACTATTAGCTTATAAGGCCAGCCAGGTCAGCTATGGGCTGCAGATTTACGATGTGGTGTAAACGATAAGATTTGACCCTGCACACAGCCCCTCCAGAAGACAGGCACTGTGCACGTCACTTACACCTGATTATCCAGGTAAAACTCAGGAGAGGACCGTGGAGGCACAGCGACAGTCCTCCCCCAAGTGTCCATGTCCTAATGAATCTGCGAATACTGCGTGTGATTGGAATTTACGTGGTAAATTTTTGAATTTTAAAAATTTATTATAACGAAGGACACATTGCCATTAATCTCCCTCAGAATACTCTCCCCCTTTTTTTTTTTTAATTTGTTTTGTCTGTTTTTCTCTCCCTGGCTTTGAATACATTTGTCCCAGCATTTCTTGCCACTTGCTGAAGCAGTTTTAGAAGTCCTCTTTTGTTTTTTTTTTTTCTTTTTGTTCTGGTTCTAGGAATTGAACTCATGACCTTGCACTTGCCAGGCAGGCACCATGCCACTGAGCTAAATCCCCAGCCCCCATGTGTCTTTACAAGATGTGATCAAAGATACAGTAAATGCAGGCAACCCATTCAGGTGCCCTTCTGTCTCTCTCTAGGACAGAAGCTTTCTTTCCCTCAATAAATATATTCTGCTCTTAAAAAAAAAAAAACAAATACAGTGAGTGCGGCTGCCCAGTGCCACCCAACAAAAAGGCATGTTCATAAAAATATCATGGTGCATCCTTATCAGCCTTATTCACCAGATCTAGCGCCATCCAACTTCTGGCTCCTGCCCAAGGTCAAAATGACCATGAAGCTGGGTGTGGTGGCACACTCCTGTAATCCCAGGACTCAGGAGGCTGAGGCAGGAGGATTACTGTGAGTTTGAGGCAAGCGTGCAACAAAACAAGATCCTGTCTCAAAATCAAACAAAAATGACCATGAAAGGCAAGTGTTTTGAATCAATTCAGGTCATCCAGGCACCCAGCACAACACAACTAGATGCCCACAGAAAAAGCTCTTCCAGCACTGCTTTGGAAAGTGACAAGAATGGTAAGTGTGCTCAAAACGAGGGGAAGTATTTTGAGGGAAATTAATGGCAATGTGTCTTTTACTGTAATAATTTTTAAAAATATGAATGTTCGCCACATTTTTATCACACCTCTACGTTAAGCTACATGATGAAAGGGAAATTAAAGCTGCTAATTAGCTGACTGGAAAACAAAGAAATTTTCCTAGATTATCAGGGAGGGCCCAATGTAATCACAAGGGTCCTTAATAGTAAAAGAGAGACACCAAAGAGGCATCAGGCGCTGAGGGAGAGCTGACTGGAGAAGAATGAATGAATGAGCTGTAACACCACTGGCTTTAAAGATGGAAAATTGTAGTTATCAGCCAAGAAATGTGGGTGGCTTCTGGAAGCTAGAAGAAGGGAAGAAAACAAATTCCTCTCGAAAGCCTCAGGAACAGTCTTTCCAACACCTTGACACTGGCTCAGTAATCCCGTGCTGGACATTTGACCTATAAAACTGTAAAATAAAATAAAATTTCAAAAAAGCTGTGTTGTTTCAACCTACCAAGTTTCTGGCAGTTTATTGCAATGGCTATAGAAAACGAACCAGACAGGGACATTTTCAAAATGTGGCGTTTTCAAGGAAGAGCTTATGTTGTGCATTTGAAGCCCTACTTTTTACACCGGAACTTGAGCAGAAAGCTGGGCTGGGTGGACCAGGCAAAGTCCCAGCAGGCCGGGTCACCAGGTGGTTTCCAGAGTTTCAGGCCACTAGAAAGCAACGGTATGGTTCCAAACTCTGAGACAGTGTCTTTTTGCCATGCTGGAGATCCACACCCAAAGCTTCTCCCACACTCGGTAAGCACCATACCGCTGAGCTGTATAACCCTCGGCCCCTGAGATGGTATCTGGAAAGTACAGTCTGTGTGCAAGCTCCTTAGGTGTGGATGAACTCTAATTCACACACCACATCTTGGCGCTTCTTCTAGAACACCACATGCAGAGGTCAAGTGTAGCAATGGCTAACAAAGGTGCATCAGAGTCAACTGTTAGAGCCGGGGACGTAGCTCAGCAGCACAGCGCCTGCCTGGCAAGTTTGAGGTTGCAAGTTCAACACCTGGTAGCAAAAAAAAAAAAAAAAGAGCTGTTAAAAGTTGATGTGGGGGCTGGGGATTTAGCTCAGCGGCAAAAGCGCCTGCCTGGCAAGCGCAAGGTCGTGAGTTCGGTTCCCGGTACCGGA
>NW_004955523.1:1592751-1602307 GCF_000276665.1 Chinchilla lanigera | reverse complement strand
AAAAAAAAAAAAAAAAGTTGATGTGTATGTGCATGAACCAACTCTACACAGGAATGTAAGCATGATGTACCACCAACATGTATGCATAAAAAAGTTACTGTGAATATTTTGTACATTTGATAACCCTAGGAGCCCTGCAAGACTGCACAACCATGCAGAATTTAGATCTTCCTTCTTACAAAGAATATAAAAACACAAACCCAAGAATCAAAGCAGTGTGCACAGCATTCCTCAGATCCACACTAACCAGCAGCTCTGTCACCCAGCACAGGTTGCTTTTTCCTGTTTGAGACAGGTGAATATTTATTAGCAGGCGCAGCTCAAAGGTCAAAGCTCACTGCACAGTGGGAGGAAGTCTTTTCACAATCCTCTGCCAGTAATAAATGCTAATCCTGGGACATCAGCTTTAGCATGATGTGGGAGGTGTCATTTGGGTTCACTGCCAAGAGGACCAGTCATCGCGAGCTTACTTTGGGGCCCCCGACTTCTCTTGGGAAGATGGAAGTCCTCCTATTCTGGGTGTGGCGATGTCTGGGGAATCCAACAAGGAACAAGGTCTTTGGCCATATAAAGTGTCCGTAAGATGCTACAGCTTTGGGGAATCTTTTTCAACCTGAGTTCATCACGGTGGCTCCAAGGAACCGTATATAAAAGCCACAGTTTGTAGGCTGCTTAGACAAAGCAACGGTTTCTGCATCCCTCTGCCCCTGGTTTATCCCCCTTCTACATCCTTCCAAATTAAATTTCCCACAGGGCAGTGAGATGACAGAGTCACTTTGTATCGCCAGCTCTAATCATGTTTGCATTATATTTCCATTTACAGCAAACCGCCACATCAGCTGGAGCATCCATGACCCCCATGTCCCTCTTCAGACTCACTAAAGCTATCCCACTTGGATAGTGTTGGGCTTTGCCTAGCTTCCTGACATAATTTTTGCTCTTTGCCCCCCACTGGAGGGTGTGGTCATTGGTTCACCTGCCACTGATTCACTGCTTGAGTCAGTCAGCGGGTTAACTCCCATCTGACGTGGTGGCGAAGAGCCCGAGGACCTGGACAATGACACGGACTCCCTCTGCAGGGTACGTCCCAGGTCCTGCTTTGGGGTCAGCAGTATCCGTAAGCTCCTGTCCCAAGATACATCCTCCTCCCAGTAGAGAAGCACTGCCAACAGCCTCAGGCTTGACAGCCAAGGCTATAGATACAGAATATCCTCAGAGATCAAGCCCGTGTCACAAACAAAGCCTGCCTTCGCGGCCCATCTAGCTGTGATTCTAGACGACAGTTTAGACCACGTCAGGAGTCTTGCTGATGGCATCATGGAGACCGGCAGCCCTTACCATGTTTTCCCTAGGTGTTGATGGGCACAGTGCAAGAGACGGTGTATGTCCTACAGCTGCCTGCAGCATGGCCACCCTAGGTTCTCCGAGCATGTGCTATTTGCGGGAAGCAGGTAGCATTCGGAAGGCTACATTCGCCTCCCATCTGTGGCGCTATGGGCTTCCAGGGGTTTCTGACAGCCGTGGTAAGGAATGCTTTGCGTTGTCTACACCCAGGTAAGACAGCGAATTGAAGGCTGCATACACTGCAAGTGAGACACATGCCAAAGTCTACAAACAAGCCTCCAGATGCTCTTTCCATAGCTGAAACCAGTAAGAAGCGATACAGAAAGACAGACGCACTGATGTGGGCTTCTGTGTCTCCAACCTTCGCATCCCTGTGTCGTGACATAGCAGGGACTTGGGAGGCAGGCCTCCGTCTCTCACATGTCTGCGTGACTGGTGAGCAGTCACCAACTGCCCTTTGTTCTAGGCTGTCCTTTTAGGAGAATGCCTTTCCCTGAGCGGAGTGCGGCGTGCTCACTGCCCCGTAGGTAAGACTCTGGTTCTCTAAGCCAGGGCTCCGCTCCCGTGATGCGCCTGACTGCACTCCGGAGGTCACCTGGCCCTCTTTGCCCTTGGAACGGGCCTTCAGGAACAAGCACCCGCAAATGGTAACGTTCTACCCACCGCTCTTGCTGTGGGTAAGGAAACCTTTGTTCCTGCTGCACTCAGAGGTCTGCGTCTCCCGCAGCACCCAGCAACCGCGGCAGGCTCACCCGTCAGCTCGCAAGCAGGGTAAAACCTCAACTCCTGCACAGCTCCGAACAACGTCTCACTTCTTTCTTCTGTAACACACCTTCCCAATCCACAACTGTTCCCCTCACACCCACGATCCTGAAAGCCACGTTGGCAGCTGGAGTAAGGGGTAAACCACTCATACGCAGGTGAAGACAGATCCAACTAAAGACCCAGATCGAGAGCAGTGCAGGGCCTGGTGCCAGGACTGAGATACCCAGAGGTTAGGCTTAACCCAAGAGAACAGTCGTTACCACTCTGGACTGTCAACAGCTGTACTATGGGCTGTATATTCCGGCCAACTGACTGACATGCAACTCTAAACATGCTTAGGTAAACAAACTCGTCAGTTTTCTCCTCTGTAAAATGAAATGGGTGGGGTTAGACTGCTGCTGAGGCTCCTTCTAGCTGCAAAATTTGTGCTTTGTTCATTTGTAACAAGGGCTGCTTAGCACACACATTGGGCACTTGGCCTAATTCAAAACAATGATTGCAAAGAGGTGCAGTAGAAGGAGAACAGCATATAAGAAACCTGAATTCTGCGGGGCGCGGTAGTGCACGCCTGCAATCCCAGCACTTGGGAGGCTGGGGCAGGAGGATCATTGTGAGTTTGAGGCCAGCCTGAGCTACAAAGTGAGTTCAAGGCCAGCCTGAACTGCATAGTGAGACCCTGTCTCAAAAAGACAAAGAAAGAAAGAAAGAAAGAAAGAAAGAAAGAAAGAAAGAAAGAAAGAAAAAGAGAAAGAGAGAGAGAAAGAAAGAAAAAGAGAAAGAGAAAGAGAGAGAGAGAGAGAGAGAGAAAGAAAGAAAGAAAGAAAGAAAGAAAGAAAGAAAGAAAGAAAGAAAGAAAGAGAAAGAGAAAGAGAGACAGAAAGAGAGAAAGAAAAAGAAAGAAATTTGACTTCTAAGCCCAGTTTGCCACTGCCTGGAGGTGCGATGTCGGGCAAGCCCTTCCCTACCCTGGAGAGCACAGGTGTAGGACATAGATACGAGCTGATTTTAGAAGGCTCAGGGATGCGGCTTTAACCTAACATAATGAAAAGGTAACTTTCTTTTCAATTGTCTTTTTCTCTTTCTCATTATGCCAGAGAGGCTCAGCCTGGAGCTGGTGCGTCCTTACCCATGTTTTCCCACCTGCAAGGTCTTGCTGGCGGAGAAAAAGTCTCCAGCTCAGATGCTTCACAGGCAGCACCAGCTAGGAAGCATTCAACATTGCCCAGCTCTCATTGCTTTGTCTTTATTTTGCCTTCCCTTTATGGTAAATAATACAAGTCTTCCATTTATGGGAATAAGAGAACAATTCCTTCAAAAGTAAGTTAACTATGAAAGTTTTGTAACACTGATTGTAATAATGGTTGCACATCTCTGAATATACCCCAAAATCGAATTATATACTTTATATGAGTGAATTGGATAGTATGTGCATTATATCTCAATAAAAGTTGAAAAAAGTAAATCAGGAGCCAGGAGTGATGGTGAACACCTGTAATCCCAGCTGTATGGGAGGCTGAGGCAGGAGGATTATAAGTTCAAGGCCACCCTGGACAATTCAGTGAAACCCTCTCTCAAAATAAAAAATAGAGAGGGCTACAGCTCAGTTGTGGAACAGCCCTAGGTTCAATCACCAGCAGCATACATGCATAAAAAAAGTAAATTTGGGCCTGGGGGTATCTCAGTGGAGTGCCTGCCCATGATGTCTGAGATCCTGGGTTCAGTCCCCAGCAAGAAATCAAAAAGTAAATGATTTCTGCCAGGCTTTTCTTCCACCACCTTTTGCCTGTTTAGAGTTTGGCCAGTTGCCTAGCATTTGACCAGGGCTGATACCTGACTGTCTTGCAGCTGGGTGGGGTGTCTTGTTCCCCCCAGTTTGCAGTCTGGTTTGATGGTGAGCCTCCCTACCACAAAGTAACCAAACCTGGCCTACGTCTCCCTTTCGCCACTGCCAGTCCTCGCACTGGGCCACCTCCGTCTGTGCCCTGAACACCTGTAAGGCCTCCAGTCGTGCTGGACTCCACCTCTCCAAGCCTAGTTCACAGCAAGTTTTCTGAAGTAAAATCTGCCTGGGAAACTTCCCCACCTTCCGTATCCCCCAGGTCAGGTGGGTAGAGGCTTCCCTCTTAGGCTGGCACCTGCTCCTCCAGCCCCTTGGCCTTCCCAGCTCTCCTCCCTCCCCTTCCAGCCAGCGGGCGTGAGGGTCAGAGGCACGTGACGCTCTGAATCTAGTCAGTGCACCCCGCGCTCCTGCCCGGCCTTTGTGCCCGCAGTCCGGATGTCCCCACCCTCATCCCTAACGAGTTCTGACCGGCCCCTTGGCTCCTCTTTTCCCCTCCTAAGGAAGCCGCCTTGCCCTCCATGTGAGGTGAGTTGCTTCCGCAGGGTCCTGGCCGTTCTCGATCACATGAGACAGAAATCAACAGAGCAGCTGCAAGGAGAGGGCCTGGAGTCAAACCACCTGGATTTAAAGTCTAGTATGATGCTTGCCCCAGCTCTGTGACCTTGAGGAAGTCACTTCACCTCTCTGTGCCTCCCTCTCCTCGTCTGTACGATGGAGAGGATCACACTACCTACTACTCGGGCTCCTGTGAAGATGGCATGAGGCAGTGTATGACCGCTGGGACACAGTGAATACTCAATAGATGTTAGCTATTAACATCACAGCACACATTACAATCTCTTGCAGATACCAGCTCCCTGCTTTGTGTCCCTTGAGGGCAAGGAGTCGTCCCGTTCATCACTGACTATGACACACAATATGCCAAATACAAATCTTTGAAAGGATGGATGAATGAGTGAGTGAGTGAATGCCTTGCTGTCTAATTTACCTCAGCAGTCTTAGCCTGATCCCAGTGCTCTTTCTGGGTTCCCATCTCTAATTTTCCTTGCTCTGGCCTGAGGTTACCCTAAATCTTGCTGATGACACTCTGATTTCAGATCTCAACATCTGATGTTAATACAAGACGGAAATCCCCCCAGCAGTCTAGAAGGGAAATCTCTTTCACACACACAAGTCTGTCAGAAGTGTGTCCTGGGCACCTCCCCCTCCTTTGGCTCTAATTAGCCCTGAGGAGGTGTGAGAGCACAGAAGCAGTCACTCATCCCTCAAAAGGGGCGGCAGGGCCAGGCCCTGTTAGGTGCTAAAGAGGGTGGGGAGCGGAGAGTCAGCGCTGCCACAGGGCCTTCCTGCAGAGGGGCTGGCTCTACACTGGCGGGCCAGGCAGGGAGACAGGCAGTTCAACACTGGTACACTTCAGGGCTGGGGATTTAGCTCAGTGGCAAAAGCGCCTGCCTGGCAAGCGCAAGGTCGTGAGTTCGGTTCCCGGTACCGGAGAAAAACAAAAACAAAACAAACAAACACTGGTACACTTCGCAGATGTCCAGATCAGACCTGCAGGGCCAGGAGAAAGTCAAAGGTGAGGGCAGGAGGTAGACTGTACCGACAGGAGGCAGCGTTGAGGCTGGCGAAGGTCAGAGCCTAGAAGGTGACATCCTCCAGCTTCTAGAACCAGCACAAAGAAATCCACAAGAGTGAGCCCAGCGTGGGGACTGTTTTCCCCCAGCTGGAAGGAGAGCGCAGGCAGCAGAAAGCAAGCTGCTCAGGGACGTCCTAACCCAGAAGCTAAGGGAGAATTAAGCAGTAGCAGCCACAGGCCAGTGTTCCAGAGCAGCCCGGCCTCCTGTTGAGACCTGTCTCGGGAAGGTGCGGCTGTGCAGCTGGACGGCCGGGCCTGCGCCTGGCAACCTGGCGATGGCAGACACTGAGGGCCCTGGCACGAGGCCCAGAATCTGCTACTTAACCAACCACATGGCCTCGTGCAGCCCCTCTCCGCTCAGGTTTGCATTTCTCCATTTGGAAAAGGAGCGCTGGGACAGTGTGAAGTGTCTGCAACCTTCTAATACGACGACCCTCTTTATTTTTATTTTTATTTTTTGGGGTTCTTTTAGTTTAAAAATCAAAGGAGGAAAACATTAACAGACAGACAAGCTTTTACAAAATAGCAAAAGAACAGCACAGACAATACAGAGTTACAAACAAAGTGGTAGGAAATTAACAATGCTCGTTGTATTACATATTGAGATCTTCAAAGTGGTTTCTCATGAAGACAGATAGAGACATGCAATACTGATCAATCAAGGACTTATTGACAGTTTCTCTCAGCAAAGAAATAGAAGACAGTAGAACAACTACGTTAACTATCCTGTATATACATACATACAAAATTCAACGACCCTCTTTAAAAGACATCTTTTTAAAAGGTTTTAAAAGGAAAGTATCAGGGACTGAGATGTAGCTCTGTGGTAGAACACTTCCCTCGCACGTGTGAGGCCCTGGGTATGATCCCAGCACCACCAAGAAGCAAGCAACCCACAATCGCAACATTCTGGTGGTAGCAGTGGTAATTTTGATATCTGTTGATTTTTTTAAAAATATAGAATAATATAAAACATAACTTGTGGGGGCTGGGGATTTAGCTCAGTGGCACAGCGCCTGCCTGGCAAGCGCGAGGTCGTGAGTTCGATTCCCGGTACCAGAAAAAAAAAACAGAACTTGTATATCTAGTAAAGGCATTTGCATTTTATTAATCAATAGGAGCATCTACTGTCACTTATAAATATTGGGGTGTAACACCCTTTAAGGCTCCTGCCCAAATCCAACCAGGTGAGCTTTTATCTTTCTTAAAACTTACATAGTTACCTGTGTCTCTGGTTAAAAGAGAGAAAGGGAGAGAGAGAGATGCCCGGGCACTGGGCCAGTGTTTTCCAAACTTCTGTTAATTATAAGTACTTACTGTGATATATATATATATATATATATATATATATATATATATGATGCTGATATGATGGAAAGAGAAAGATTGGAAAGTATTTGAAAGTGACATTTATCACTTGTAGACTACCTACCAGGTATCATCAAAATATAAAGTGAAAGTTTAAATTTTTAAAACTTTATTACAGTAAAAGGCACATCCCCATTAATTCTCCTCAAGACACTCCCCTTACTTCATACACGTGTATCCCTTCATTCCTGCCACTTTCTGAAACAGCCCTGGAAGTCCTTTTTTGTATCTTTACAAGGTGTCACTGAAAATATGACGACATATTTTACAAGTCCACCTGGACAGGCAGATTTGTAAAAAACGTTAGTGTGTCTTCATCTACCTTATTTTCGGGATCTGGCACTAGGTAACCTCTGGTTCTTCTCCAAAGTCAAAATGACCATAAAAGGTGAATGTGTTTTTGAATCAGTTCGGGACATTGAGGCAGCCAAGACAGCGCAACTAAAGGTACTCACACAAGAGGAGTTCCAGAACTGCTCCGGAACTGCCCCAACACTGGGATAAGTGTGTTCAAAGCTCGGCGGCTGTGGGGAAGTATTTTGAGGAAGATTAATAGCAATATGGTTTTTACTATAATAATTTTTTAAAATAGTTTTAACATTCACCGAGTATTCCTTTTTATTATACCTCCAAGGCTTAGAATCCTTTCCCAGGTCAGGAAAAACTTCACCTATGACTCTTAGTGGAAGCTGAAACCCACTGCCCAGCTATCACCTCAAAGGCCGACAACCAAGCGCGTCCTAGCTTCAGGGACACAGGGCAGAAACATGCCCTGGGCTCCGCCAACCTGCTGTGCTGCCGTGGACTCTGAGTCAGGAGCCCACGCCTACCACAGATCCAGCAAAGGATCTTTTCTGCTGGGAGTGGCCAGAGCACCAGATTCCACTGTCGAGATTCCAGGAGCAGCAGCAACAAGCTCATCATTCAGGCTTGCGGCTGTGGTCCTGGCACCGTTTGCCTAAGGTTCCAAGACCCGGCCAAGCCTCTGAAGAGCTCCTGCGCCACGGTCTTGGTCTCCCCGCTGGCTGGGGCCCAGAGTCCTTTGTTCGCATTTCAGAGCTCTGCGGCGTTCCCCGGGGTTCTGCGAGCTGCCCAGTGCCCTTCCCATGGGCCCCTCTTTGGCCAAAATCATTCAGTGCCAGTTCCTGTTGCAATTTCAGTCTTAATGTCAGTCTTAGCATCTAACTTATTTTTATATTTTGCCTGGGTACACGCAGTTCCGAGAGAGCTCTGATCATATGGATGGATGCTTATAAATAATAATGATAGGCCGGGCGTGGTGGCACATGCCTGTAATCCCAGCATTCGGGAGGCTGAGGCAGGAGGAGCACCACAAGTTCGAGACCAGCCTGGACTACAAAGTGAGCTCAAGGCCAGCTTGAACTGCATAGCGAGACTCTGTCTCAAAAAGACAAAAATAATAATAATAATAATAATAATAATGATAAAAATAAATAATATGAATAATAATGATAGAACCCATCACATAGCATCCATTATAGGCCAGCCCCTGTTCTCCTCACTTTGCATGTAGTAATCCACTGAATGCTTTTTTTTTTTTTAAAGACAGGGTCTTTCTCTGTAGCCCAGGCTGACCTGCAGCTCACCATCCGGCCTCAGCTCAACGCCTGCTTGGATCACAAGTGCGCACTACCACGTCCAGCTCTGCCCGGGCCTTTTGAGGTGGGCTGACGGTTAACACTTCCCTTTTATAAGTGAGAAACCTGAGATGCGAATGAGCAGGTAATTTGCCCAAGGTCAAGGGTTCCACTCCGGTGTCTGTGCTCTGAAGTCCTGTCAATGGGTCCCCGGAGTTAGGAATGGAACCCAGGACCTCATGCATGCTAGGCAAGTACTTCTACCCCTGAGCTACACCCCGAGCTCACAGTGTCTCTTCTGAGGTCAGAGTAGTCTTCAATTAAACCAGTTGAAGGCAGGCGTGGTGCACATGCCTGTAATCCCAGCACTCAGGGAGATCAAAGCAGGAGGACTGCAGGTTCAATGCCAGCCTGGATAACTTAGAAAAACTCTGTCTCAAAAAAAAAAAAAAAAAATTACAAGCTAGAAACAGAAGTAGTGGAAATTTTTGTTTCAAAGTTGACCTCATAATCAACATAAGAATCTGGCAATAAACAACCGAAACCTATGACAAGCACTAAAGGAGCAAGACAATTTTACTGTTACTGGCCTGCTGGTTTATGGGGCCTGGCAACCCGAGTGCAGGAAGCACGCGGCTCCTCACTGCTCTGCCTTCAGAGTGGACGTGCCCGGGCTGGCGCAGCAAGGCCGGCCGCATCCACTGCACACACCTATTCTCCGGGCCAGCCTGGGCTCGGGTGCCGGGAGGAGCTTTCGTCAAAGCCCGAACAAAACCAAGTCTACTGAAAACAAAACAGCACACTAATGGGGTGCGCCAGTGGTGCACAGGAGGGAGTGAAAGACACTTCCAAAGGCCAAGGTAGGCCGGGCGTGGTGGTGCACACCTGTAATCCCAGCACTCGGGAGGCTGAAGCAGGAGGATTGTTGCAAGTTTGAGACCAGCCTGGGCTACAAAGTGAGCTCAAGGCCAGCCTGAGCTGCATAGCAAGACCCTGTCTCAAAAA
>NW_004955523.1:1589781-1592125 GCF_000276665.1 Chinchilla lanigera | reverse complement strand
CTCCATAGCGAGACCCTGTCTCAAAAAGACAAAAAATAAAATAAAATAAAATATAGTGAGCTCAAAGCAGCCTGAACTACAGCAAGACCCTGTCTCAAAAAAAAAAAGAAAGAAATCATGTTGAGAGTATCTATCTGATATGGTGTTATATGTTTTTTGTTTATTTATTTTTTTGTACCGGGAATTGAATTCAGGACCTTGCACTTGCCACACAGGTGCTTGTACCACTGAGCTATATTCCCAGCCCCTGATATGGCGTCATAAAAATGACATTTATTTCTTGTTCTCCCACACCAAATCCCACAACCCCGGTGTACTCAAGAAAAAAACGTCAAACGAATCCCATCGGCAAGGCATTCTACAAAATACCCCTGAGTATTCCTCAAACCCACAGGTCAAAAACAAGGCAAACTGTGGCAGACTGTCATAACCAAGAGGACTTTAAGGAGACATATTTCCTAAATGTCACGTAGAGTGCTAAATGGGATTTTGAGACCAAAATAGGCTGCTAGGTAAAAACCAAGGCAATCTGAATGAAGCAGAGACTGCTGTTTTGTGTCAGTACGGCACATCAAGGGCCGCGGGTGGCCAGATCAGCGTGGGGTGTTTATAACATGACAAACGGGTGCTGGGGCAGGAGAGGGTAAAGGGGCTCTGTGCCCCATCCACTCAGGTTCTCTAAGAATCTAAAATGTTCTAAAGAATAATGATAAAACTACCTGCCTTTCAAAAACATTTAGTTTGCCTGTTACACTACTAAAGTCTTGATACACCAGAAATGAAAATTTAGTGCATTCATAGATTTATGGACTGGTCTTTCTTTTGTGGCAGTACTGAAGACTGAATCCAGGGCCTTCATGCCAAGTTATGTTTCTGACCCTTTTTCAAAAAAATTTTTGAGAGAGGGACTCAGTTGCTAAGTTGCCCAAGGTAAGTTCAAATTTGCAGTCTTCCTGCCTCAGCCTTCTGAGTGCTAGGGTTACAGGTGTGCACCATTACTGTCATCTTGAATTGAACTAAACATTTTCTTTCTTTTCTTTTTAATTTCTTCCTTTCTTCTTCTTTTTTTTTCTTTTTGAGACACAGTCTCGGTATGCCGCTCAGGCTGGCTTTGAACTTCCTAGGTACTCACTCGAAGTGATCCTCCTGCCTCGGCCTCCTGAGTGCTGGGATTACAGGCATGCACTACCATACCAGGCTGGACTAAACATGTTTTAATAGCAGTTTTTCACATATTTAAATACATCTAGTGAGAGTCTAACCTTTTGTTTCACACCCTGAATCGCCTCAGAGTAGCTGAGTACAATTTGAAATCCACTGTGGCACTCTGATAGGAGAGGCATCAACAATAACGTTCTTGATGATTCTGGATCTCTAAGGTGGATGGAAAACCCCATACCTCGTGGCAAAGCACTTAACATCAGCTCGGTAATTTCCCCCCCTCCCCTCATCCACCCAAGACGCCGTGTGAGCAGCTGCTGGAAGCCGAGGCTGCAGTTGTCTCTGTCCTGCACTGCCCGCAGCGAGAGGGCAGAGGCTGGAATTCAGTGGGGGAACAGATGGAGAGGCGCGTCCCCCTGGTGCTCAGCTGCGCTGCGCAGTGGCCGAGCTGTGTACATTGCAGCCCTCTGAGGTCCACCCAGGAGAGAGGGGTAATAGCAGAAACACATGGCTAATCCTCAGGTAGCCAGAGAAGAGGGCTTTAAGTCCTGCTTAACTCTGGGAGGGATAAGGAAATGCCGCATGCTCTTTCAGCTTTGAACCCAGATCGGCCCGTCCTGGCGGCAGTTGAGCATTTGTCCAGGATCCCAGCGCTCACCCTACTTTCAACGCTTTTGGGCAGAATCAGGCATTTCAGTCCATTTGTTTACTTAGGGTCTGGGTGAAGAGGGAAAGACTTCAGCAGAGAGGGCTAAATCCTGACAAACTCTGTAACCTGGCATGCTGCCTCCTGACCTGAAGTTGGGAGACCCTCCGTTACCTGCTTCGTAATTCAGCTTTTCTGAGCTGTTCTGGTTCAGGTCCTTCTTTCCTCCATGGATTCAGCCACATCTTCTGCGATTTTTTTCTGTCCTTGTGCCGCGAGGCTCCCCACTGCACGGGTGTCTCCCGCCCTGAAGACTCCCTTTCCTTGCCTCTGCGGGCTTTCTCGCTCCTGTGTCTGTTTTTTCCCCCTCGACCACAAACGTCCTGAAATAATACTCTGCCCTTTCTACTTCCATTCTTCACTTCCTGTTCCCTCACCGTCCCTTCCTGTTCCACCAAAACTTCTCTGTCAAGGTCATCAGCAACTCCCAAGCTGCAAAACCCAATGTGTCAGCCGGGCGTGGTGGGGCACGCCTGT
>NW_004955523.1:1585533-1589642 GCF_000276665.1 Chinchilla lanigera | reverse complement strand
AAAAAAAAAAAAAACAAACCAGCGTGTCTGTCTCCTCGTCCAACTTGACCCCTCAGTAGCATCCCATACACCTGGCCACTTCCGCCTCCCTGACACACCTTCTTTCTTGGTTTTCGGGACAATCCCCTCCCCTGGCTTCCCTTCTACCCCTTTAGCCTCTTCTTGTCTCCTCTCCTTCTTCTCCTGGTCTGTCCAGGCAGGGCTGGGCATGCTAAGCAAATGCTCTACCATTGAGCTATAACCCTAACCCTACATATACTTTTTTCCCCGCTCCTAGGGGGCTGGAATTTTAAATGGAGGACTTAGAAATTTTAGATCTCTAAATATCATTTCCTATGAAATGACTGTCTAATAAACATGTCTGAATCTAAGTCTGAGCTTAGAAATGTGTAAGATGAATCTGGGACATCTTTTTTTTTTTTTTTTTTTTTGGTACCAGGAATCAAACTCACAACCTCACACTTGCCAGGCAGGCGCTGTGCCGCTGAGCTACATCCCCAGCTGAGTGTGGGACATCTTGTGACACCACAAAAGAAAGAAGCTAACATATATGCTGCAGTGACATCAGAAGGATTCAGATGCCAAGTTCAAGAGGCTCCTGAGGGCCAACAAGAACAATTTGAGAATCCAGAGGAATGACGAGGGCTGGGGGTTTAGCTCAGAGGCACAGTGCCTGCCTGGCAAGCACAAGGCTGTGAGTTCGATTCCCGGTACGGGAAAAAAAAAAAAAAACACAACAAAACAGAGGAATGACGATAGTTATGAATCAGGGATACAAGTCGAATCCGTAAATTTATGATACTACTGCAAAAGGAAAGAATACAACTCATTGGTCACCTTTGGAGGATGCTAAGGGATCAATTCATTTTTCTGAAAATTGATAAATAACAGGAGAGAATTCACCATGTACCCTGCTCTCCCTGTATGAAAATAACCAGGTTAACTGGCTAATGAAGGAAGCTGTCTCTTTATAGACATATTCCAGCTGAAAAATGAAAGGGCAAAATGATGGAACTAAAATATGATTTTGCAACCTCTAGGGAAATAATTAGTTTAGGCCACTAGCATCAATAGCTGCTAACATCACATAAAACAGAGACAGCCAGATCTTACTTCACTCCTGATGGATCATCACAAGTCATCCTGCAATGTAGTTGGGGTTCCCCAATAAAACACAGGGTGCCCAATTAAATTTGAATTTCAAATAAATATCAAATAATTTTAGTGTAACTCAAATATTCCATGAGACATATTAAAATTATTCATAGTTTATCAAAAATTCACATTTAACTGGGCATCCTGTATTTGTATTTTGTTGTTGTTGTTGTTTTCAGTACCAGGAGTCGAACTCACAACCTTGCACTTGCCAGGCAGGCACTGTGCCGCTGAGCTAAATCCCCAGGCCCCTGTGTTTGTATTTATTAAGCCTGGCAAATCTTGAAATATGTTGGCCAAAACAGATCTAAATCTACTGAAGCCTCAAAAAAAAAAAAAATCTAATAAAGTACAGGAGAGAGAGGAATACGTCCAATGACACCAAGGAAACGCTATCCGCAACTTTCAGACTGTGGAAAGCTTTGTCCTGTAGGATCAACCACCCAATGTTTTCAACAGATCATAAAGTACTCCACTTTCTGTTGCAAATAATACAAAGCCACAGACTGGGTATGTTTTAAAGGAAAGAGATTATTTGCTAGGCAAATCCCAACTAATTGGGAGACTGAAAAAGGAGGATCACAAGTTTAAGTCCAGCCTGGACAATTTAGCAAGATCCTGTATCAAAGTACAAAAAATAGAAGGGGTGAGGATTAGCTCAGTGGTATTTGTTGTGGCTCTGATCCGAGGCAGAGGGGCTGCACATGGTAATGACCTTCTTGCTGGCAGAGTCTGGAAGTCTCAAGGGGCGTCACACGGCAAGAGGCAGGGAGGGACTGGGAGATCCTGGCCTCCTCCCTTCTTGGCAAGCCACCAACATGAAGTTATGGTGATGGCACCCTGGTGGGTCACCTCCTGAAGCTCCTATGTCTAAACACCAGAGTGAGGGCTGGGGAGATAGCTCAGTGGCACAAGCACCTGCCTGGTAATTGCATGGTCCTGAGTTGGATTCCCGGTACCAAAAAAAAAAAAAATGATGAGACCTAAACACCAGAGTGAGATGAAGTATCTGTTCTTTTAGTACCTCAAACTGCGGATTAAATTTCAACACGTGAAACTTTGAGAGGTGCGCTCAGACCACAGCTGCAATGTGGGGAGAGAGAGAAGGCATTTTTGTTTAGATTCGCGTTTTTAAAATCAGGGGTAAGCGTAGCTGCCGGGAGGCCCAAAGGCAGTCTTGAGAGACACCTGCATCAGGAGTGTTTTGCTAAGCGAGGGTAATACGGGGAGTGGGAGAAAGCTGAGATCCTGCTTTTGGGGTGGGGTGCGATGGGAGCTGAGATGCAGCAACTTGAGCACCAGAGGCACTTTGGGAAGGTGGCAGAGACGTTTTGGGAAGGAGGGCGACCGGGAGCTTTGGGGTGATTCGCGGTAGATGCCTCTCACACCCGGTCCACTCACAGAATGCTCTGGAGTGGGGTGACTCGGACGCTGGGACAGACCTCCAGGACTGACAGAGGGGCTCAGGTTGTCATGGTTAGCTCCGGGCCGTATCCTGCCAGATTCTGTTGATCGGCCTCCCCACCACCAGCCCCGAGGGTAGACCAGAGACCGTTTCCTTCCGGCTTTAGATTCCCACCGCTATCAAGGTGCCTGCCCCTTCACGCACATTTGGTAACGGAGTGAACGAATACCTCCCCTCGCAGAGAGGGCGGCTTTAGGGTGGTGCACTAAGGAGACGTGCGGCGGCCTCCGCGTCTTGCCCTTGCCGCGTGCGCACGGAGGAGCCGCCCTGAACGTGGAAACCAGCTCCCCGGCAGAAGCGCGGGGCCGCTTTCTCAGGCATCGCAAGACACTCACCTCCCTCTGCGGACGGAAAGCCCAGGCCGCCTCCTGTTTGCGCTGGCCGCGGCCGGCCGGCGAGCGTCTGCGGCGGCGTGTCCTGCCGTGGGTTTCGGGCAGCCGCGGGCCGCACATCGCGCTGACACCACAGCCTGGCAAGCGGAGCCCTGGCCGCGCCGGGAGCGGAATGCGGGCGGCCGAGCGACCCCGGCGCAACCGGGGTCTCAGAGCCGCGAGGGCTGTGCCGGTCCCCATCTACTTGGGAGGTGAACGGCGGCCCGCCACCCGCGCCCCGGGCCGCAAACACCGCCGACAGAGGAGAGAGGCCGCCACGGCGGGACCTGGGCTCGAGTCAGAGGTCCCCTCGTGCGACCACGATGCCGAAGTCATGTTTTCTGTCCGCCTGACGCTGATCTTCCCTGGCCTCGTCCCGTGAGCCCTGGACGAGCCATTGGAATTGCCATTAAAATATTTGGAGGGGCGTTTCCCCTGAGGGTTCTGGGGGGAAACAAAGACTGTCTTTGTTTACTTCCCTGGTGAGTCGCCTATCCTACTCCCCGATGGCCCGCGAGCGCCCGTCGTCCCTCAGAGGTGGGGGCTGCGTGTGCCGCAGGCTGGGAAGGCACAGCAGAGGGGTGTGGGGCAGCCCAGCCTGGGGGCGCGGGGTAGCTGTGCTCTGTTTGTGAGTGTGTGCTTTGTTTGTGTTTTTTGTTGTGTTTTGAGCCAGAGTCTTGCTAACTTGCCTAGAATAACCTCAAACTCAAGATCCTCCTGCCTCAGCCTCCTCAGTAGCTGGGTTATAGGTAGGAGCCACCACACCCAGTTTGGACAGACTTGTTGGAATGAATGAACAAGAAAGACTCTCGAGCATATGGAAGTGAACACACCTGTAATCCCAACACTCAGGAAGTGGGCGGGGATCACCCATTCAAGGCCAGTGTGGGCTACATAGTGAGTTCAAAGCCAGTCTGAGCCACACAGTGAGTCCCTGCTCAAACTGCTCCTTCCCAAAAAACCTAGAAAAAAAGAAGCCCAATTTCCCCATTATTTCAGTCTCACAGGCCCTGTAAATACTTCCAGGTGTTTCTCCTGGAGGCCGAGCCTATTTGACCAGAGTGAGAGACCTAGGCTCCGTTGGGAAGCTCCAGCACTCTCAGGAACAGCACTGGGGA
>NW_004955523.1:1577715-1585098 GCF_000276665.1 Chinchilla lanigera | reverse complement strand
AGTGCTGGGATTACAGGTGTATGCCACCATGCCAGGCTCCATGCCCAGCTTTGAAAGTACTTAAAGAGGAAGAAGTGGAGAAATTCTACCCTTCCAGCAGACTGCGGACTGGGTTTCTGAGCAAGCTGTAAAACCAAAGCTTTGGGAGGCTCTGATGGTTTCCTCGGGCTGCCGAAACAGAGCTCCAGGAGCTCAGCAGCAGCCTGACAGGACAGCGTGCACTGTCTCTCAGTCCCAGGGGCTTGGCGGCCAAGATCCAGGTGTGGGGAGTTGCAGAGGAGCCTTCTCTGCCCGCTCCTGGCTTCTGCACCTTGGCTGGTGGCCGCAGTCCCCCTTCTGCCAGCACCGCTGTCACCTGTGTTCTCCCCACCTGTCTTGGTGTCTTCTTGGGACACAGTCATATTGGGTTGAGGGTTCGTGTTATTCCAGTATCACCTCATCTAAATGAATTCTGTCTGCAATGACCTAGTTCTATTTTTTTTTCTTTTTCTTTAGCTTTTTAATTTTTTGGTGCTGAAGCTTGAACCCTGCTTCCTGCTTGCCAGACAAGCGTTCTACCGCTGAGCTAAATCCCCAGCCCCGACCTAATTCTAAATAAGGTCAAGATCTGAGGTACTGGGTGAAGACTTTAGTGTTTCTTTTTTTGAAGGAGGGGAGAATCACAATTCAGTTCACAGCCACGGGTGTTTTTGGACCACGTTACAATTAAAACAGGATTCAGCATCCAAGTGGAATCAAAGACTCAGATTGTTACCCGGTCAGTCACTGCACCCTGCCTAAGCCTGGTGACGCTGCTTCCTGCCCTGGCACCTGCTTTCCTCTGGGCTCTTACTGCTCCCTTTATTGCCCGGGTCTAGCAGAGAGCAGGCACACCAGCTTCCTGAATGAAATGACGGTCAAAGCCACTTTGGAAACAGTGGATGATGACTTCCACTTTCCTGGAAAACCACACAATTTCTCCTTGGTCCCTCTTTTTTCTTTTTGAGATAGCGTCTTGCCCTACAGAGCAGGCTGCCTTAAACTTACTCGGTAGCCCAGGTTGGCCTTGAACTCACAGCAATCCTCCTGCCTCAGCCTTGCGAGTGCTGGAATTACAGGAGTGCGCCACCATGCCTGGCTCCTTGTGCTTCTTACTCTGCTCAGACCTGCTTCCCAGCAGCCTATAAAGTCAGCTTTGTGGAGCTGGCCCAGCATACAGGACCCCCGGGCTCAGTCCCCAGCACAAGGAGAAAGCTGTCTGCCCTTTATCTCCGGGAATAGTGCAGCTCCTGCCTACTTGCCCACCTCTCTTGCTCAACTCTGGCTGCTTCTGCTTTTATGGGTCGCCACCTACCAGGAGGTTCCCACTGAACAGTGACGCTGCTGCCGTGAGGACGCTGCTTACACCACTGCCTGCGGGTGCCTCCTCCTCCTCAGCCTCCTTCGGAAGCTGGAGCAGGCCAGGCCCGGTCTCCTGCCCAGCTCCACACTCAGACCTCCAGGCCCCTGCCCATCTGAAAGAGGCGCCCAGGCAGCCTGGGTCTCTATTTATTCTGATCCCTTCTGATTTATTTATGTAACAGCTTTACTGAGATGGAGTTCACATCTCCCAAATTCACCCCTTTAAATTGGCTTTGGTGGGGCTGGGGATTTAGCTCAGCGGCGAAGCGCCTGCCTGGCAAGCGCAAGGTTGTGAGTTCGGTTCCTGGTACCAGAGAAAAAACAAAACAAAACAAAACAAAACATAAATTGGCTTTGGTATGTGTACAGAGTTGCACAACCATCGCCATTACCTAATTCTAGAATATTTTTATCACTCCCCAAAAAAGAAATCCCATAACCATTAACAGTCACTCTCCATTCCCACTTCCTCTCAGCCCTTGGCTTCTACTTTCTGTCCTATGGATTTGTCTACTCCAGATACTTTGTATAGGAGGCTGGGGATTTAGCTCAGCAGCACAGCGGCTGCTTGGCAAGCGCAAGGTCGTGAGTTCGGTTCCTGGTACAGGAAAAAACCAAAAAACAAACAGATACTTTGTATAAAAGTGATTGCATAATACATGTGTCTGACTTCTTTCATGTAGCACAACGGTTTTTTTGGTGGTATCTTAGGGTCTTGCTCATGCTAGGCAATGCTTGGCCACTGGACAATACCTCCAACCTAACACACCACAGTGTTCTCAAGTCTTGTTTACAGTGTAGCCTGTATCAGTACTTTATTCTTTTTTATGGCTGAATAGTATTCCACTGTAATGCTGTACTACATTTTATTATCTATTCAACAGCCGGTGAACATCTAGGTTGTTTCCACTTCTCAGAATAATGGGTAATGATGCTATGAACATTCGTGTGTTAGCTTTTGTGGGAACATGATGCTTGGGTTCTCTTGGGTATTATCCCTAGGAAAACACCTACTTGTTTAACTCGTTGAGGAACTGCCAAAAGTCTATATATGTTTACATTCCCACTAGCAATATATGAAAGTCAAATTTCTCTCTATCCTTGCCAGCACTTGTCATGACAGCATTTTTTTTTCATTATACTCATCCTAGGGCACTTGAAGTGGTGTCTCACCATAGTCTTGCTTTGCATATCCCTGCTGGCTAATGGTGCTAGCTATGTTGTCATGTGTTTTTTGAGCACATGCACGTCTATTTCTTTGCCCTTTAAAAAATTGAGTTGTTACTGGGCAGTACGTAATCCCAGTTACTCTGGAGGCTGAGGCAAGAGGATTACAACTTTGAGGATAGCCTGGGAAATCAGTAAAACCTTGTCTCAAAAACTTAAAAATGAAAACTGCTGGGGATGTAGCTCAGTGCAAGGCCCTGCTCTCCCTCTCCAGTACTGAAGAAAAAGAAATTGACTTGTCTTTTTATTTTTAAATTTAATTTAATTTAATTTTTGTCAAGACAGGGTTTTACTATGTAGTTCAGACCGGCCTTAAACTCATTTTGTATCCCAGGCTGGTCTCAAACTCACAGAGATCCTCCTGCCTCAGCCTTCTGAGTGCTGGGATTACAGGTGTGTGCCAACATGCCCAGCATGTTGTCCTTTTAATGTTGAGTTGAAAATATTGTTACATGTTCACCTTATAAGTCCCTTGTTAGACATATGATTTGCAAATATTTCTTCCCATTCTGTGAATTGTCTTTTCACTTTCTTCATGGTGTCCTTTGAAATTCCAAGGTTTTAATTTTGACCTGGCATGGTCGAAATTATGGCTCATGCCTATAATCCCAGCTACTTAGGAGGCTGAGGTAGGAGGATCAAGAGTTTGAGGACAATCTGGGCAATTTATTGAGACCCTGTCTAAAAATAGAAAAGGGCTGGTGATACAGCTCAGGGCAAGGCCCTGGATGTCAAAAGGGGGAAAAAAAGGTTTTAACTCTGATAAAGTCTTATTGATCTATTTTTTTTTCTGTTTGTCATTTGTACTTTTGATGTAATATTGCTTAATGCAAGATCACAGAGACTTATTGCTACGTTTTCTTTTGAGAGTTTTACAGTTTTTAGCTGCTACATATGTATCTCCTCCCCTCCCCCTCACCTTCCGCTTATTATCTCTCAAGGGCGAATGTGTTTTACATCAGTTTATTTGGTATCATTTTCTCCACATCATCTGCCATTGCCTTTCCAAGAAGAAGAGCCACGGCCTAGTAAAGTTGTTCGTATTTAGCTCTGTGAAACAGACATTCATACCTCTGAAGCCTTTGGCTTCCATCACACCAACACTGAACATAAAAATAATAAAGTATGCTTCCCAGCCTCCAGTTAGCCGTGTCCTGCCACAGAACAAGGTGAGGCTACTCCCAGCGCTGATGGCTTTGGCAGTAATGTGAAGCTTGGTGGTTTAGGGGGGTCAATCTATGACTTCAATCCCGATGAAGAAGGAGCACGAGTGCAGAATTCTTCCAAGGGGTCCTTGCCGTTTGGCAAGCTGTCACCGCTCCAGAAGCCGGACCACCCAGGGGCCCTTTGCATCAGTGGCTTCTTGTTCTGTGGTTTTGATTATTTACTTCAGCCATTGTGTGAGCCACTGTCTGCCAAGATGTTTGGGTCTGGAGATCCTTCATTACTCATTTGAACAAATGATGCCACCTTTTCTTTCTGAATCCTGCATTCAATAATCCTTGTAAATTGGTGGCAAAATTAGATCTAGTCTCCTTGGACATAAGTTTTACATCGCTATTGATTGTCGCCAGATGGTACCGTATATTTATTTTTCATATTTGTCAGCAAATATTTCAACTTTCTATTTATTTGAACCCGTTCCCAAACAACAACAAAGTAACTTTTTAAAAAAAGTCCGGACGTCATCAGCGCGCGCCGCATGGGTGGGGACGCCGAGAGACGCGGAGAAACGCCCTTCCCGTTTGGCACGGCGCGTCATCAGCGCGCGCCGCACGGGTGGGAACGCCGAGAGACGCCGAGAGACGCGGAGAAACGCGTTTCCCGTTTGGCTCGGCTCGCACGCGCCACGGCGGCGCCGGTCCCGCAGCCTGCTCGGCCTGGGGGTGGAAAGCGCAAAGCAAGGCTCAGTGCGCCGGGCCAGGCGGGCTCGGCTGGTTTGAAGAAGGAAGTTGGGGACATAAAGGCTTCCACAGAGAAGAGGCTAAGAAGATTCCAGTCAGTAGAGAGCGGAGCAAATAACGTAGTCTCCATCGGGACGCCTGGGATAGAGCCTGAGAAATTGGTGTATCATGTTCTCCAGGGTGTTCACAAAACTAAGAAAAGGAAGACGCGAGTTATTTTACGGATGTTACCCATCTCAGGCACATGCAAAGCTTTCTTAGAAGATACGAAGAAATATGCAGAAACATTTTTGGAACCCTGGTTTAAAGCACCAAACAAGGGAACATATCAGATTGTTTACAAGTCTTGGAATAACAGTCACATGAGTAGAGACGAAGTTATCAGAGAATTGGCAGGAATTGGCAGCAGTCTGAATTCAGAAAACAAAGTGGATCTCACCAACCCACAATACATACACAGCGGTGGTTGAAATCATCAAAGCTGTCTGTTACCTTAGTGTTGTGAAAGGTTACGTGTTATTCAGAAAATACGCCCCGCAGGAGGTGGTGAAGACCGCTGAAGACCCGTCACAGCTTCCCCCAAAGCTGAGAAATGGGAAAGAAGCAAAAGTGGCAACTCAAGACAAATTAAATCAAAATGACCCGAAGGAAGGGGAAATAACCAGCTGGTGGTGCCACAGAACCAGAAGGAGGAACTGCGAGGGACAAAAGCAAGACCTGAGACTCAGGTGGAGAGGAGGAAGGCGCTGAACCCGAACTACCCAGTCGAACCCCGGAAGGGTCCAGATCAAATGAAAATGACCTCTCATAGGAGGCATTTTGGGTTTTGTGAGGTGGTACCGGGGTTCCTTATAAAATTGTGACTTAAATATCTTGACTTTTGTGTGCTGCACAGCGCTGATCTCACGGTAGTGAGCAGTGATCCCTCAGCCATGTTAATGGTTTCCATAGAGCTCTTTCGGCCCTGCTGGCAGTGTGTGGGCCCGCGTGTTGTCACTTGGGATGGGGGTGGTCAGAGGACGATGTTGCTTCTCCCTCCTTCTTCAGCCTCCCTATGCTGTGCCAGCTGACTTACGGGAGGGAATGAGCTCTGGGAAGTAAAAAATCAGACGGAAATTTGCATTCTAAGAAGGAATGGAGTTTTAATTTTGTTGTTGTTGTTGTTTGTTTGTTTTTGTTTTTTTCTCTGGTACCGGGAATCGAACTCAGGACCTTGCGCTTGCCAGGCAGGCGCTGTGCCGCTGAGCTAAATCCCCAGCCCCAAGGAATGGAATTTTAAGTGCCAAGGCTGAGCTGTCCCCTGCCTCTTCGTTGTAAACACTGCAAAATTGTGGATTATGTAGGCTGAAAGTGTATTGTTTCGTGATGGTTTTGGGCTTTTTATGTTTTTCTTGTTTAGTTATGTCTGTTTATGTATTTCATTAATGTTTGTTACGAACAAATATGATATCCATTGCTGCAATTTTTGAAGTCAGGGTAGGAGATAGAAGACCATTCTAGGCATAGACCTATGGACATTTTTAGCAAGGTTAGTGATGAAGACTTACAATCTTTTGAGTTATTCCTTATACAGTACTAATACAGCAAGAGGTATGAAGCAATTCTGTCTTTATAATGAAAGCTGCCTCTCACAGGTTTTACATGCACTCGTAATCAGAGTTGTCCAGTATTCATTGTGCATTGTCTGTGGCTTTTAACTAAATCAGTTATTTGACAAGAATGTTGATTATTTTAAATAGCTTTTTAAATATTAAAACAAAGCTTTTGTTTAAAAAAAATCACATTAGGCAAAAGGACTTAGGAAGCAAATTATTTGGTAGCAGATCTTATCCCAGCAAAGAAAAGTATACATAGTTGATGGAAATTTAATACCAACATTAAAATACTGAGAAACGGGCTTAGGGGTTTAGCTCAGCGGCACAGCGCCTGCCTGGCAAGCGCAAGGTCATGAGTTCGATTCCCGGTACCAGAAAAAAACCACCCCCTCAAAAAAATGCTGAGAAAAGAACAAGAAATTGAAATCACTTTACTCTCAATTTAATAAGTTGATTTACTAATAAGATATCACATGCTAAAAAGTTTTATGTAACTAGGAAACAGAAGCCTTTTTGTCTTGGTTAACATGAGAGATTTCACAGATATTTGTCATTCTGTAACACTGGTAAGATTTGTAAATGGTGAAATTAAAACAATATCTTCTGATGTGATGAGTGTCATAAAACCAAGACCAATATGTATTTATTGTGTCTTTATACCTGAAAACAAAATGTCTTTCAGCTATACTCCTAATACACCATTAATGGTTGGCTATATGATAGTTTTGCCACATTTAAAAAGAAAAAAGAAATCCTGATGTTGACGTTATAGCACACAGCTTTTTTTTTTCATAGCGATACTGATACCAAAAACTTGGAGATGAAATGAAGAAAGTTAAAAAAAAAATGCTACAGAATTGGTTAACTTTAGTAAAGACCATTTATGCCACATTGTTTAAAAAATATTCCTAAATTAAAATCTGGGCAAAGAGCAAAAAACTTCCTGCTTCATAAAGAAACCTAGTGGCTTGTAGAGGAAGTATCCTCAGAATAGAAACATGAATTGTCAGGACAGTTACAAGAAAGTGGGTCTTGCTGAGTGCTTTAAAAGTGGAGAATGGCTACAGAAGCTAACTTGTTTAACAGACATTTCCAGCTTGTATAAATGAACAAGTTTCTGCAAGATTATAGAGAAAAAGCTCTTTTTTCCGAAAGTGATAAGAATTTTAGAAGGAAACTGATTCTGAAAAAGTCATTTTAAGGGTTGATTGGGGCTGGGGATTTAGCTCAGCAGCACAGCACCTGCCTGGCAAGCACGAGGTCATGAGTTCGATTCC
>NW_004955523.1:1571564-1575445 GCF_000276665.1 Chinchilla lanigera | reverse complement strand
TTTTTGAGACAAGGTCTGGCTGTACAGTTCAGGCTGGCCTTGAGCTCACTTTGTAGTCCAGACTGGCCTCAAACTCGCAAACGATCTTCCTGCTTCAGCTTCCTGAGCGCTGGGATTAGAGGCCTGCGCCACCACGCCTGGCTTTTCTTTTTTTTTTGTACTGGAAATTGAACTCAGGACCTTGCAATTGCTAGGCAGGCGCTTATGCCACTGAGATACATCCCCAGCCCTGACTCTGCTATTCTAAAACAAAACAGAAACCTTAAAAATAAGCAACCTTAGCCGGGCATGGTGGCGCACACCCGTAATCCCAGCACTCAGGAGGCCGAGGCAGGAGGATCGTCGTGAGCTCGAGACCAGCCTAAGCTACAAAGTGAGCTCAAGAGCAGCCTGAACTGCATAGCGAGACCCTGCCTCAAAAAGACCAAAAAAAAAAAAAGCAACCTTTACTGGTGGAGAAGCAGGCCAAAAGTCTGCGGCGATAGCCGGCACCGCCCAGCCCTAAATTCCAGGTCACAGGGCAGTCTGCCAGGGCAGCGAGCTCATGGTGCTTCTGCCCCCAGCTGGAAAATTCGGGGAAGTGCAGTCTCTGGCACAGACTTCTTTTCTCCAGGAAAGGACCCTGGCAAGACGGTGGGAGAATCCCGTGACTTTAGGGAAAACACTTTTCAAAACTGGAAGTCCTTGCGTCAGAGCAACTAACTACTCATGTACCAAATCTTTCATGTTCTGTACACGCTTTTAAAACATGTTTTTAATTTCCCAGAATTCACTCTAGGTATTTACATTTGTATAGGGTGTACAGATAAAACCTGTAGATTTCTCCCTGGGACCCTCCACCATTTTTACAGTACAAATGGGCTGGTATTGCATTTGCCATTCCTTGCCCCCTTCTTTTTGCCTATTGTTACATTGAGGCAGGGTCCGGGTTAAGGTGCAGACCAAAACCCCACAGGCCCCCAGGGCGGCCTGCTTACACTTTGGGTTTCCCGGCACGCCCAGCTCTGCCTCGGTTTGTTCTTGTTGCTGTTGTTATCGTCGTTTTCTTATCCCTGAACATTTTCTGGTATGAATGGGCCACCAATAACCATCTCCCTCTTGATGCACCAAATTTTAGCTATTATTAAAATACTATGTTGGGGCTGGGGATTTAGCTCAGCGGCACAGCGCCTGCCTGGCAAGCTGCGACGTCGTGAGTTCGATTCCCGGTACCGAGGGGGGAAAAAACATACCATGTTGGTAGCCGGGGGTGGTGGCGCATGCCTGTAATCCCAGCACTCAGGAGGCTGAGGCAGGAGGATCACTTGCGAGTTCAAGACCAGCCTGGACTACAAAGTGAGCTCAAGGCCAGCCTGAACTGCATGGCGAGACCCTGTCTCAAAAAACAAAAACAAAAAAAACTATGTTGGCATCCTTATAAATGTCTTTCTTCATGTAGTAGGTTACATTTCCTATATCATTTATGCATTTTACACTTTAGGAGGCGTTCCTTGATACACCATCTCCCCGCATTTTCTTTCTTTATTGTTCCGCTTTGGATCCCAGGGGTTAGCTGTTCGTCACTGTCTTAGTCCATTTTCTGCTGCTAACGACACAGTACCACAGACTAGGTAGGTTTGGCTCACATTTCCGGTCCAAGCGTGAGGGGCGGCATCGGCGACTGCCTTCTTGCTGACAGCGTGCCCAAACAGCGCAGGGGGTGGATGCGGCTAGAGACCGGCAGCATGCGCTGTGAGACGCGTCCTTTCTCTTATTTGTATGTATGTATGTATTTTTGTATGTACGGGTTCTTGAGACAGGGTCTCGCTCTCTGATTCAGGCTGGCCTTAAACTCCCTTGGTAGCCCAGGCTGGCCTCGAACTTGTGGCCTCCCAAGTGCGGGGGGGGAGGGGGGGGTTGGAGGTGTGCGCCCCCACGCCGGGCTACCCCTTCTTCTTAGAAAGCCGGTGGGACTCAACCTCAGGGCTTCGCTCTTGACGACCTGCCTCCTTTCTCTTTCCACTGTTTTACCACTTGTACCCAGGGCCACAGCATGCTTAGCCCTCAGTTTTAACTGTGGTGGATCCTGCTCCTGGCACTGAGCCGGAGTCCCTGACTCCGTTACCACAAACAGCCCTGCGATGAACGGCCTGTGTATAGTCCTGTGCGTGTCTCTAGGTTTGCTCATGTTTTCTTCTAATATTCGTGTTTGTTTTTTCTTCTGTTCATATTCCTGTCCACATTCAACCAGTCTATCTGTGTGCATCTAGCTTTTGCGATGATCTCGACTCTATTCTTGAAATCTGGTGTTGGCAAAAACATTCCTAGTGTCCAAATGGATCATTTTTTTAAAACAACTCTGAGCTAGGTCTTTGGTTTTTTGGATCTCGGCTGCCAAAATCGTGCATTTTAGTTTGCATCCTTTCTGAAGCAGAGCCTGAGACAAGACTTGGGTGACAACGGTTGACTTGGAGTGATGTCCCAGGAGGAGGGGCGGGCAGAGCTATACAGGAAGGAAGGTACGGCCAGCAAAAGCTGCATGATTGAGCTGGTTGTCGCTGGATAATTGGCTCAGTCTCCCTTGTGAAGAACTGCAGAGAAACCACCTAGGACTGCCCTGCGGACGTTCGGGGTGTGGAACATGTACCTGGCAGCTCCCACCCTGGCCCCACCCACACTCTCCTGTGGCTGCACCTGCAGGCAGACCGAGCAGGCTCCCAAGTTAAGGGCAAAACCATGGGATAGGAAAGCTGAGGGACTCTGCTGGTGCATGAGATGAAAAGCCATCCATGTGCCTAGGAGCCCTTGATTACAGCTGGGAGGTCACAGACCACGGCCCCAGCGGGTTGACTACAGCCTCCCTAGGAGGCTGCCTGTGAGTGTGGGCGCACTGGCCTGCTGCTCCTGACCTACTTCTTTCCCTGCTTCACACTATTCACGCATGGACGACAGCTGACCCCTCTGTCCTGAGCCAGCTCCACCCCCTCACACGTCCCCTGGACCTCACCTGTAGCCGCACTCGCTCTGCCTCTGCCCGCTCCAGCCTCCCTGCTGGTGGCCCCTCGGCAGCCTGATTCTGGGTATTCCACGCTTTCCTCCTGCGCAGCAGGGGTGCTGTTTCCCCTCCCTTCCTTTTCCTCTTCTCTCCCAGGTGCTCTTTGGGCCTGCCAGGGTCTCCGGCAGCCTCACTGAGCGCTGCACACCGCTTACCTGATGTGTTAGTCAGCTTTCTGTCGCTATAACAAAATCCGGAGATGAACTAGCTTATAACGAGAAAGGGCCTCCTTTGGCGCCTAGTTGTAGAAGCTCCGTGATTGAGAGGATCTTCTGGTGTTACACCGCTCACGGGGGCGCTGGAAGGCAACGGCAGCGGCAATGCCAAAGGCAGACACTGCTGACCTCAAAGCCGAAAAGCAAAAAAAGTGGCAGAAGGAGGGGCTGGGGTCCCACCGTTCCCTTCAAGGCCACACCCCAGTGACCCGCAGAAGTCCTGCGAAGCTTCACCGCGAAGGGTCCCGCCACCTCACGTAGCCCCTCCTTGGGGCCAGGCCTTCAGCACACTGACCTTTAGGGGACGTTCAGGATCCAAAGCACAGCACCCACACTTGCAGAAAGTGCCTGTGTTCAGCTTCAAAAAGTAAAAATAAGCAGGAGGCCACCGAACACTTTGAGTGCTTACTAAACGGCAAGCACAGCATGAAGTGTGATTCAGTCCTTACCTTGTTTTATTTTCACAACAGCCTGGTGAGGTCAGCACTATCATCACGTCCATTTTACAGAAGAGGAAATGAGATTGGGAAAAGATAGCTCAGCGGCTGATGCAGCTGCAGCCGGAGCGCAGATGCTAGGGTTTCTTTTTCACTACTCCAGCACCAGTTGGGTTATTTTTTTTTGTTTTGTTT
>NW_004955523.1:1546077-1571159 GCF_000276665.1 Chinchilla lanigera | reverse complement strand
TTTTTTTTTTTTTTAGACAGGGTCTCAATAAATCACTAAATTGCCCAGGCTGGGCTTGAACTTAAGGCAGGCAAGAGACTGGTGGGGAGAGAAGGTCAGAGAGGGCTCTAGGTTGCTTTTTTAGTTCTCAGCACTCGGCATATCAAAGCGCTGTACTCTGGAGGACTGTTTTCTGAACCTGATACAAGCGGGGTTACTCTGAGAATGACGTAAAGCCCGATTCTGTCTTCCCTCTGACTCTCTTCCCTCGGCAGAGAAAATGGGTTTGGCCGTGCATCAACCACATAAACAATGCCACATACATCAGTGCCAGAGAGAATAAGACAGAAAAGGACCATGAGGTCGGCCAGCTTCTGAAGCCCTTATCACTCGCCTAGATTTTAAATCTAGACAATACTAGATGCTTCCTAAAAAATGTGAGGACAGCCATGTCAGGGCAGATGGGGAAGTTCATATCTCACCAGGGGACAGCCACATTGCCTGTACCAGCTGTGAAACCATCGTAGAGAATGTTACTAATGACTGGGAGGTCATCAGCAACCCTCCCTAAAACACCTACCTGGCCTAGGCATTGGCTTCTGGCGGGAAGCGAGGGGTAATTGAGCTGTAGGTAGACTATAATTCTGTGCTATTTCTCTCCGAGAGGAGGCCTCTTGGTGGACAGGTAGAGACTGAATTTGCAGCCAATTTAATTAATTTCCATATGGAACAGGGACAACAAGTTTTAAAGTAGGGTACAATTAGTCTCCCCATGGCCCGAGCCCATCCTTTCCCCAACTCCAGCCTCTCACGGAAGCTTAGTGTGACCCGGTGACGCTCCCGCGTGTGGGAGATAGAAGCGGGAGTGAGTCCCTGGCACCTTTGGCAAACTGAGGGAAGATTTCAGCAACTGCCTTAGGGTGGAACTCTGGGGCAGAGAACCTGCTGTGTGTTGGATACAGTAGGTCCTTTCCGAGTGACTCAGAGTATTAATTTGGGAAAGGTGTTGTTACTTGCGAAGGCTATTTGGAGTCAGATTTGTGTTCCTTTCAGCCAGGATGCAGTGCTGACGTAGGTCCTAGGAAAGGAAATGAGGCTCAGATTATTTGGATTATAATCATGTGCTTGTCTTTATCTGCGCCAGCAGCATCTTATACACAAACAACACTTATCCTACTGGGCTGGGTGTACAGGATACGTTATTGAAAGGCTGGGGAGGTAGCTTAGTGGTAGAGTGCTTGCCTGGCACGTGTGAGGCCCTGGGTTCCTTATCCAGCAACATTCCCGCACATACACACGCACAGGCGCACTAAAAACCAGGGGCCTGGAGATCCCTCCCAGGATTTCCCACAAGTGCCAACAGGGGCTGGCTCCAACTCTAAGATCCGAAGCTGCTCTGGTGGGAGAATCTCCCTTTTAGTACCTGTGAGGATGGATTTTGAATCTTGGGGAAGATCTTTGAATTAACCCTGCCAGATTCAATCCATTGCTCCATCCACTGAGTTCTATTTTAGGTCGAGTGTTCTCAGAAGCCACCTCTGAAATAAGGGTTTGAGCAGGATAGTTTATTCAGGAACATCCTATAGAGGCCCAGTGAGAGACAAAGAGATGTGGGCCCAGCTGCCCACACCAACAAGGAAAGCCAGCAGGGCAGCGATGGGGAATTCTGGGAAATGTAGTTCCAGTGGTGCTAGATGGAGACCCCCAGTCGTTCTGCTGGGCGCTCTCACACAGTCGGACCTGCAGAGCATCGTGTTCACCCTTTTCCATATCCGTGGAGCTTCTGCCTCTGAACCCCACTCAACAGACTGGCACAATGCCTAGTTGACTTCAGGCCTTCCAAGTGTCTCCCAGTGTGCGGAAATGCCACGATCAGACTCAGCTCCCGGTGGTAGGGGCCCGTCTGCCACCAAGTGTGTCCCTTTCTCAGTAGCCCTTTCACGTGTGGTGACACCTTCGTTTGCACACCCCACTGGGTTGTCTCCTGGGGCCCTGCCGGGAAACCAGCGCTGAAGGAAATCTGTCCTCAACTTCCTTAGAGACATTTCACTGTAAAACTCTGGAGCTTTTTCCTCCTTCTAACCATGCGATTTCTACGCTCTCCTCAGAACTTAGAAAATGAGAACCAAAGCGACGCCGGCCTTTTGCCCTTTCTTGCACCTTCTCTGGGGCAACGAAGCATAAAGCTTACTGCCTGAAGGGAAAGAGGAAGCAGAAGGGAAGGAAGCCCCCTGTACTCATCTTTAAAACCCTGTTCACGTGCCCTGAGCATGGTGGCTCCTCCCTCTTCATTTAGACAAGGGCCCCAAGCGTAGCAGCCGTCGGAGCTGGCGGCCAGCACTGCCCTTGGCTGCGGCCACCTCTCTGCCCCTGCTGCTCCGCTCTGTGCTGAGGTGGTGGCCAGGGAGGACCCGACACCGGTGTGAGGCTTCCTGTGGCTGGGAGGCCCCCTGAGGAGATGCTGCCGTTCACTGCGGAAGCAGTGCTGCAGGCGTCCCTGGGCCTGGCCAGCACCCCTGCCCTGGTGGCCACACTGGGAGAACCGCTGACCGCTTTGCTTGCTGTTTGCTCCAGCACAGAACACGGCCGGTCAGTCAGCCACGCACCCGAGGCGGGCAGGCAGGACCCGCTCAGCGAGGCGCACCTGGGAGTTACAGGCGACAGAAGTGATGGGGCACAGGAAGGACAGCGCCAAACACGGCACCTCGGAAACTGAAAATGGGAACAGCAGAAGCAGGACGGCCTGTCTCACCTTCCCCCTGCCAGAAGACCTCACGAGGTCACGCTCTGACAGTCACTCCCCATGTGACAAGCGCCCAACCTACGCCTGGGGGAAAGGGATGCCCTTATCCCTGAAGATACAGGGATACCTGGAAGAATCTGAACCAACAGGCCTCGCTGAATTCCTCCGTGTGTGACCACTGTGGGTCACACCCTCACTGATCTTTCAATCACACTTCTGCACAACTGTCCATAAAGACAGTCTTCTCTTTCTTTAGGTCTTTATTTTCTTTCTCTCTTTTTTTTTTTTTTTTTTTTTTTTTTTTTTTTGAGACAGGGTCTTGCTATGCAGTTCAGGCTGGCCTTGAGCTCTCTTTGTAGCCCAGGCTGGTCTTGAACTCACAACAGTCCTCCTGCCTCAGCCTCCCGAGTGCTGGGATCATAGGCGTGCACCAACAAGTCCAGCTAGGTCTTTATTTCTGAGGACTCCCATGTCACAGAAAAGTTATTAAATAACTGGGTGCTGTTCTCTTGTTAATCTTTTTTGTGCTCTTTTTTTTTTTTCTTTTAAGTACTGGGCATTGAGCCTTCACACTGAGGTACATCCTCAAACATTTTATTTTTTATTTTAGACAGAGTCTTGCTAAATTGCTTACACTTGTCTCAAACTTGTCATCCTCCTATCTCAACCTCCTACAGTGCTGTGATTATAGCCCTGTAACGCTATGGCTGCCTATTAATCTGTCTTTCATTATAGGGGTCTCAGCCAAAAACTTAACAAGTGGGCTAGGGAAAATATGACTCCCTTATACAAGTGTAGAAAAAAACCTAGCACGGTGGCACATACCTGTAATCCCAGCATTCAGGAGGCTGAGGCAGGAGGATTGGCATGAGTCTGAGGCCAACCTGGGCTACATAGTGAGTTCAAGGCCAGCCTGAACTACACAGTGAGACCCTGTCTGAAAAAAACAGAAACAAAAGAAAAAAGAAAAAAGAAAAAAACAATGAATTAAAGAAAATTATCTCAGTGGGTCTCACAAGCATGGCCACCCGGTTCCTTGACCCACAGGGGGTGCTGGAACCATCAAAGCAACTGAATGTAAGGCAAAGTTAGGCAGCTGTCTGGATTTAAACTAAAGCTGCAGAATTAAGGTTCCCTTCTGAGGCTTGCTTTAATCGAGGAAGTTAAAGGAAGAGCAGGAAGCTTTGGGGCGTTCCACCAGTGGAGACTTGCATGCTGCTGTTTAGTAGCAGAGAAGAGCTCTGCACAGCCCCAGCTGTGTGTGCATCGGGGGCGTAAGCCGCAGCCTCAGCGGCTGTAGCGTCGCAGGCGCCATAGGACATGCAGAGCAATGTAGGTGACAAAGTTATCACAAGAAACCTGCTGTCGCCTAGGAGCTACTTAACACGAGTTTCTTCCTGCTGAGTCTCAAAACCTAAAATTCTAAATCATTTACCCAGAGCAATATGACTTCCAACCCACAAAAATGCGTATATCTTTACTCACGTGTTTATCTGTCCGCTTTTACCACATATCTGTCATTTAGCTGTTCCTCAGAATGATGTCCAGCAGTCAGCTTCTTGGCGATCCTTTCTAACTACTTCCTGGAAACAGTAGCTTAATCGATTGACCCCACACCCCCAGTGACTTCACACCATGTTCAGGACTTGGATGCGTGTCGCATGACAGACAAGTAGCACCTGATGGCCCTTTCCATTTACTTTCACCCCTGGTTTTATTATACACCCCTCTCCCCCTTCCCTAGGTGCATCTCCGCCTCCCCGCCACACCCGCTCAGAGGACCGCGCTCTCTGTCTAAAGACATCTTTGTAAAGATGGTTGAATGGATTTTGTGTTCAGGTTGGTGGAGTGGCGAAATCAACTAAAAGAAATATGTTCATACCTGAGTTTATTAATAATATCAGGAAAACGGAGTTCGACGGCAGCTGTGAGGAGATAACTTTTAGATCCTGAATTTGCTTTTCATGTGACACACGTGCTGTCCATGTGCACACAGTGAAGGTAGGGGAGGAGGAGTGCTGCCTGCTCACAGGTTCTTTGGTTCGTCTGCAGATTAAATTGACAGAAGACAGCATAACAGGAGAGAAAACCATTTTAATTATGTATGTACACACAGGGGTCCCTCAAAGATACGAGTCCGGGAAGGGGCCAGATGTTTGCGATGTAGTCATCTTCAGTCACGCAGAGGAACAGGGGTTGGAACTTCCGGGGAGGTGGTGGGGACAGAGTGAATGGTGCATGAGGGTTCTCTTGTCTCGAGGCTAGACGTCTCTCAGGTGTTAAAAGTTGTCTCTGAAGGGGCTGGGGATTTAGCTCAGCCGCACAGCACCTGCCCAGCAAGCACAAGGTTGTGTGTTTGATTTCTGTTCCGGGGAAAAAAAAAAGTCTCTCAAAGTACTGCGCTTTCTTCCTGGTATGGATAACTTTACTAATAACAATTTCCATTCCAAGTGTCAGTTTCCATTACAAAAGAGGGAATCTATACTTTATTTTTTTTGTTGTTTTTTTGGCCCCAGGAATCGAACTCAGGACCTTACACTTGCCAGGCAGGCACTTGTGCCACTGAGCTGTATCCTGGGTTATACTCTGTTTTAGACAGTTGAGTAGGAAGTGGACTGGCCAGGAGGGAGTTTTTCCTGGGTGGCTTTTAATTTCCTTCAACTCAAAATAATCAACACTTCAAATTGGCATATTTTGGGGTAGCACATTCTAAATCCCTCATGAACATTTTCTGACTCCAGGTACATTTTTTCCCCCTAGGCTGAGATGTGGCACTTGTCTGGCATGTGGAAGGCCCTGGGTTTGATCCCCAGCACCGCACACGCAATTCTGAACGCTTTTCTTCCTGTGAACAATCACGACACCCTTCTACAAAGACGTTTAAGCGATAACTAGAACACATCCTCAACTACCTTTATATAATCTCCAAGTTTTGTGAAACTTTCTGTCATGATGAACACTGAAACAGAGCGTGAAACAATTACCTATACTCCAAAATAATCATTTGGGGAAAACTGACATTTTTTCCAAATGTATGACTGTTCTTTGACAGGTAAACTGCTAAATTTTGTGCTCTGCAGTTATGCTTTTCATAAAGTATATTATTGTATTCTTCATAAAGTAATTACTTGTCATAGTTTATTATTACTTTTTAGTTTATTATTATAAAATCTGTGTTCTATGTTAGCCAGAAATTGATCTGCTAATCAAGTAAACTTATTTAATTTTTTTCCCCAAAAGTGTTTTTTGTTTAGGAAAATGCTGTACCACCGAACTGTACCCAAAACCCCTCACAGCATTTTAATATCCCTTTGGGAATGATTTTTACCATATTAATAAATACAGAGCATATATATATATGTATATAATTTTCATTTTTGATGATACTGTCTTTGTACTGAACCACTGACTGTGTTGTTTTGTTTTGAGACAGGATCTTGCTGTGATCTAGGCTCAAAAAATTCTCCAGCCTCAGCCCCCAAGCACATCGGGTGATGAGTGCTCACCACCATGCCTGGTTCCACTGGATATTTGCAGGGAAAAAAAATCAGTAGTATTTCATTATCCTTAAAAGTTGAAGACTGTTTGTGTGTGTGTGTGTGTGTGTGTGTTTTTGTGTGTGTGTGTGTGTAAACCTGAGGCCTTTGCACTTTCTACATTTCTAGCTCTGTTTTCTTTTGAGACAGGGTTGTACTATGTAGCTGAGTTGCCCAAGCTGGCATTGAACTTGTGGTCTTCCACCTTAGCCTTCCAGAGAGGTGGCATTAGGTGCCACCAAGCCCCGCTATTTGAGGACATTTTAAAAATCAACACTTTAGTTTAACTAAATAAAAGTACCTTATACTTTGGTCTTATTTTAGAAGATAAACATATATTCAGTCAACTTTAATATCTATTCTAATTTGATGTTCGTATGAATCGATATGCACACCGCTGCAAAACAAGTGTAGCATAGGGAGCTCATGAGGACACAGCTCCGCCTGGCCCCAGGCGAGGGAGAGCCATCCGGTGCGTAAGAGCCGTCAGTGTAAAATGTGAAGAGGGGAAAGGAAACATTGCTTTGTTCTGTTTCAGTCTTGCTCACTATACTGAAATTCACTTCTGAGCTTAGCGTGGTGGCAAGTGCCTGCAATCCCAGCACTTGGGAGGATGAGGCAGGAGAATCACCGGGAGTTTGAGGACAGTCTGGGAGACATAGTGAGTTTGAGGCCAGTCTAAACTACATAGTGAGACCCTGTCTCAAACCACAAGTTCTCAGCTACTAGCTCTTTAGCACCCAAAAAGGAAAAGAGAACTGGCCGGAGCCAGGTGTCAGAAAGTTCTGCCTGGGAGATCAAAGTGCTGATGAGAGGAGCCTCGTGGGCTTGCTGGAGCAGGGGCTGTTGTTTTAGGAGTGTGCGTACCTGTGTCATGCTCAGCCGCATCTTCTCAAGGGTTCTCACGAAAGGGATACGGAAATAAAAAAGGGAAGTGTGCATGCCTTTTCTCAGAAGGTCTCTCTTCTAAGCAATAACTCTGCCTGATTCCTGTTTTAAGATTCTTGTGAAATGACAACTCACAGGAGAGGGTCTTATTACTGTGATAATGCATGCTTTATTTTTTTCCATCACTGAAGGCAAAAACCCTTTGGGGAGTGAAATTCAACACTCAATTTAACAATACGAATTCACATCGAAATGTAAAACCGATCCAGCTAAGAAAACATCCAGATGAAATGAAATGGCCTATGACAATGGTATAATCTCATGTATGGTATGATACCATTTCAGTGATAGAGCTCATGTTATGAGGACTACAAATTCTGTCCTTGATGTTAATTAAGCTTCTGAATAGCTCTGATGGCAAATACAAAGGTAGACAGTTCGGAGATGAGAAAATTGAGACAAGAGAGCCTGTGCGACTGGTCCAGTGATGAAAGAGAAGTTGCAGAGATGGAAATTTTACCTCCTGTTCTCAGCTGCTTCCCAAATGCTTTTCAAGCTCTGACCCCAGAGCACAGACATTTGTCTGAGTTGCTGCAGACAACGTGTTTTGTTTTGTTTTTTGTACTGGGAATCGAACTCAGGACCTTGCACTTGCCAGGCAGGCACTTATATCCCTGGTGCGACAACATGAATTAGGAAAAAAAATCCTAAATGATCTATTAAATTTACAAATATTTGTTGTACCCTTTATATCTGTCAAAGACTATACTAGACACTGGGGCTCTAAAAATGAAAGAGATAAATCTCTAGGCTCTAAAATTTCAAGTCTAGCCAGGCCTGGTGACATAGGCTTGTTTTCTTTTTTTTTGGTTTTTCTCCGGTACCGGGAATCAAACTCACAACGTTGCGCTTGCCAGGCAGGCGCTGTGCCGCTGAGCTAAATCCCCAGCCCCAGACATAGGCTTGTAATCCCAGCATTTGGGAGGCTGAGGCAGAAGGATTGCTGCAAGTTCAAGGCCAGGCTGGGCTACATAGTAAGACCCTGCCTAAAAAAAAAAGAAAAAAAAGAAAGAAAGAAAGAAAAGAAATTCAAGTTTAGTAGCTAGAGAAAGCATACACAGCATATTTCAACAGGGCAACAACACTCACACAAGACGGAGGAGTAACAAGTTCCCCTCCCCTTTTGGTAATTCACAAAATAATGTAACAATTAGTATAGTTTTATCTCATTGTTGCAATCACTACTCAGTGTGCCACTGAACTGCTCTTACCAAGATCTCCAACAATTTCCCTGCAGCTAAACGACCCAAAAGGCACACTCAGATTTCATCTTCCCAGTCTTCCGCATCCTTGGGCCCTGCGGACTTCGCCCTCTGATTTTGTCACTGCCCTGTTCTGCAGTGCTGGGGATCAAGCCGAGGACCCTGTACCCAGAGGCAGACGCTGAGCCACACCTCTTCAGTTTCTGCCCTCCTTTGTGTGTGTGTTTTTTTGTTTTTCTTCCGGTACCGGGAATCAAACTCATGACCTTGTGCTTGCCAGGCAGGCACAGTGCCGGCTGAGCTAAATCCCCAGCCCCAACTTGCCCTCCTTTGTGAAATGATCTCTTCCTTGGACCCCCTGACGTTTTCCTTCCATGTCTCTGATCATTCTGTGTCTGCTTCTTTGCGAACTCTTCTTTATGCACCTTTCCTCTATTTTGTTTTGTTTTGTTTTTCTTCCAGAACCAGGAATCTAACTCACGACCTTGCGCTTGCCAGGCAGGTGCTTTGCCACTGAGCTACATCTCCAGCCCCTGCACCTTTCCTCTAAATGTTCGGGTCTGCAGGGATCTTTCCGGGACTCGCTTCCTCTTTCCGGTCGCATCTTATTTCACCGAGCCGACTGCTGCCCATCTGTATCTCTAGTCCGGGGGTCTGTCTTGCACCCCAAACACCCGTCTACCTGCTGACTGTGGGCTGCCTCCATTTGCGTCTATTTATCATCGAGACCTGTTGGTTCTCACCTACGCGTGCCACGGCGTGCGCCTCTGTCTGCATTCCCTGGTCTACCGCCCTTGCTCAGCTCACCCTTGCTTTCCGCTTAGACTTTCTCTGGTCCGCTCCACTTAAAAGCCGTTCTTTTTATTCTATCCAGAGTGACCCCTTGAAAAGACAAATACGATCACGTTCAATCTTTTAAAAAACAAAACAACAAACTTTACTATTTCCTGCATTGTGCTTACACCAAATTGAAATTTCTTCTTTCTTTTGGGTTCTGGGCATCAAACCTGAGGCCTTGTGTGTGCTCACCATGTGCTTGACCACTGAGCTGTAGCCCAGTTCTAAGATACAAATATATGCCTTCCTTTTCTCCCTTCAGTATTAAGGATTAAACCCAGGGATTTCTCACTGAGCTGCATCCCAGCCACCTTTTTTTTTTTTTTTTTTTGAGGCCAAGCTTCACTAAATTACCCAGGCTCGGAGATCCTTCCGCCTCAGCTTCAGAGTGCTGGGATTACAGGTGTGCGTCACCACACCTAGAGTACAGTTGAAATTTCGTGACACAGCTGACAAAGTTCCACAGAAGCCCGTCTCTCTGCATCTCTCTGGATGCAACCCTTCCCGCCTGTCTCCCTCAAATTCCTTGCCTTAGTCATCCTGAACTTCTTCCAGCTGCTTCAGCATACCTCGCTTTCTCTTCCCTCGAGACCTGAATAGGTGAGGTCTCCACAGTCTGAGTTGGTTTTCATCTCTCACTGTGGTCCTTCCACCAACACGGGCTACTTTGCCCTGATGCCTTTCAGATTCAGCTTAGATCTCATTCGCACCAAGGTCGTTCCGCACCGCTCACTCCTGATCAGGTTCTCTTCTTATTTGCTCCCTGAATATCCTGTCCTTCCCCACTAGCGTAGGCCTGGAGATGCAGGACTGCAGCTGCCCGATCTCCTGTCCAGGCCCTCACCAGACCAAGCTCGGGGTAGGGAGCTCTGTGCAGGCCTTGCTCACTCCTGTGTGTGACAGGGCCCGCAATAACAGACGGTGGATGCTGTAATTATCCGCTCGGTGAAAGAATCAGTGGAACATTTATTGCTGCTCACTCTGCTCACTTTCGCACTGAGCATTTGGTAAACCTACCTTCCCAGTGGATCGCACATTTCCAAGGCTCAAGGACTGTAACTTGTATTTTTATGACATGTGACTTGTCGCCTTCTGTGGTGGTAAGCACAAAATAGATACCCGATCATGTATTAATTTGATAAATATCTAACACACATTTACAGCGTGAAAAGCAAAGGTCCAGTTCAGGAAGAGGGCGGCTGAAGAGAAAGAAGCGGGAAATGGGTCTGTTTTAAACTTCTTACTTCAAATTTTCACATAGGTCGTAAATGTAAATTGGCCTCAATCGCAGAGAAAATCTGATGGATTACTTTCGTAGCAAAGGATATTTGTTACATTTCCAGTTACTAAAGGACCAAGGAGTCAAGGTTTGAAAATAGGTTTCTGAAAACTCTCAACAAGGAGGAGCAGGAGGAAGAGAAGAGGCGGCCAGGTGTGTTGGCGCATGCTTGTGATCCCAGCCAGTTGGGAAATGGGAGGATCGCAAATTTGAGTTCAGCCTGAGCAGGTGAGTGAGATCCTGCTTCACAACTCGGAGGTATGATAGACACTGTGAAATGATAGGAAACCACTGAAGAGTAAAGGGCTTCCGGGATGTGGGAAAAGAGAAGGGAAAGAAGGAGAAATTTTGTATGTATGTATATACAGGATAGTTAACATGGTTGTTCTTCTGTCTTCTATTTCTATGCTGAAAGAAACTGTCAATGAGTCTTTGGTTGACCAGTATTGCATGTCTATATCTGTTTTCATGAGAAGCCACTTTGAAGGTATCAATATGTAATACAACCACCATTGTTAATTCCCTACCACTTTGTTTGTAACTCTGTATTGTCTGTATTGTGCTTGTGATATGTTGTAAAATGTTGTATGTCTGTTAATGTTTCCCTCCTTTTATCTTTAAAATTAAAAAAAAAAACAAAAAGAAAACAAAATAAAATTTTTAAAAAGGGGGCTGAAAATGTAGTTTAGTGGTAGAGTGCCTGCCTAGTAAGTGCAAGGCCCTGGGTTCAAGTCCCAGTACAGTACGGGAAAAAAAAGAAAAAAGAAAAAAGTGGGAAAAGCACAGGAGAAAAAAAGGCAATTGAATTCTACAGAAATAAAATAGCTGTCTCATATATTGTGCAATATGTATGCTTTGGCAGTGCAGGAACAGAAAGGTGTGTTTCCTCCCTCTGCATGGTACAGCTGACACTCCTGTAACAAAGACAGGTGCTGAGCATGGTGGCACATGCTGGTAAGGCTGAGGCAGGAGGATCACAAGTTCCAGCCCAGCCTGGGTGACTTAGTGAGACCTGTTTCAATGTAAAACCAATGTAGTTCAGTGTGACAGTCTGGGTTCAATCCCTGATACTACACAGACACACACAGACACACACAGACACACACACACAAGGAAAAAGCGTAACAAATTTACTTAATCGTAGTCTACATGACATGGATGCCTTCAGAACGAAGACCCAAAGACACAGGGAAAATGTCTATTTCCTACGCAGGTTGAATAAAGTAGGGACAGCCATGCAGAAATACAACTGGACAATAGGTACGATATAATAGTGATAGACTGAGGAAACCAGCAAGCCCTGTTTGTTGGAATCCTTCTTCGCCTCTCAGTTTTAGCCTTTTCTCCTCCCAGGCACAGAGCAACACCCCTCTGATATAAAGGAGGGTCTTCAACCTACTGTCGGGCAGGTCCTGGTAAAAAGGCGGAGGAAGACCGAGTGATGTTCCCAGGTTTTATAGCCTGCTTAGAGGAGAGCGGCTCTCGTTTCTGTGGCTTGCTTTGGGGAAGAAGCGTTCTGGTTTCTACTAATTGCTTTGGAGTTCAAAGTACCTAGCCAGCCAAAGTGCTTACTTTGGAGCTGTTGTCTGCTGAACTTCAGTAGCAGAGGTGAAATGAAAGCACATCCTTTCCTTCTGTTATATAATAATCATTTTAAAGAAGTCAAATGATGACTCTAATGTTAAAAGTTTTATTTAACTCATTAATTGATGAGGCAACAAGAAAGATATTACAGATAACTCTTGGATAATCCAAAGGCACCCATACGGATAATCAGCAATGAAGAGATTAATTCGCTTAATGGGTGTGACCCTGACTTCCTGGGTGAAGGGCACAGATCAATAGCAGTCTGGGAGCAATTTGCACTTGCATTTCCAGGAATCAGAATTATTCGCACTGTTATCAGTGTTTTGCCAAGGCAGAACTGTAGAACGCCTACGAGAGTACGAAAGATGAAATAACCTGCTTGACGGGCTACCTGCCTTCTTTTGGTCATTTCCAATCTGCTTTTGCTCACATCGATCTCTTGTCCATTTCAAAGTCTTTCCTAGCTCTTCCTGATATTAGTAGCCCCACAACTTGTCTTCCAACATAGAGCTACCATGTGCGAAGCTTTTCAGAAAAGGCTGCAGAAATATGAAGGGCTGTGGAGGATGACGTGAGTCACACAAATGTAAGGCCTCTGGGCGCCTCAGATAAAACTTGAGTAAATTAAGTCTCATTCTAAACAGATACCTGTGTGCTCTATAAGCCAATCTAACCTTTTTCTTTGTAATGTAACTCTGACTCTCCTGACCGCTTTAAAATAATGTATCTAGGGGCTGGGGATTTAGCTTAGCAGCAAAGTGCCTGCCTGGCAAGCTCAAGGTTGTGAGTTCGATTTCTGGTACCGGAAGAAAAACAAAAAACAAAAAAACAAAATAAAATAATGCATCTAGAAATGTACTTACTTATTTACTTTTTGACGTTGGGGATGGACTCCAAGGCCTTGCACATCATAGGAAAACATTCTATCACAGAGCTATCCCTTTTAAAAAGTTTTGGTATCATAAAATATTTTATGAATTTAAAGAGTTTACTGAATAACATAACAAACACCCAGGTACTCACTGTTCATTTTGAGAAGTACAATATTATAAATACAATGGTATTTGTACCCCCTGCCCAATCTTACTTCTCTTGGGGCTGGGGATTTAGCTCAGCGGCACAGTGTCTGCCTGGCAAGGGCAAGGTTGTGAGTTTGATTCCCGGTGCCGGAAAAAAACCCAAACAACAACAACAACAACCAACCTTACTTCTCTCCCTTCAGAAATAGCCATTCTTACTATGGATGGGGAGTTCATCATCCCCTTGCAGTTTAATGCTTTTTACAATGTAAGTTGCATCTATAGACAATGCATGGGATAGGATAGCTCTGCTTCACATGTTTTTAAACTTTATGTAAGTGTGCTGCTCTTCCCTCTGTAATGTGCTTCTCTCCCTGGATTGAACACCAGGGCCTCCTGCATGCTAAGCATATACTCTACCACTGAGTTTTACCGCTTAGCCCCTATAACTTGATTTTTCTATTCAATATTATGTTTTTGTGATTTTATTGAACCCAGGGCCTCACACATGCGAGGAAGCACTCCAACATGAACTATATCCCCACTCCTTGACTTTTTAATTTTTCTTTTATTTATTTATTGTGAAAACAGGGTCTATGTAATTCAGCCTGGCCTTGAACTCACCATGTAGCCCAGGCTAGCTTCAAACTCACAGCAGTTCTCCTGCCTCAGCCTCCCAAGTGCTGGGAGTACAGGTGTGCACCACCATGCCAGGCCTCTTTTTCTTTTTTTGAGACAGGGTCTTTCTATATAGCCCAGGCTGGCCTTTAACTCATGACAGTCCATCCTCAGCCTCCAAGTGCAGGAATTACAGATGTGCACCACCATTCTCAGCTTCTGACTTCTCTTTTTAATGTGTTATTTATATGGATGTTTTCTTTTTTTTTTTTTGTTTCTCCGGTACCAGGAACCGAACTCACGACCTTGCACTTGCCAGGCAGGCACTTTTGCCGCTGAGCTAAATCCCCAGCCCCTATATGGATGTTTTCTTAACTAGAGGACTTAGGGCTGGGAATGGAGCTCAGTTGTAAAGTGCTTGTAACATGTACAGGGCCATGGGTTCAATACCCAGCACCAATATAAATAAATAAATAGGTTTAAAAAGAGGACTTAGAAGCCAGGCACAGTTGGACGTTCCTGTAGTTTCAGCTCCTTGGCAGGCTGAGGCAGAAAAAAATCCCATGAGCCCATGAGCTTGAGACCAGCCTGAGTAACAGTGAGACCGTGTCTCAAAACCTATACACACATGGAAACAAAATCATAGCATCCCATATATGATCATTTGCACTTTGCTTTTTTTTTTAAACTTAATAATGTTTGCTGGAAATCTTATCAGTTCACAATGATCTTCCATGGTCTTTATTACATTTGTACAATACTCCAGATGCTAGATGTAACATAATTTATTCAACCAATTTCCTAGTCTGGATATTTACGTGGTTTCCAATATCTTACATTATAAATAATGCTGTAAAGCACATGTCAACCTCTGTCTATCTATCTCTCTTCCTACCTACCTACCTATATCTAAGCAAATTCTAGGTAATTTAAAAGAGTGGAATTGCTGAACTGAAATAAATGTACATATATTTTATTAGAAACTACTGAAATCACTGGGTGTGATGGTGCATGCCTACAGTCCCAGCTATGTGAGAAGCTGAGGTGGGAGGATCACTTGAGTCCATGAGTTCAAGACCAGCTTGGGCAACACAGTGAAACCCTATCTCAAAAAGCAAACAACAATACAAAGAAATTGTCAAACTTCCCTCATAAGAGATCCATTCATGTCTCGTTCCAATCAATCATAAATGTGAGTACTGGCTTCCCCGCAATCTTGTCACAATATATATTATAGTCTCAAGCTTTTATTTTTAATTTTTTGGTACCGGGAATCAAACTCAGGACCCTGTGCTTGCCAGGCAGGCTCTTGTGCCACTGAGCTATGTCCCCAGCCCCTTCAAGCTTTTAAAAAAACTTTTATTTATTTATTTTTGTCTTGAAAATGGTCTTATTGTCGAGCTTTTGAATTTTATCCAATCTTGTGGGTAAGAAATGGTAAGCTTCAATTTGCATTTCTCTTGTGAGTGAAGTTGATATTTAAAAAATACATCCCTATCCCTTCTTATGAATCATATATGTCTTTTTAAAATTTTTTAATTGGATTTTTGGTGGGCTTTTCTCTCCCTTCATTCAACTGTTAGAAGCTCTTTGTAAATTCAGGACATTGGCCACTGCTCTGATGTATATTTCAAATATTGTCTCCCAGTTCATCATTTGCTTTTTTTTGTTTTGTTTTGTTTTTCTCCGGTACCAGGAACCGAACTCACGACCTTGCACTTGCCAGGCAGGTGCTTTGCCGCTGAGCTAAATCCCCAGCCCATCATTTGCTTTTTTTGAGACAGAGTCTTGCTAGGTAGTTCAGGTTGGCCCTGAACTCACTATGTAGCCCAGGCTGGGATCCTCCAGCTCAGGATCCTCCTGTCTCAGCCTCCCGAGTGCTGGGATTACATCCATGTACCACCACGTCTGGCAAGAATTCTTTATTTTTACAGGAAAAAATTTAAGGTCAGATAATAAAAGAAACTGAAAGGTAACATCACCACTTTAATTGTACCACTTTCCCAGTTAAAAACATTAAAGTTCTACAAATGGGGCCTATGGTAGGTTTGTCAGAGAAGAGCTAATACTGGGATCTTTTCCATTTGCAGATGACCATATTCCTTTCCTAGACCCTTCCTCCCATGTGGAGGTTTCTCAGTGGTCATGGTGGTCCCACTCCAGGGTAGACCAATCTCTATCCTAGAAATTTGGGATTTTTCCCTTACATGGAGTACCTGACCCTGAATCCACAGAGGTGTGGATACACAGCTTATTGTGGTTTCTAGAAGAATTTCTTTATTGCAACCTGAAGTTTATCTTCATGGTTTCTTCTTGAATTCTGAACTATCTCTTGGAAATGTGGAGAAATTTCCTTTTTCTTTTTACTTATGCTAAATACTCAAAAATAAAAAAGATCTTATCTAAATCTTGAATTTATCTTATCCTTTATGCATCCCAAATTTATGTTCTCCTGGCAATAGGCCGTAGTCCTAATGATGTCAAAGCCTTTTAGTGGGGGTTCAGTTTAAGAAGATAAATGGGAAAAATGGAGTAACAAAAATCATAAAATTCCTTTACAATCAGGATGAGGGGATGGGCATGTAGCTCGGTGGTAGAACACATGCTTAACATGTGTGAGGACCTAGGTTCAGTCACCAGCACCAAAAATGTTTTAAAGATAAAAAGACTGCAGGTTCTACCTCGAGTGAGTTCTTCCTCTTCCTCTGGCCTGCTTGCTGTGGGAACAGCAGGATTTTAGGAACTGGATGTTGTTATTTACTTGCTGGCTCGCTTCACTGAAATGGCCTGTAGGAACTGAGGGCTTCCACAAACGCAACAGCCCGCGTGGAGTCCTGGGCCGCATAAGAAGGCCTGAAGCAAAGCCCTGCTCAGTCTTCTCATGAGATGGCAGCCTGACTGCAGGGACCCCGAGTGGAGCAACCCAGGCGAGCCGTCCTGGGTTCATTTACATCCTTCCTCTCCCCCTTTCCCTCTCTCTTTGTGGTGCTGGGACGGAACCCAGGAACTCACGCATGCTAGGCAAGTGCTCTACTGCTGACCTACGTCCCCAGCCCCCAAAGGTTTTTCTTTGAAGGTTATTTTCACATGGCATCCTAAGAAATCTCTAAACTTCTAAGGAGTTTTTCAAAGCTTCTTTTTGTCAAACTGAACTTTTAAAGGCAGATTTATATTATATACATATCCAGTCATGTTGGTAAGTTACAATATTTTTTCTAGTTTTTTGTGACAGTCTCTTTCTATGTAGCTCAGGCTGACCTTGAACTCACAATCCTCCTGCTGCTGCCTCCTGATTACTAGAATTATAGGTGTGTGCTCCAGCAACTGCTTTATGAATTAAGGTGTGTATGCTTTAAATTTGAATCTTTTTTGAAGTGGTTTTTTGACTCAGAAAGGTCTCTATCACTAGCTGCAGTGGATTTTCCCTTACATGGAGTCCCTGACCTTCAAGACCAGCTTGGGCAACACAGTGAAACCCTATCTCAAAAAGCAAACAACGATACAAAGAAATTGTCAAATTTCCCTCATAAGAGATCCATTCATGTCTCGTTCCAATCAATCATAAATGTGAGTACTGGCTTCCCTGCAATCTTGTCACAATATATATTATAGTCTCAAGCTTTTATTTTTATTTTTTATTTTTTGGTACTGGGAATCGAACTCAGGATCTCAGAAAGAGTTCATTCGAACTCAGAGTTCATTCCTCTTTCTGAGAATCATTTTGCTAATTTTGAAGACTGTGCATTTTTAAGGTCAAGTTCTGGATTTCAGTAGTCAGCATTATAAAGGAAAAGGAGGATGGCGGAGGCAAACTTTAATGGCAGAAGTGGAAGAAGAGGTTTTAGGCTCTTATTTAATAAAACTGAAATAATGACTTCACTGCACTAAAGTCTCTAAAAAGATCAGTCATGCCAATAGCAGATACAGAATTATGCTGCGCAATTTTGAGCTACATTATCTATAGTGACTTTAAGAAAAAGTAGAGGACAAACTTCAAGTCCAACACAAGATGCCTCTGACCATTTCAGTTCCAAACTTCTTGGGGAATTGCCTTGTGGTGGAGTCTAACTGCTTCCTCTGCCCAGTGCTGCTTCCTTCTTCCTTCCGTGTCTGATCCCACAGGTATCCCTCATGAACATATGTACACACAACTCCTCAGTGTTGGCTTTCCAGATAAGCCACTCTGTAACAGGAAGAAATGCTGTTTTGCCAAAAAGAAAAAAAGTATATTTATTTATGCCTGAATTCAGAATTTAGTTACAGTATTTATCAACTGTGGAACTAAATTCAGAGTAATAACAGTAATTTTTTAAAAAGGCTATAACATATTGCTTAACCCCCCTTATATAAAATGTCCAGAAAAGGCAAATACATGAAAACAACGTAGAGTAGTGGTTGCCAGAAGTTAGCGGAGGGGCGGGAGTGACTTCTATTGGGTATGCAGTGCTAAAACATTTTGGAAAAATTAGCTCTAGCATATTTTGTTTTGTTTTATTTGCTTTAAGTTTTATCAGTACTAGAGATTGAAGCCAGAGCCTCATGCATGCTAGGCAGGTGGTCTGCCACTGAGCTACACCCCCAGCCCTTATAAAGTTTTATTCTGAGACAAGGAAAATTGCCCAGGCTGGTCTCAAATTTGTGATTCCCCTGCCTCAGACTTTTGCATAGTTGAGATTACAGGCGTACACCACCAAGCTCAGCTAGCATAAGTTTTTGATGTATTTCCTATGAACCTGAGACAAATCTATCCATATGAAGGTCTAATAATCCACTTATCTATGCAGCCTACAGCTATCAAGCATATTCTTCTAGGCTTAATTTAATAGAAGGTCCTGGGAAGTTGAGGAAAACAAAGTCAGTAATACACAAACCCAAGTATCATACCAGTGAGAAATGAGAAATGAGGACTAATGGGGAGGTGGGTGTGGTTTTCCTTTACTGCCTTGTTGTGTTATTTCTCTAGGATGTATGTTTAGGTTTACATTTATGTCATTATGAACAATTATCACTTCCGTGAAAAGATATTTAGCATCAAATTATGGCTGATATTGCAGTGAGTGCTATACACTACTCAGGTTGCGTACCCTTGAGTCCCTTTGTAGTAATTTGCAATCTCACAGAGATGACTATACAGGAAGTCATGTGAAGTCATTTTAATTTAAAAAATAATTTAGCAAATAAATATACAAACATCAGAGCAAATGTTACCACGCTTGAGTGAAATATATAGCACAGCAGTTTTGGATACAGTAGAGATGAGAATAATTGACACGTGTCTCTAGTTAAGTCTGGGAAGTGATTATTTCAGAAACTGTTTGAATGATGGAAGAGGCAGGATGAAGTCTGCAGAGAAGGAAAAGAAAGCAACTCCAAATTTATGGTGAATGCATCAGAAGGGTGAGATGCTTCGACCAGGTAGAACTTGCTGCTCTACTTGTTGGTTACTTAATCTAATTTAATGTTCAACTGATTTAACCTTAGTTTCCTCCTTTGTAAAATGAAAATAAGAGGGTTGTTTTGAAAATAAGATCATATAGGGGAAAAAATTACACAAGGCATTATCTAACTCAAAAGAGATTTCTCATAAATCTCAGTAATCCTTAGTGTTAGAGAAACCTTAGAAGGAGAGCAGAAAAACCGGGCATGGGGGCACACACCCCTATAACCCCAACACTTAGGAGGCTGAGCCAGAAGCATTGTTGCAAGTTCAGGGTCAGCCTGGGCTACATAGTGAGTTCGAGGCCAGCGTCAACTACACAGGGAGACCCTGTCTCAAACAAAACAAGAAATAGAGGAGAAACAAGGTTAAAATATACTTGTAAATCCTCCACTCATTCCTTGAATTTTTGCAGATGGAAACTCATTCTAGGGCTGGGGATATAGCTCAGTGGCATAAGCGCCTGCCTGGCAAGCGCAAGGTCATGAGTTTGATACCCGTTATGGGGGGGGGGGAATCAACTCATTCTAGGGAGAAAAATCACACTTATTACAAGGAATTCACTAATTCCAGAATCAAGAAAGCCAGAACTAATTTAACACTGTAAGGTTTTTGTTTTGTTTCGGCTTGGTTTTAGTACTTCAAAAGACTTTGTTTTGTCTTTTTGAGACAGGGTCTCACTGTGTAGTTCAGGCTGGCCTAGAGCTCACTTTGTAACCCAGGCTGGTCTCAAACTCTCACCGATCTTCCTGCCTCACCCTCCTGAGTGCTGGGATTACAGGCATAAGCCACCACACCCGGCTGAGACTTCTTTTTAAATCAAATTTTAGAATACCTTTATTTTCTATTACTTTTAATCCGAGCATTTTCTTTTTCATGCACTGGTTCAAATTATTATAATAAAAGGTTATTGCAGGTCTCCCTACACGACAGACAAAAAAGATGAGGTACAGCCTGCAATTCTGCCACTCAAGAGGTTGAGGTAGGAGCATCTCCCATTCCGGACCAGCCTGGCCTACATAGCAAGTTCAAGGCTTGTATGGACTATACAGTGAGGCCTCTGTCTCAAAAAATTAATTCCTGCCTCAAAGTATTTGCAAGTCCAGCATGGTGGCACGTGTCTGTAATACCAGGACGCTTACAGGCTGAGGTGGTAGGGTTGTACATTTCAAGCCCAGCCTGGACAATTTAGAGATTTGTCTGGACCCTGTCTCATCATTTAAAAAACTGTAAAAAAAAAAAAGGCTGGGGCTGTAGCTCAGTGCAAAAGCGTCGGGTTCAGTGCCCAGTACCGCCCCCCCCCCCGGTTCTATCCAGAAGCCTCTACCCAGACCCTTGCCCGCGCAGGGAGCTCCGTGCCAGCCGTCTCTTCGGTCCTGTGCTCCGTGATTTGTGCTTGTGATTGTTCCACCCAGCCCGGCGTAACGGAGGCACCTGCTATACTAATTCACGAAACCGAGAAATCTGCCCGCATCAGATACTCCAGTTTTGAGGAATTCGGGGCGCTCTGGGAAAAGAAAATACTGAATCGTGCCCTAGACGCGCGGGAGGGTTCTGGCCCCGGCACCCTCCCCGCCGGCGGACGTGAGCGGCGGGCGCTCGCGGTCAGCCCCCCGGGCGCCAGCGTCCCCACCCGCAAAGCGAGCGCCCGCCCGCCGGTCCCGCCCGCGGCTCGCGGGGCCCGCAGCGCGAGGGAAACGCGTCAAGCGCGGCTGCATGCGGACGCCCGGGCAGGCCGAGCAATGCGCTCTCGGCAGGCGCGGGGCCACAAAGCACCGACCCTGGGTAACCTATTAACGCCCTTTGCTCACACTTGTGACTCGTCTTTCGAAACTCTGTACTTCCCCCACGCCTCTCTGGAACATAGCAAACACAGAGGAGGGAGAGACAGGGGGCGCGGCGGGACTCTGCGCCTGCGCAGTGGGCTCGGAGGGCCGCGCGGCCCCTCGCTTCCCGTCAGATCGCGCGAGATCTCCCGCCCTCGGCCTGCGCCGCGGCGAAGGTGAATCCCGTGGGTCGCGGGTGGCCGCTGAGTGTGCGGCGCCTGAGGCAGCAGCGCCCGACGCCGAGTAAAGCTCGCGCGGTAAGGGAGGAAAATTGGAGTTCGAGTGAACCCCCGGCTTCCCCTGGAGTAATGGCGACGCTGGTGTGGCCGCCTGGGACCCCAGCATGGGGCGTGTGGGAGAAGTGGTCTGACGGCGCGCGGGCGTCCAGGCGCCCTGGGGCTTCGCCCGCCGCGTGCCCGCCCGGGCGGGGGCTCTGCACGGCGCGGACGCTAGTGTTCGTCGCGTCGGTGCCCACAGTCTGGAAAGTCAGTTTGGCAGTCCGAACTAGAGACTGACTGTGAGTCCTGCGCCGTCCGTGCGCGTGGCGGACAGCGGACGCCGGAGAGCGAGGCGCGGCCCCGAGGGGGCGGAGCCGGCGGGACCCGCAGTCCCTGTAGACCTCCGCGGCCGGCCGGTCCCGAGCGGCGTGCGGCGGAGGCGGGGCGCGTGCTGAGTGCCTCTGCACGGCGCGCTCGGCGCTCAGGTCAGGGGCGCGGTGTGCGAGTGTGCGTCCCCCTGTCCATCGCGCGCCCTCTTCTCCTTAAGATTCCCACCTGATCAGAACCAGGACACTTAACTCTGCTCTTCCTCGTGTAAGGATCTTTCCCTTACACGGGGCTGCAAGGGAGATTCTCGACCTGCTGCTTATGAGCGGCACCAGAGAAATTTTTCAGTGGATCATTCATCCGGTATTATTTTGTCGTGTTACCTAGCGCCAGTTAGGAATCCGCTGAGTATCATATCTGACCACTAGAAATCAGATCTTGAACTTGGTGTATCTTATTTTTGATGTTAATTTCGTGATAAATCAAGTCCCTTATATTTTCAGTGTGTTGCTTGTTGTGCTGTTGAGGACTATTGCAGTTATCTGCATTAATTACTTGTATTTGGCGCTTGAAATTTTTGTAATACAGAGGGAGAGAACTAATAATGTACTTTCCATTCTAATAAGCAATATTTGGAGAAATCTACAGTTATGTGCACTTTAAAGAAATAAAACATACTGTTGAAAGTAGAGGATAAATATAAAACCTCATTTGGAAATATTCCTGTGATTAAAAATATAATGCTGTGTGTGGTGGCTCACTCCTGTAATCCCAGCACTGGGGAGGCTGAGGCAGGAGGATCGTTGTGAGTTCGAGACCAGCCTGGGCTACAAAGAGCTCAAGGCCAGCCTGAACTGCATGGCGAGACCCTGTCTCAAATAGACAAAAAAAAAAATAAGTAATAAAAATGTAGCCATCATAGGGTAATTAATAACCAGGATGGACAGTTTGTAAGCACTTTATTTGGAAAAACTTTGCTTTGTAACCCTTACATCACTTACACACATGGTGATTCAGTAGACATTTTCCTAGTGGATTTTATACGGTGATGAAATAGGGTGCACACATCATGACCCTCAGGGTTTCCAGTTGAAAAGAATCGAAACAGAATCTAGTCAAGCCCCCTCCCTCCCTCCCTCCCATCGCAATGCATGCCTATAATCCCAGTACTCGGGAGACTGAGGCAGGAGGAATGCTGAGAGTTCAAGGCCAGCCTGAATTACAAAGTGAGATTCTGTCTGTTGATTTTTTGTTTTTTTTTTTTTGTTTGTTTGTTTTGTGTGTTGCTGTGTAGTGCAGGCTGGCCTCAGACTCACAGCATTCCTCCTGTCTCAGCCTCCTGAGTGCTGGGATTACAGGTGTGTGCTACCACACCTGGCGAGACCCTGTCTCAAAAAACAAAACAAAAAAATCAAGCCGCCAGATCTGTGCAACCAGTCACAGGTATGGGGAGGAGATAGAAAAACAAGCCAAATAACACTTGATAAGGAAGCAATCAGAGGACGTTCTGTAGACAAGGGAGTGAAGAAACCAGGCAATGGCATGACACAGATTTCAGTATGTAGCATGTGAATTTTGAATCCTGATTCCAATGAATCAGCTGTTAAAAAATATCTTTGAAGCAATCAAAGAGATTAGAATATGCACTGGGTGTTACATGATGGTAGGGAGTTGCCTGTATTATTAATTCAGTAGGTATAATAGTGTAATCTCTGTTATCGGAAGTGTTCACCTGGAGGATTTTTGGGTGAAATGGGATGAATCTGGGATTTTTTTTTTTTTTTTTAGGGGGGATTTGTTTTAAGGGAAAGCTGGAAAGTACAGTTTTATCTGTGCAGCGCTGTGTGCAGAAGCAGAGAATGGGTGTTGAGGCCGGCCAGTCATGTTTGCACAACTAGGGAGACTGTAAATATATCCATTACAAAGTGGAATGAAGCAAGTAAGATGTATTTCTGTGTTCAGCATTCTCTTTTACTGAATGTCACCAGCATCAGACATTTAGCTCTCCTGCTGGGGATCTGTTACGGCTTGTATCTAGATCTCCCCCCAAAGCCTCATGGGATCATAGGTGGGGCTTTTTCAGAGGTGGCTGGATCTAGAGTGTGTGACACTGGGATTGATTCATGGTGCAATGCCAGGATCAAGGGTGCTGGGATGAAGGGTGTGAGTGCTACCCTCCCCAAGTAGCCTGGATTAGATGTAAGGGATAGAAAGAGCTGTGATCATCCCTTGCTTGCTTGTTGCTTTGCTACCTTCTGCCTGCCACAAACTGTTTCTCCTCTGTAAAGCCTGTGTGTCATGCCACCCTGCCTTGGAGCCAGCTGAGTATGGACTGAAACCTCTACAGCCTGGGAGCTAAATAAACCTTTCCTGCTTTAACTTTGGGTGTCAGGTATTTTGTCTCAGCAGTGAGGGAGAAGTAACTAAGACAGGATCAAACCAAGGGCTTCGCAGATGTGACACAAGCACTCTATTACTGGGCCACATACCCCAGCCCTAGTATTTGCAATATTTCTTAACCAGTAGAACCCTTCTGTAGGACAGGGTACCTGCAGGAGAGTTGGCAGTCACTGTAGCTCTGTATGTAAAAGCTCTGTCTGGGGGAGGTTTTGCAGAAAGAGTAGAAAATGTGAAGAAATAGAGATCTGGAATGAGGATATTTGTGTTTCAATCCCAGTTCCTCTCCTTGTCTGCATTGTGATCTTGGGCACAAATTCTACTTCAACTCCCTTTGTAAAAGGAGAATAGCAGTACACAGTCATCTTCCCATACCACTGAGGACTGGTTCTAGAGTCTCACGCCCTATGGATACCAACATCTGTGGATATTCAAATCCCTTGTATAAAATGGAGTAATAGTTACACATAAACCCCACATATCTTCTTACATTCTTTAAATCATCTCTAGGTTTCTTATAAACCAAATACAGTACAATGTAAATGCTATGCATGTAGTTGTTAGGTAGTTGTATTGTTTAGGGGATAATAATAAAACAGCTGTACATGTTCCACGGAGACTAAATATTCTTTGAAAATATTCTCAATTTACAGTTGGTTGAATCTGCAGGTGTGAACTGAAGGATATGGGACCCTGGCTGTATTTACATATGTAATTCTGTTATAAAGAATAAGTGATAAAACCTGTGAAAATTCTCTGTAAATTAATAATTTCATTATAAACAATACATTAAGCAAGATTTGAAAAAGAAAAAGATCTGCATACCTGTAGTCCCAGTTACTTGTGAGGGTGAAGGGGGAGGACCTCTTGAGCCCTTAAGTTTGAGACCAGCCTGGGTAGCAAAGTGAGAGACCTCCACCTCAATGAAAAAAGAAAAGAAAAAGAGAAAGAAATAAGAGACTGTTCTATGATGCTTGCTTAACATTTTGGGCCATAGAAAGTTCGGTTCAATAAAGGATATTGTATCAGATACAGAGAAATACAAAGAAATTCAAGGATCCTGCCAATTTAGACTAGCTCAGTGGAGTCATGTGTAAATGAAATTAAGATGGTTGTTAAATGTATAAGT
>NW_004955523.1:1537473-1545696 GCF_000276665.1 Chinchilla lanigera | reverse complement strand
CAAGGTTGTAAAAAAGCAGTCAAAGTTGGGTATGACGACACATGCCTATAATCTCAGCATTCTGGGAAGCTGAAGCAGGACAATCACACGTTTGAGCTCAGCCTGAACAACTTAGTCACTTAGTGAGACCCTGTCTCAAAATAAAAAATGGGATGGAGATATATGAGATGTGACCAGTATATATGGGGAATAGTTTATTACAGTTGAGCATGGTGGCACATGCCTATAATCCCAGTACTTGGAAAACTAAGGCAGGAGAATTGCTGTGAGTTCAAGGCCAGCCCAAACTACGTAACAAGACCGTGTCTCAAAAATAACAAATCTATTATAGTAAAAGACACATTGACATTACTTCCTATCAAAATACTACTCCTTTCTTCAAACACACATACATTTCTGCCACTTTCTGAAGCAGTTCTGGAAGCCCACTTTTGTGATTAAAAAAAAATATGGTGAATGTGGCAACCAAGTGCCATTCAGTGGAAAGGAAGGTTCATAAAAGCATCACGGTGTGCCCTCACCCACCTTATCCGCTATGTCTGGCAGTGTGCAACTTCTGGCTCGTCCCCAGTGTCCAAATGACCATGAAAAGTAAGCATTTTGGATCGGTTCAGGACATGAAGGCAGCCACAACAGTGCAACTAGAAACATTCATGAAAGAGGACTTCAGATCTGCTTCAGGAAGTGTCAAGAACGGTTGAGTCAGGATGTCTGAAGCAAGGGGGAGTATTCCAGGGGGGATTCATGGCAGTGTGTCTGCTTCAGTGGTAAACTGTTCCTTACTTAAACATTCACCCTATTGCAAAGGCCCTGATTCGATTCCCATCACCACACACACAAGCAGTTGATAGAATGGTTTTCCTTTGGGCTTCTCAATCTGTCAGGTACTACAGGTAGTAAAATGTCTAATGAGAAAACACAAATGGTATAGAAACGTATTAACTGAAGAAAAATATTAAAAAGAATAACATTTGTTTAATATCTTGAAAATCAAACACACAGGATAGAATTTTAATAGTAATTAAAGTATTATTTTTAAATAGTATTTAAAGTATTAATTTTTAATAGTAATTAAGAGGAATGTCATATAACTTGGGTTTGAATCTGGAGCACTTTCATAAGTGCGTTTCCTCATCTTTAAGTGGGGGAATAATGCTCAGTAGAGTTGTCAGGAGACCAAATGAGAAATCATCTGTACATTCATAACTGTGCTTGGCACACAGATTCGATGGGTTTGAGTTTTTCATTTTCACTGATGAAGGAAAGGGATTTTCAGCAAGTCATTTCCAGCACTGGAGCTTCATTTTGCTGTTTTCATTAGCTCAAGTTGTAAACCCAGAATAAATGAATCTCTTACTTACCTTGTTGGCCATTCTATCCAGAATTTCTTTCTTTCTTTTTTTTTTGGACTGGGAATCAAACTCAGGCCCTTGCATGTGCCAGGCAGGCACAGTGCTGCTGAGCTATATCCCTGGCCCTATACAGAATTTCTTGTAAGACGAAGATTGAAAAATGCTTTGGTACATGTTGGCAATAACCTATAGTCCTAGGTATGGGAAAGCTGAGGCAAGAGGATCACTTGAGTTCAGGGGTGTAAGGCCAGTCTGGGCAACATAGAGAGACTTGTCTCAAAAAGGGAAGGGGGGGCTTTAGTTACTCTTGTTGCTGAGACAAAATATGCAGCACCCACAAGTTAGAGGAGGAAAAGTTTATTTTGGTTTACATTTTGTGGAGGTTTCAGTCTGTAGTCAGCTGTCTCCAAGACAGGGTGACGGGGCACAGGTTCATCACAGAAGAGAGAGAAAGTTCATGGTGTGGCAAGTAGAAGGCAGCAAACAGTGAGCCTGTCTTTCCTTTTGTCTCATCCAAACTACAAGCCTTTTGGGTGGTGACACCCACACCCAGGCTGGGACTTCTGTCCTCACTAAATCCATTCAGCCACACCCAGAACTCTGCTAATTCCAATCAGTGGACTAATTTAGTGCCACACTCCCTTGATCCCAGTGTCATATGCTCTAGATATAGCAAATTCTGAAAATTCCCACTTATGTGTGCATGAGGTTTTAGAGGGACATCTGGATATGAGCCATAATAGGGGGGTTAATGTATTACTTTTATAGTCAGCAAAACTATAAAAGAATTTCCATTTTGATAAATGAATAAAAAAAGTTAGTTACAAAAAAAAATAAAAGCTGGGTGTGGTGGTGCACACCTGTAATCCCAGCACTCAGGAGGCTGAGGCAGGAGGATCATGCAAGTTCAAGACCAGCCTGGGCTACAAAATGAGCTCAAAAAAACCAAAGTGAGCTCAAGGCCAGCCTGAACTGCATAGCAAGACCTTGTCTCAAAAAATGTTGGTTACATCTGAGCTGGGTGGTTTGTGTTTTGCTGCTAGATTAACCAGTTAGCTCTGGGAATATGTCATGTTTTTCTTTTAATCAGGCCATACTAGGATGCTTCATTATGATGATGTGAAGATAAATGTGCTTGGATTATCTTAGGCCGAAATGAGATTGCCTTATTCAGTCTTCAGTGAACTTGTTCCTGTTAACTAAAGTCTAACTAGATTTGCTTTAGGAGCCAAACTCTTGACAGGAGAGTATATCTTTTTTAGATACTAGGTAGGACTTTTCCTCTCTTCATTCAGAAGCACAAATGGACTTTTTTGTTTTTCAAATTGTTGAATATGTGAAATCTGTTTTGTGATTTAAAATTTTTCTATTTACAGGAGTTGTTTTATATAGAAATCTTGTGGGACCACTGCACAGAGTGATGATTGTACAAAGAGTGGTACTGAATTCCCGACCTGGTATGTATTCATCTGTCATCTGTGAACAACTGTGGTCTCTGATAATTATTAATGCAAATGGGGAAATAAACACTAATTATGGTTGGGCATGATGGTGCATGGCTGTAATCCCCAGCATTTGTGAGGCTGAGCCAAGAGGATCTCCATGAATTCTCAAGGCCATCCTTGACTACATAGTGAGACCATGTCTCAAAAAAAAAACCCCAAAAATAGAAAGCAAAAAATGAAACTAATTATAATGCCAGTGTGGTAAATTAAGGTAGTAAGATCTTAAGACCATAAAAATATTAGAAGAAATCCTTTGAACAGTGTAACAGTGATGAGATAAACTATCATGGAAACCTAACATTTGAAAGGAGGCTATATTGCAAATATGTGTGGCTTTTGTTTTTTTCGGAGTAGGTGTCACAGATTCTTACCATTTGCTTTTTTGTTTTACGTGAAACATATTGATGTCTGTCGGTGCCGAGTCCTAGAAACTTAGGTATAGAAGTAACCTGAGCGGTTTGGGCCCACGGTGGCCTTGGTTTTGCTGCTCACCTGCTGTGTGGCCTAAGGAAGTCACTCAGCTTTGCTGACCTCAGCTTCAGGAAAGTGAGCAGTTAGATTAAGGTCCTTATTCTGTTCCCACTTTATTAACCAGATGATTCTTGAGTAGTAAGTTTATTTATGTTAAATATAATTGAAGATAAAGTATAATTTTCGTGCTGACATTTTCTGCTTACATATGTGTCTCAGGCCTTACAACTTCTAATTCCCTCGGTTTAAAAACTTAACTTTTTTTTTAGTGTTAAAGTTTTTGTTTGCTTCTTAAAGTGGGAGAGGAAAATGATCACCTAATTACTATTTCACTTTGGCTGGTGTGTTCTTGCTAGTTTGTAAATTTTAATTCTCATAATTTAAAAAAAGTTGAGTGATTTTTTTAATTTTTCAAACTCCTGTTTTATACTATGGGAAATGATTTACCTATCATCATTTTATAAAAAACAAAATTACAAGCTCACAGCAGTGTTGCAGTTGCAGAGAAGTTACAAGACAATGTAGATTTATTTGTGCCTGTTTTATTTTTTTGTTTTGTTTTGTTTTTCTCCGGTACTGGGAACCGAACTCATGACCTTGCCAGGCAGGCGCTTTTGCCGCTGAGCTAAATCCCCAGCCCCTTATTTGTGCCTGTTTTTTTTTTTTTTCCGTTTTTCTCCGGTACTGGGAACCGAACTCACGACCTTGCACTTGCCAGGCAGGCGCTTTGCCGCTGAGCTAAATCCCCAGCCCCTGTGCCTGTTTTAAAAGAGAGTGTTCTGAGTTGTAGGGTGACCTTTTAAAAAATAATAATTATAAAAATGGGGTTATAGCTCAGTGGCACAAGCGCCTGCCTGGCAAGTGCAAGGTCCTGAGTTCAATTCCCAGTACCAAAAATAATAATTATTATTATTTACTATATGTGAAAATGACTTTTTGACTTTATATTTTTGCCTGATATTATAGGAAAAAATGGCAGTCCAGTGGCAGAAAATTTCCGAATAGAAGAAGTCAATTTGCCAGATAATATCAATGAAGGGCAGGTACAAGTTAAAACCCTTTATCTTTCTGTGGACCCTTACATGGTAAGAACCAAGATACTGTGAGTTGGTGAAAATATTTCTATTTTCTTGTCATTGCTTTGGAATTTTATTTTGTAATCCTTATGACTGATATTTGAGCAGTTACATCTCGGTACCTATGAATTACTTTGTTTTTATTTACTGGTCTTAGGAATGTTGTAGAAGGCATGCATTTTTTTATAATAGTAATACATGCAGTTATTCAGGTTCTTCCAAGTATCCGTATCACTTCCCAGTAGTAAATAAAGATCGAAAATACTAAGCTGAGTTTGGGAATTCAGACCTGGTTTCAAGGCAGGATATACACCAGATGTTTATTCCAGTTGATCTTTTTGGAAAGGAACAGACTCATTTATGCTACCTCTGGATAAAAGGAGAGTTCCTGGAAAGTATGTGTTGCTGAGGACTGAACAAAGAAACCGTCAGGCACAGGGGCTTGAGCTTGAAGGGCTGTCTTCCTGCTTTGTTTCTCTCAGAGCTCACACAGTCTTCCTTACTCCTAACTTAATCTCATGGCCATGACAAGCACACTTCTTCTGTTTTTTGTTTTGTTTTGTTTTTTGTTTTGGTCTTTTTGAGACAGGGTCTTGCTATGCAGTTCAGGCTGGCCTTGAACTCACTTTGTAGCCCAGGCTGGTCTTGAACTCACAGTGATCCTCCTGCCTCAGCCTCCAAGTGCTGGGATTACAGGCATGCGCCCGGCTGATAAGCACATTTCTATCCATTGCTTTACCTCTGGCTGCTCAAAGCGTCAGTGCTTAGTATCAGATTGTCGAGAGGGGAAACAGATCAGTTTACCTGTTTTGTTTTGTTCAACTATTTCATAGGTTACTGACCCACTCTTAGCTTCCTGTTGCTGGTATAACACATTATTATAAACTTACTGGCTTCAAACATCACAAGTCAAAAAAATTACCATATAGTTCTAGAAATCTGAGAGTCCAAATGGGCCTTTACAGTCCAAAATCAAGGTTTGGCAGGGCTGCTCTCCTTCTGAGGGCTGTAGGGAGAATCTGTTGCCTTTTCTGCATTCTAGACACTGCCCGTGGTCTTGATTCATAACCCGGCATTATTCTAACCTTTGCATCAGTGGTCGTATCTCTGACTCTGACTCTCCTTCCTGCCTCTATAAGAGGACCCTTGTGATTATATTGGCCCCACTAGGATAATCCAGGGTAGTTTCTCCCATCTCAAGATTTTGTTTTGTTTTGTGTTTATTGTGAGACAGGATCTCACTATGTAGCCCAGGCTGGCCATGACCGCATGGCAGTCCTTCAGCCTGAGCCTTTCCAGTGCTGGGATTACAGGTGCGCGCCACCACGCCCAGCTCCCACCTCAAGTTCATTATCTTCATCATATCTACAAAGTCCCCTTTGCCATCTAATGTAACATACCGACAGATCCCATGGGACTAGGACATGGAATTGTTGGAGACCATTGTTCTGCCTGTCATACCCATATGTCGGGTCCAGGGGTCAGGGGCTCTGACAGAGTCCACGCAGCTGTGGTTGGAGGGAGGGTTAGGCAAGGGCTGCCCTTAATTGGGGAGCAGTGGCCATGAGAGGTTACAGTCAGTCAGCCTGTCTTCAGGTTAGAAGGCTCGTGACAGGGTCTCTCACTTCAGAACAAGAAAAGAACATCTTACATGTGGCTCTCAGGTTCTCTAACAGGCGTGTGAGTCAAAAATCAGAGGGGGTCAAAGTGCCCCTAGAAAAGGCCCTTTACTTGGTCTTAAATCACTTGGGTCTGGCCCTTGGGAACTCAGGATCATTGTTTGCTCCTCTGCTGTGACATACCAGAGCTTTCCTTCCCTGGGCTTCACTTGCCCTTCCCAATGGGCCATTCTTTCCCTTTTATCATTGAATGCCCCAGTGAGGAAAAAGCTGTATTATTTTTTCTCTCCTTTCCCATTTGCTTTTCAGCTAGTGAAAAGCCACATCTCATAATCTCATATTTTCTTTTTTTCTGTTTTTGTGGTTAAGTGCTGGGGATTAAACACAAAGCTTTGTTTATGCTAAGCACATTCCATACCACTGAGCTACACCCCCAGCCCATTATGTTTACTTTTAACATCTAAACCTTTCCCGTGTTGTTATTGAGACTCCAAGTACTTTTTCCCATTATTGGAGACATTTAAACTAAATGAACAATTTTATTATTTTTGTTGGCACTGTAAACAGTTGGAACAGAAGTGTATAGAGAAGTAGAAGAGTCTTACAAGGTTGGTTTATTGGTCTGTTGAGTAGTTGACAGCAGTAGAAGTACTAATGTCAGTTTCCTAGTTTTGATGTCACCCTACAGCTGTGTGGGGGAAGCTGAGTAAAGGACTGTGTATTTCATTTCATTTTGATGTACACAGGCATTTATTAGCAGAATTTTAAAGTACACACTCAAAGAATTGGCGTGTAGAGCCTTGCGAGGGAGAGGCACATTGTCACCCAGGGCTGGAGGCAGTTGCCTGTTTCTGGCAGTGGAACATACGAGTCTGTGAAAGCTTGGGTTTGATTTCAGGAGAGAAAACAATGGCCCACCCACAGGTAGAAAGATAACAACTCATTTCACACATGAAAGGATGGCCCATTTTATAGGAGAAAGGCACAGATTCCGTCTAATTGTATTTCTTAAAGTCAGGTTTCTGTCCTTGATCTTTTAAAAAAAGGTTAAGGTTATTGGTACAATTTACATGTACATATCGGTCACATTCATCGCAGGGAATTTGTACCTGGACGTGGTGTATCTTAGTGTCTCTTTTTCCCCATTCCCTTTTACCCCTTGAGCCCCCTCTCCCCTTCCTTATTTACAAAGTGTTGTTCCCATTTTATCTTAATTTTCTCATTTTTTTCTTTTTCTTTCTTTCCTTTCTCCTTCCCCCACTCCCTAGTTCCTCTTTCCTTTTGAACAAATTCTTTGTATTTCACAGTTTCTGTTACACATTTTGATTCTTATTTATACTTTCAATTTTTCACAGCAGAGAGACTGTGCAATATTTACATGTGTGTCCAGTTTATTTCACTTAAGAGTATGATCTCAAGGCCCATCCATTTTGGCTATAAATTTCTCAAATTTATTCTTCTTTATGGCTGAGTAGTACTCCATTGTATAAAAAAACACATATTTTTATCCATTTATCAGTTGATGGGCATTTAGGGTGCTGCCAAAATTTAGCTATTAAAAATTGTGCCACTATAAGCATGGGTACACATATATTACTGTGGTATGATGCTTTTAATTCTTTGGGGAAGATACCAAAAAGGGGAATAGTTGGGTCAAATGGGACCTCTAGTTTAAGTTTTTTGAGGAATCTCCACACTGATTTCCACAGTAGTTGCATGAGTCTACACTCCCACCAGTATTGGAGAAGTTTTCCCCCACATTCCTGCCAGCATTTGTTATTGGTTGATTTCTTGATAATAGCTATTCTTTCTGGGGTGAGATGGAATTTCAGTGTTATTTTAATTTGGATCTCTTGAATGACCAGTGATGTTGAGTATTTTTCCATATATTTCTTTTCCATTTCTATTTCTTCATCTGAGAAGTGCCTGTTGATTTCAGATGCTCATATTTTGATTGGGTCTTTAAATCTGGGGCTTTGATTTTATTAAATTCTTTATTCTGATATTGGTCCTTTATCTGAGAAATAGCTGGCAACATTTTTTTCCCATTCTGTGGGTTTTCTTTTCACTCTATTGTTGATTTCTTCTTCTGTGCAAAGTCTTTTTAATAAGATAAGATCCAGTTGTTGATTGTTTCTGATAGTTCCTTCTGATTGAGGTTTTGTTATGAAGTCTTTGCCTACACCAATGTCCTCAAGAA
>NW_004955523.1:1515016-1535783 GCF_000276665.1 Chinchilla lanigera | reverse complement strand
CAGGCAGGCACTGTGCCACTGAGCTAAATCCCCAGCCCTATTCTTAATTTTAGAGTGAGAGCTTTCAGTTTTTGTCCATTTAGTCTGATGTTGGCTATTGGTTTGCCATAGATGGCTTTTATCAGATTGCAGTAAAGACAGTCTATTCCAATTTTCTGTAGGTTTTTTTTTTTATCACAAATGGGTGTGGACTTTGTCAAATGCTTTTCTGTGTCTGTTAAGATGATTGTGTGTTTTTTTCTTGGTTCTGTTAGTGTGATGTATTACATTTATTATTTTGCATATGTTGAACCATCCCTGCATTCCTGGATGAATCCTACTTAGTCATGATGTATAATCTTTCTGAAGACTTTCTGGATTCTGTTTGCCAGTATGTTATTGAGGATTTTTGCATCTATGTTCATTAGGGAGATTGGCCTGTAGTTCCCTTTTTGGTTGGGTCTTTCTCTGGTTTTGGTATTAGGGTAGTGCTTGCTTCCAGGAATAAATCTGGGAGTATTGCTTCCCTTTCAATTTCATTAAAGAGTTTGAAAAGTAGCAGCATTAGATCTCCTCTAAATTTCTTGTAGAATTCAGCAGTGAATCCGTCAGGGCCTGAGCTTTTCTTTGTCTGTAGCTTTTAAAATTACATCTTCAATTTCAGTGACTGATACTGGTTTATTTAGAGTTTTTATATCTTCTTTATTCAGCTTTGGTAATTCATATGTATCTAGGAATCAGTCCATTTCTCCTGTGTTTTCCATCTTATTAGAAAACAGGTTCTTGGGGCTGGGGATTTAGCTCAGTGGCAAAGCGCCTGCCTGGCAAGCGCAAGGTCGTGAGTTTGGTTCCCGGTACCGGAGAAAAACAAAACAAAAAAAAAGAAAACAGGTTCTTGAAGCAGATATTGATGATCTTCTGGATTTCTGCAGGATCTGCTGTGATTTCACCATTTTCATTCCTAACTGCATCTATTTCAGTCTTTTCTTTCCTTTTGGTAAGGTTGGCTACGGGTTTGTCAATTTTATTTAATCTTTCAAATAATCAATTCTTTGATTCATTGATTCTTTGTATTGTTTTCTTAGTCTCAATTGTATTAATTTTGGCTTTGATGTGTATAATTTCCTCCCTCATATGCACTTTGGGTTTAGCTTGCTCTTCTTTTTCTAGAAGCTTGAGGTTCAACATTAGGTTATTTATTTGAGCTTGCTTTGTTTTTCTGATATACGAGTTCACTGCTATAAATTTCCCTTGTAGGACTGCTTTCCTTGTATCCCATAAATTCCAGTAGGTCATATAGGCATTATTATTTACTGTATAAACTGTCTAATTTCTTCTTTAATTTCATCTGTGACCCATTGGTTGTTCAGGAGGGTGCTATTTAATTTCCATGTGTTTATGAAGTTCTTGTGGTTTCTTTTGCCATTGATTTCCAATTTCATTGCACTGTGGTCTGATAATATGCATGGGCTTATTTCAGTTCCTTTGCATTTACTTGAGCATGTTCTATGTGCTAGTGTGTGGGTCTGTTTTGGAGAACATCCTCTATGCTGTTGAGAAGAATGTGTATTCTGTTCTTGTTGGTGAAACACTCTGTAGATACATACTAAGTCCATTTGTTCAGAGGTTTGGCTTAGCTTGCATAGTTCTTTGTTGATTTTTTGTCACATTGATCTGTCTATTTGTGACAATGGTGTATTGCGGTCCCCCATCACAATTGTAATAGTGCTTATGTGATTTCTCGTATCTGTTAGCATTTGTTTTATATAGTTGGGTGCACTAGTATTTGGTATAAATATATTTATGATTGTGCACTCTTCCTCTTGTATTGTTCCCTTTACAAGGATGTAGTGACTGTCTTTGTCCCTTCTGATCAGTCTTGGTGTGAAGTCCACTTTGTCTGCTTTTTCTGGGTTCCTGTGTCATAGAATATTGTCTTCCTTCCTTTGGTTTTCAGGCTATGAAGCTATTTTTCAGTTAAATGTGTTTCTTATATGTAGCACATTGTTGGATCTGGCTTCCTGATCCATTCTGCCAGTCTCTTTCTTTTGATTGGTGAATCAAGACCATCCACATCGATGGTTACAAATAATATGTATTGATTTATCTTTGTCATATTACTTTTCTGTTGTTGGTTCCCTTTCTTTCCCTTCTGTTTAAATGCTTGCCTTGCCTGGTGGATTCATTGTATTGGGATTCTTGGAATTGTCTTTGTTGTCTTTTTTCTGTCTTTTTTTTGTTGTTGTTTTTTTGTTTTTTTCCAGTACCGGGAATTGAACTCACAACCTCGCACTTGCCAGGCAGGCGCTGTGCCACTGAGCTAAATAGCCCCTTGTTGTTTTTTTTCCTAGAATATGCTTTAGAACTTTTTTAGAGTGTGGTTTGTTGGTCATAAATTTCTTGAGGTGTTCTTTTTCATGGAAGTATTTTCTTTTTTTTTTATCAATTTTGAAAGATAAGAACATTAATCTGCATTGGAGGTTGTTTTCTTTTAGGTCTTGAAGTACTTCACTTGAAGCTCTCTTTGACTTGAATATTTATGTTGAGAAGTCTGTTGTGATTCTGATGGACTTTCCTCTTTATAGGTAATTTATTTTTTTTCTCTAACAGTTTTTAATATACTGTTCTTGTATGAATTTTGAGAATCTTGAGTATATGCCTTTCTTTTCTGATCATGACTATTTGGAATTTTATTGACCTCACTTACTGTATCTCAAGTTCTTTGGAATCTTTTTTTTTTTTTTTTGATACTGGCACTCAAACTCAGGACCTCATGCTTGCCAGGCAGGTACTGTGCTACAGAGCTAAATCCCCAGGCCCTGTACCTCAAGTTCTTTTTCCATGCTTGGAAAATTTTCTGCTATTACTTCTGTGAACAGGTTTTTTTATGCTCTGTGTGCTATCTTTCGAATCTTCATTGTTTCCTGTTGTTATTATTTTCTTTTTTTGGTACTGAGAATCAAACTCAGGCCTTCCTGCTTGCCAGGCAGGTGCTATGCTACTGAGCTATATCCCCAGCCCTTTTCAGTTAATTTTATACTAGTCATTTGTGCATCATCTAGCACCACTTGGATTGTTTTTTCATAGTCCCTTGCTATTTTTAGGAGGTCTTTCATTTGATGATCACAACCACAGGCCTGTCATCTATTTTTTTTTTTTTCGTCTTTTTGAGACAGGGTCTCGCTCTGCACTTCATCTGGCCTTGAGCTCACTTTGTAGCCCAGGCTGGTCTCGAACTTACAATGATCCTCCTGCCTCAGCCTCCCAAGTGCTGGGATTACAGGCATGCGCCACCACGCCCGAGTGGGCCTGTCATCTGGATCTGAGGCTCTGTTTTCACATTGGTTGACTCTGCTTTATATACTTGCAGTAGAATTTTTAATGTCCTGGATTTCTATATAAGTCTGTTTTATGGAATCCAATTATCTTCTATGTTGGCCATTCATTGTTTCCATTTCTTTCCTAAGCTCCTCCGTTTTTTTTATCTGTAGCTACTCTAGATTCACTAATCATTTCCTTCATTATGGTTGTCATCTCTTTAATTATCTCTGTTTTGTGTTTGTCAAGAGATTTGTTGATAAGTTTTGTTACTTCTGCCACCACCATTTTATAAAATTCAGGGTTTTGGGCCGGGGATGTAGCTCAGTGGCATATGCGCTTGCCTGGAAAGCCTAAGGTCATGAGTTTGATTCCTGGTACAAAAAATAAAATAAAATAAAATTCAGGGTTTTAATTTCTTCTGGCTCAATCCCCTTTGATTCACCTTAAGCAACTTGGGGTTATGGGTTGCATGTTGCTTCTGTATTTTCTGATTTTCTATGTTTTTAAAATTTGTTTTCTGCCTTGAGGTTTATAAATTGCTTATGGTAGATAGCTTTATTACTAATATCGAGACCTATTTAGGAAATGACTTCATTTAAGAGATGTCTTCTAGGCAGAGATGGCTTTGGGCTTTTGAATCTGTCCCAGTTTCTTAGGGATGAAACATTGCTGCCTATTTGGCCTAGCACCCTGTTGGTTGGCACTAGACTACAATATTGTTTATGAGCCCCCCCAGACAATGTAAGTATTGGCATACAAGGGAGACAAATTGATCATGACAACAGTGTCATCTTGGCTAAAGTAGAATTAATAACAATAGCATCAGATACAGACTGGAAAATAACAAACTGTGATAACTATTAATTTGCCAACTTTAACCACAGTTACAACATTTATAGGTATATAACAAGATCTAAGACAAATCAGAAGATTATAATAGTAAATATCTAGTCATTAGAGTGAGTTTACCCTAAGGGGAGAAAATTTAAAAGGTATAAGAGGAAAAATAGAAAAGAAAAAAGAAGACAATTAGATTAGAAACAAGGCTCAAGGACAAGGGAAGATTACTCAAGCCGTGGAGACTGGTGAAGAAGACAAGAGCAAAACACAGAAGGAAAAAGTCAAAAAGAAGAACAAAACAATAAAATCTAATTAAAAAGGAACAAAACAGAAAAACTAAAACAAGAGCTGGGCATGGTGATGCAGGACTATAATCCCAGCGCTCAAGAGGCTGAGGCGGGAGGATCTCCATGAGTTCGAGCCCAACCTGGGCTGCATAGTGAGTCTAGGCTGGCCTGAACTACATAGGGAGACCCTGTCTCAAAACAAAACAAAATACAACACATAAAAACCCTAAACTAAACTAAAAACAATGTTCATACTCACGAAAAAGCAAAAACAACAACAAAAATTTTTCCTATTCTTAACCTCCATTAAACCTGCTCCTACACAAAATACAAATGAACATCAACAACAAAAAAACCCCAAAAGCAAAAAAAAAAGAAATGTCCCTGTGATTTCAAGCCTGTGGTTATCTTCTGGGGTCTACAGTTCTGTGTTGGTGTCCAGTTCTAGGTGTGACTGCTCTGGCTGGTAGACAAGGGAGGCAGTCAGAGCCCAGCTTCATGCTGGATAACCCCAGTAAGCCTGCAGTGGGATTAGGGGAGGGTGCCAGTTCTGATACTTTTGAATCCACAGAAGTTCAGCCTAGTCTTGTCCTCTGGTTGTGAGGTTGGGCCCCGAGTCATTTAGCCTGCAATACTCTGGGTGTCTCTTGCTGGCCTGATCATGGCTGCCACTCACTGTGGGATTTCAGTACTGGGAGCCCTGAGATGAAGTCAGTCCACAGTTCCTCCAAGTCCCAGGTTCAAGTGGCTCCTCCCTAATAGGATGTGTAACCAACACTGTCTCCAGGGGACACTGTCGTTGCTTGGACTGGAGTCACCAGCTGTGGTAATGTACAGCATCCACTGCTCCGTTTCACTGCTGCATTTCCCGCTGGAAGCCTCTGGAGTCCGATGCCCTCACTGTGTCTGTAGATTCCATCCTCCTTTCTCATGCCACAAGCCAGGAGCAGGGAGAAAGTGCAGATTTCCCCCGCCTTGTTCTGCATTGAGGTCTGTCTCTTTACATTCTGTGTGGGCTGCAATTTTCCCTTCAGATCCTTGCTAGGTTCTGGGGATCTACCTCCCTCCTTTTCTTCCCCAAGTTGTTAATTTTCCAGTGTCTAGAGTCTGAAACTTGGAGAGGTTGATTTATTGCTGTTTACCACATTGCTATTTTCAACAAAGTCCTTTAATCTGTCTCGGGTTGATATTTTTATATAGTGCAAGTCTAATTTCATTTTTCTGCCTGTGGATATTGTTTTCTCAGTATTATCTTTTAGAGAAACTGTCTTTTCTTCATTGTGTGCAACTGGCCTCTTTATTGAAAATCAGTTGTAAATGTGTGGATTTCTTTCTTGACTCTATTCTATTCCATCGGCCTGTGTGTCTCTTTTCTAAGTAAGTACTATGCTGTTTTGACTACTATAATCTAATTTCAAAACATTACTAAGTTATTTTTTACTTGTTTATTTTTGAGGTGTCAGGAATGGAACCCAAGGTCTTGAGTTTCCTAGGCAAGGGCTCTACCACTGCACTACATCCCCAACCCATACTTAAATCCACCCCTCTTTTTTTTCTTCCTCCAATACTGGGGATATAATCCAGAGTCTTTACACTGAGCTACTTTGTGTGTGTGTGGTACTGGGGATTGAACTCAGGGCCTTGTGCATGCTAAGCAAGCACTGTACCACTAAGCTACAGCCGCAGCCACACTGAGCAGCTTCTGCAGCCATTTTTATTTGTATTTTGTGACGGAGTCTTGCTAAGTCACTAAATTGCCTAGGCTGGCCTTGAACTTGTAACCAGCCTCTCAGAGTGTTTGGACTATAGGAATGTACCCAGCTTTAAATTCCTTTTTAATTGTACTTCTTTACTTATTAGAAAAGTGCATTACTTTTCAAAATAAAAAGTTAATGAAGAAATTAAAATACATGTTATTTGTTTGACTAACACTTTTGTTAACATTACTTATATACTCTTCTTTTAGTCACTGAGTGAATTAGTAAACTGTGGCTCCGAACCCAATGAAGTTGTCTTAATCATGCGTTCTCTCTCCAGCGCTGTAAGATGAATGAAGACACAGGCACTGACTACATAGCACCGTGGCAGCTGTCTCAGGTGGCCGACGGGGGAGGTGTTGGAGTTGTGGAGGAGAGCAAGCATACGAGTTTGACTAAAGGCGATTTTGTGACCTCTTTCTATTGGCCTTGGCAAACCAGGGCTATTCTGGATGGAAATAGCCTTGAAAAGGTGATGTATAATATAAAGTATCTAGTTTTTACCGCCCCATAATTCTTACTGTCTACACATGGTATTTGCTTTCGTTTGTTATCAGGGAAAAAATTAAAGCATACATTTCTTTTAGCTCACTGCCAAAATGTGGAGAGCCTTTGTTCCTTGTCCTCTGTTGGCTATGACTGTATGTGACAATTTGTAGATGACCAAAGAATGTTGTTGTTTTCCACTTTTTTCTTTCTCAAATAATATGTATAATATAAAAATATTTTATACTAAGTACTAGAATTTCCTCTGTAGCCAGACATAGTGGCACACACCTACAATCCCAGCACTCTGGGAGGCTGTGGCAGCGGGATCACAAGAACGATCACAAGAGTTCTAGCCCAGTCCTGTCAATTTAGCAATTTAGTGGGACCCTCTCTCAAAAAATATGGAAATAAAAAATTTTATTTTTTTTTTACTTAAATTTTTTTTGGTAACAGGAATTGAACTCAGGACTTTGTGCTTGCCAGGCAGGCAGTGTGCTGCTGAGCTATATCCCTGGCCCTAAAAAATTTTTAAAGGTCAGAGAATATAGCTCAATGCAGAAATCCTGAGTTTAACCCACAGTATCACCAAAAAAGAAGAAAGTCTCCCTATACGTAGATACATTAAAGTTTCCTGAGAAATAGCCACCTAAGAAATTAATTTACTTTATGATTGAAATCCCATCTCATGTTTGAAATCCAGAGTTCACTTCAGCTCTGAGGTTGAACTATGTGAAATTGCCAGTATTTCCTTTGACCTAAAAAAATGGCAGCTTCATGTAATTCTGCTTAACTGATGTATTATCTAGACATTATTCTATGTCTCTATACCACAGTTTCCTCAGGAGCAAAATGCAAATAATAGTTATCTCATAAGTAGATGTAAAAATTAAGTGTGACTGTTTGAAAAAAAGCTTTGTAATTTTTTTTTTCTTTTTTTGTTTTTTTTCTGGTACTGGGAATCGAACTCACAACGTCATGCTTTCCAGGCAGGCGCTGTGCTGCTGAGCTAAATCCCCAGCCCCCAAAAAAACTTTTTAAAATTTTAATATTTTTACTATTGCAAATTCTTAATGTGTTTCAAAAAGTTGCTAAAAAAAGAAAAAGTTGCTAATACCAAAATGGAATCATTATTGCCAAACCCTAACATGGGGTTGGGAGGCTGTGCAGGAAAACCCCTAGTCAATATATGCCTGTGATAAGAACAGTTACAAGGACTCTAAAAACCTCAGGCTTGTACAAAGCTACTGCAGCCTTGCAAAAATACTACTTCTACAGAAGAGATGCCTTTGCATCAACTTACCCCACTAGTGCACTGGTGCCAGCCAGCTTCAGTCATCCTGTAACGGGGAATAGTTGTTTCAAAACAACCAGTGCAGCTTCCCTTGTTTGGCCTTTAAAAATCCTTGCATTCTTTTGCTTCTCTGGCTGTGGCCACAGTTTGTCACGGCTTGCGTATCCTAGATTGCAGTCCCTTGCTGTTACAGCATAACTGTTTCTGGAGAGCCATTCTTTCTGTCACTCAGGTTATGTCAAAAGTGGCTAAGATACAAATGGTATGCAAGAGATGTCACACAATAATTTGTCAACTTAGTGTTTCTAATTACATAGACTTAACTAGAAATTTCTTTTGGGAAGTAAAAAAGGAATATTCAGCAGCTAAAGTTGTGACTCAAAGCTCTTAAAAACCTTGGAATTTCCTGTGTGATAGAAATTTCCTGAATGGTAGGAATTTCCTGTGTGACAGGAATTTCCTGTGTGATGACAAGCCCCTTTCTATCATATCTGAGTTTACGTTAATGAGGTGGTAGTGTGGGGTACCTAGATAGTCTCAGGCTGGGCTGGTCAACGGAAAGACTAACTGAGTAGAAGGGGGCATTTCTCCTGCCTCATGTTCCTGAGTACCTGGGAATGCAGATATGTGCCACTACATTTGGCCTTGAGTTGATTTTTATGGATAAATGTTTACTTTCCATGGCTCAGAGATTAAAAACCTTTCTAGCTTGGCGTGGTGGTGCATGCCTGTAATCTTAGCATTTGGGAGGCTGAGGCAGGAAGATTGCTGCAAGTTCGAGGCTAGCCTAGACCTCGCATAGTGAGTTCAATTTTAGCCTGAACTACATAGTAAGACCCTGTCTCAAAAAAACCAACCAAACAAACAAACAAAACTTTGCAACTTTGCCTAGTATTTTCCTAATAAGCATTTCCTGTCTTTTGATATACATAGGTCATTGACAAAAAGTAATATTCATTTTTTAAATGTAAGAATTATTTTCCAAGTTTTTAAAATATAGAGAACAATAATTATATTTTACTGTTTATAAATAGATTATAGAATTTTAACAAGACTGAAAAATGCTTTACTGTTTTAAAAAACCATAATGGGTTATAGTCTGTTTGGACTACCATAGCAAAATACCACAGGCTGGGTAACTTTGCCATCTGGGCTGTATTTTCTACTCTGAAAGCTAGAAATCCAAGATTAGGGTTCTGAAAAATGTTGATTCTAGTGAGGTTTCTCTTCCTGGCTTGCAGATAGACACCTTTTCACTATCCTCAAGATCTTTGGGGCGGGGGTGGGGAGTTGAGGGGTGGGTAGGGGTGGGGGGTGTCTCCTATGTTTCTTCTAAGGGCAGAAGTCCTATTGATTTAGGGCTCCACCCTTATGACCTCTTTTAACCTTAAATGTCTCCTGAAAGGCCCTACCTGATACAGTTACATGGGAGGTGAGGACTTTAACATATTAACTTGGAGATAGGGACACAATTCAGACCGTAACAGGTAGTCTCTACCTTGCTGCCTAAAAATAGGAATTGCAAGTATTATGCTAAAAGGAGGTATATTTTCTTTCAGGTAGATGCACAACTTGTGGATGGACACCTTTCATATTTTCTTGGAGCTATAGGTATGCCTGGTTTGACTTCTTTGATTGGGATACAGGAAAAAGGTCATATAATTGCCGGATCTAATCAGACAATGGTTGTCAGTGGAGCAGCAGGTGCCTGTGGATCCTTGGCTGGACAGGTAAATGCTGAGAATTATTTTAGTCATTATGAATCTCTGGATACATGTACATGATTTACAGTATGAAATTAAATTTATATCCTGATTATTTCACACATTTCTGGTAGAAATGGTGTTATTACTTAGACTCTGTTAGTAATAATACTATGAAGAATATAGATTTTTGTGTTTCATTCTCCATTAACCAGAAATAGATTTGGTAAATGTTAGAGCATTGCTGTCATTCATGTAAGGATGAGAATCAGAGAGATCTGTCTGGAATTCCATTTAAGTAAAAAACTAACAAGTGGCTGAGGGTGTAACTAAGAGTATAGCCTGTGTGCCTGTGCAAGCATATGTGAGGGCTAGGGTTCAATGGCCTGCAGCCCCCTGCCCCTGCAAACACAAACTCTTCTGTATTTATTTTGTTTTTTTTGAGCAAGGTCTTGCTACATAGTTCAGGCTGGTCTTGAGCTCACTGGATAGCCCAGGTAGGCCTTGAGTTCAGGGTGATCCTCCAGCCTCAGCCTCCCAAGTGTTGGGACTACAGTGTGCACCACCACGCTCGGCTACAAACTCATTTTTTAAAGAAATAACCTCAAGTAAGAAAGCATTTATTGCCAGGCATGGTGGCCCACACCTATAATCCCTAGCACCATGGGAGGCTGAGGCAGAGGATCCTAACTAAAGTCCAGCCGGGCAGCCTAACAACTTGGTGAGACCTGTCTCAAAAAATAAAGGGCTGATGATGTAGCTCAGGGCAAGGGCTCAAGCTTCAATGCCGAGGACTTCTGTAATAGAGAAACAACATTTATTCTGGGCATATAGTCATATTTTGATAGAACTTTACAAAGTGCATTGTTTTATGAGTAATAGTCTTTATACTGTAGAAACTATTAAAACAAAATGTTTTCTTTTGATCCACACAGGCCTAAAAAATACTGAATTGTAAGGTAGTGGTGTTTGGGGTCTGATTGTTCCTTATGTAAGATCAGATTTAAATCATGAATCTTTTACTGAGTAATTTTATTCAGTGTTAAGTTTCTGAATGAGGACACTGTCTGTCCTCATTTCTCTAGCTTTCAAATTTTCTTTTAGCCGAAACCAGTGTGATCTCCCTAACCTGTGAGGAGTACCCTCAGCTGCTTGTCATAGCTTGCATGTTTGCACAGTTACGTGTTTAAATGTGACAATATAAACCATTTCATTAAAAAATTTCCTCCTAGATTGGCCATCTGCTGGGCTGTTCCAGAGTGGTGGGAATATGTGGGACACAGGAGAAGTGCCTCTTCTTGACCTCAGAACTGGGCTTTGACGCCGCAATTAATTATAAGAAAGGGAGCGTGGCGGAACAGCTCCGAGAATCATGCCCAGCGGGAGTGGACGTTTACTTCGACAATGTTGGCGGCGACATCAGTGACACAGTGATCAGTCAGGTGTTCACGGACTTATCTCTAACAGATCTGAATGCATCACTTCATTTGTTTGGATGTCTTTTTACCTGATACTGAGGGGGAAGATAAAGTTGTAGGATTTATTGTACTTATTATTACCTTTAAGTGATAGCAAGAACTTGCTGACACCTGCTTTCATTTGCTCACAGCCTTGTACTGTGAGCTTCAGTGTCAGTTCTTGCCTAGCAACACATTTTTATCTTCAATTTATTTTTGTGAAAAATGACATCTAGTAGCTATAATCCCTCAGGATGGTCACAAGCGCAAGATCCACATGGGCAGCTCAGTGAGTCCCTGTCTCCAAATAAAGAAGTCTGGGGAAGTAGCCATGGCAAGTGTGAGACACCTGCTTCAATCTCTAAAAAAAAAAAAATTAAGGATGCATTTTTAAAATACTAAAGTTCTGTGCTGGGGATATAGCTCAGAGGCACAGCACCTGCCAGGCAGTGCAAGGTCCTGAGTGTGATTCCTGGTAGCAAAAAACCCTGAAGTTCTGACCCCTAACTCCCTATCATCCAGCTCACAGCCATAGTCCCTTACTTTTGTTTTCACAGAGTATGGGTATCTATGTGTTTTTATTAATAATGTTATAAAATGAGCTATTAACTGCATATTCCTTTCCTATATATAAGATTATCTGCAATTAAAAAAAAAAAAGATTATCTGCAGTTGAGGTTTTATTATTTAAATCCATTGCCAGGCATGGTAGCACATGCCTGTAATCCCAAAACTTGGGAGGCTGAGGCAGGAGGATCACTAGGAGTTCAAAGTCAGCTTGAAACTACATAATGAAACCCTGTCTCAAAAAATCTAAATAAATAAATAATCAAAGAAATGCACTACTAATGATAAAAGTAACAATGACAACTAATACAATTCTTTTATTGAGTGCCAAACTTCATTTGCCTTTATATTCCTTTGAAACAGACTTATATCTAGCTAATTAAAACTTACGTACATTTAATGGGTATATCTTCAAAACAAACTCAGTAAATTGGCAATAAAGGATTAAATATGATGGTCAAGAAGTCTGTCACTGAGACAGCCATAAAAGCAGCAAACAGGAAAGTCATCTGTCTAGAGCATAAGCCTGTTTTTCTCTGTGCAGATGAATCAGAACAGCCACATCATCCTGTGTGGTCAGATTTCTCAGTACAATAAAGATGTGCCTTATCCTCCCCCGCTCCCGCCCGCCATAGAGGCAATCCAGAAGGACAGAAACATCACAAGGTGCGTTTCTTCCCTTTGCCCTTACGCCAGATTCCAGGGGCTTACATGTCATAGATGTATATGGAATGTACTGTCCTTCAGAGACAGATTTTCCTTATCTAGGAAAACTTGAAAATATATACTTTTTAAAAAAAATTTCATTGTTTGAGACAGGGTCTCACTGTGTTGCCCAAGCTGGCCTGGAACTGTTTTTTTTCTAATTTTTAGTCAGATTTTATTGGTACCTTTTAGATGTACATAATGATCTCATTCATCATAGAGAATTTGTGCCTGACATAACTTGGTTCCTTTTGCCCCATTCCCTTCCCCTCCTTTCAACCCCTCCTCCCCTTCCCATTTAGGAAAGCTTTATTTCCATTTTTTCCTTCTTTTCTCATTTTTTTAAACTTTTCCCTTCTTTCCTTTCCCCTTCCCTGCTCCCTTGTTCCCCTCCCGTTTGAACATCTTGTCCCTGTTTTGCAATACTTACTACACATTTTGGCCCTTATTTACAGAAAGCAAATACTTTTAAACTGGTTCAATGTTTAGGTTTTGACTAACGAGCACCCTGAATGAGTGACTTACCAGCTTTGACTGGGCAGAGTCAGATCAGGTGAGGGTGGAAAAAGGATGTTATTTACAAAGAAAAAAATATCACAGTGCAGTACTGTGGTCAAATAGGGCTACTGACACCGGGCAGACATAAACAGAAGTCTGCTCTACTTACATTTATAGCCATACCTAAAACTGTATCTGACCAGATGTGCAGCTAAATCCATTGTCTGAAGGGTTTTTAGGGTTAACACGGATTAGCACTCTGGAGTGATCTGAGGGCTCTCCTTCCTTGTCTCTGATCATTACCCTTTCCTTCTCACGGCAGGGAGAGGTTTCTGGTGTTAAATTACAGGGATAAATTTGAGCCTGGCATTCTGCAGCTGAGCCGGTGGTTTAAAGAAGGAAAGCTAAAGGTAACACCTTTTCTTTTCTTTCCCCCCACAGTCGGGGATGGCACCCAGGGCCTCATGCATACTATGCCAGGACTCTACCCCTGAGCTGCATCCCCAGCCTTAGAAGTCACTTCAATTCTTTATCATTACAGTTCTTGTTACTCGGTGTATTTTTGTATTATTTGAGCTTATTGGAGCAAATATTTGTTTCATTATAAAAAATTTTTCTACAAAAGAAATGTGTACTGAGTACATAAATTATTAATCTGTGATTCAGAGACCTAGACCTTGGATGCTGTCAAAACCTGTAAATGAAAGTTTTGGGGTATGTGCTTATATTTTAAAAAGTGTATAGCTTTTGATCTGTTAATTATGTAATATTAGACAATGGGAATTATAGGGTTTCATTGGGGAAAAAAAAAGACGACTTTTTTTTGGGGGGGATAAGGTCTTGCTGTATACTTGAGGCTGGTTTTGAGTTCACTGTGTAGCCCAGGGTGGCCTCAAACTTGCAGGGATCCTCCTGCCTCAGCCTCCCGAGTGCTGGGATTACAGGTGTGCATCACCATGCCTGGCAATAATGGAAATTTTTAAAGAATTTTATTTTATTAGTACATGTTGCAGAACATGCATTTTACAGTCATTTTGGGGACTAGAACTGTAAATATAGAACATCTGTTTCTAGATGTAAGACTCTAATTAGTGTTGCTTTCTTTTGCATAAATTGAAGCCATTAAATAGAAACATTGCTGGGGATGTAGCTCATTGGCACAGTGCCTTGCTTGGCAAGCACAAGGTCCTGAGTTCGATTCCGGGTACCAAATAATAATAATGATAATAATAATAATAATAATATTAATAATAATAAAAAAATAGAAACACTGAAGTTTATTTTTTATTTTTTGGTTTTTCTCCGGCACTGGGAACCGAATTCACGACCTTGTGCTTGCCAGGCAGGCGCTTTGCCGCTGAGCTAAATCCCCAGCCCAGAAACACTGAAGTTTAAAGAATACTAAATCTAGCTATTTTGACTTACAGATCAAGGAAACTGTGATAAATGGATTGGAAAACATGGGAGGTAAGATGAATGCAGATTTATTGGTCAGATATATATGTTGGCTGCACAACTACCTTTCAGGTCTTTACTCCTGTGTATGTGTGTGTGTGGGGGGGTTGGGGGGTGGATGTGTGTGTTTGCTAGGGATTGAACCCAGGGCTTGGAGCATGCTCTACCCCTAAGCTACACCCCTACCCATTTTTTCTCTGTAGCAATTCTGGAGATCAGTGCTTTCTGAACATTTTATGTGGGTTTTGGTTTTTGTGTGCATGTGATGGTGGGGGTCAAACCCAGAGGTTTGTGCACACCAGGCAGGCACTCTTATCACTGAGCCCAACCTTTTTATTTTGTTTTGAGGTGGTCTCACTGAATTGCCCAGGCTGGCTTCAAACTTGAGATTCTCCTGCCTTAGCTCCCAAGTGTATTTCTTCTCTGCAAAATTGTCCTTTAATATAGTCAAACTCCATTAGAGTTCAACTTAGGACTGTTTGAGAGGTATTATTTTCACATTTCAAACTGTAAAATGTTCCTTTGGTTTTTCAAACAGTTTATAAAAACGTAAGGATTCAGAAAGTTACTTAGGGTCTAGGTAACTTTTTCAGATTAAATGATTGTGAGACATCATAAAATTAAGCAAATTTTCATTATTTAACTTTTTTTCTTTTGTTCATTTCCAATTTAGATAACAGTAATTTTTTAAAATGTTAACTGGGTTAGTTTGTGATGTAACTTGGTTTTACTTGAGGTTTTTGTAACATATGTAAGCAGCAGAGACCACCAGGTTTGTGTAAAGGCAACATGGCTTGGAATTTATTGTGCCAGAGTGTGATAAAACCTTCTGACCTGAACAAAGAGAAGTGTGTCCCTTTCATAGGGACGGAGCGAAGGCAGGGGACATTCAGCAGGAAGATCCCAATGAACATCTGTGGTTAAAGTTTTCTAGCAATGTTGCATCTCATTGGGCAGAGTCCTTTGAAGTTTCTGTTGTAAATTCTTGGGTGTCTCCAAATGTCTCCAGGACCTGCAGACTTCCTTGTCCTATCTTATCTCTTTTCCTGACAGCCTCAGTGCTGAGCTGAGTTCCCTGTAGACAGCAGTGCTTCTGCTGGCAAGCAGGCTGGGGGCTAGGAGGGTCAGGCCAGGTTGGAGAAGGACAGGCTTTTTCATGATAATTTCCATCTATGTTCACTATTAAAATCATTGAAGACCTGGGCAATAGGGGTACACATCTGTGATCCCAGCACTCGAGGGTGAGGCAGGAGGATTTCCATGACTTCAAGGCCTGCCTGGGCTACATAGCGGGATCCTATCTCAAAAAAACAAAATAACATAAAATCGTTGAAGACATCATTCAAAATAATTTTATGTGTTTGAACAACTGGTAAACAAGTATGATGGGGACATTTAGCTTTTTAGATAACTTTTTTTTTTCCTTTCCAGCTGCATTCCAATCCATGATGACAGGCGGTAACATCGGAAAGCAGATAGTTTGCATTTCAGAAATTTCTTTGTAATCTTTGTAAACTTTTTCATCAAAGAAATCACATTTTTTCCCCGTTGTACACAAAACATTGAAGAAACCTTTAAACAATCTAACAGTATGGAGCCAGGCATGGTGGAACATGCCTGAAATCCCAGCACTTGGGAGGCTGAGGCAGGAGGATCACAAGTTCGAGGCCAGCCTGGGCTACATAGTGAGTTCAAGGCCAATCTGAACTACATAATGAGACTGTCTCCAAGAACGAAAACAAAAAACAAAAAACCCAAAACCCTAACACTATAGATAGATTGACTTAAATGTGATCATATGTGATTTTTTTTCTTAGTGGCATAACCTAAATCTCTTCTATATAGATTTTCAGTATTATATGCACTCCGCATCTAACACATGATTATTTATAATAATAGATGGAAGGCAACATGATCTATTTTTTTTTTGTTAAAACTAATATTATAGACTAATTTGTATCAGATATTTTGAAACCACTGGATATTTGGTACAGCTGTTAATGGTTCATATAAAATAGATTTTTAAAAATGAAATAACATGTATTTAAAGTGGAATAAATATTCTGTTAATGTTAAGTGAGGAGGCACTTAGTAAACATTTGTTGAACTGGAAATATATTACATGATTCTTAAACTGAACATTAGTATAAAAGTAGAATTGGGGTGGCCATTCTGTATTGTAAATGGAAAAGGACTTAAAGGCATGCTATGACCAGGCGTGATAGACAAGCCTATCTCAGACCCTGTCTCAAAAAAGAGCTGGGAATGTGGCTTAGTGGTAGAGTGATTGTCTAGTATGCAAAGGCCCTGGTTCAACCCCCAAGACAAAGGCACACACATAAAGGTATGATGTATACATAGGGGCTAGAGACAGAGTAGGGGGGCTCAGACTTGTGGAACACATTTTGGTATAGAGCAGAGGCTTCGGGTTGGGAGTGATACGAGAAAATAAATAACTGGGATCAGTTGAGAGAGAGCATGAAACTAAATTTACATCCAGAGGATGATCTGTTTTGTCAGATAGTTTAGGCACAGATTAAAAACTCAATATATATTGACAGAAGCGTATCTTTATTTTAGGGTAGCAGGCACACTGCCAAATAGTTGTAAAGATGAGAGGTCAAGTAGATAGAGATATCACCTGGAATTTCAGGTCATTAAAGACAAAGGGGGCTGAGGGTGTAGCTCTGGGTGGAACGCTGCTTAGCATGCCAGTGTCTCCAGGTTCAATCTCTAGCAGCAAAACAGCAAATAAAACAAAAACAAAGACAGATGGAAGATACTTTGTGGTCACTCTTTAGCGTGTCTGTGGCTGGTTCCAGGTACTGATCCAAGGTCCTTCCCACTGAGCTACATCCCCAGCCCTTTTGTACTTTTTGAGACCCAGTCTCACTAAGTCAATAAATTGCCCAGACTGGGCTCCAATTTTTTTGGAGACAGGGTCTTGCTGTGTAGGTCAAGCTGGTCTTGACTTTACTATGTAGCTCAGGCTGGCGTTGAACTTGGTAATCCTCCTGGCTCAGCCTCCCAAGTGCTGGGATTATAGGCCCGCGCCACCACACCCGCTCCTTGGGCTCAAATGTGATCCTTTTCTCCTAGAGTGCAGGCATTATAGGTGTTCTCCCATGCCCCCTCCCCCATACTGGGGATTGAACCCAGGGCCTGGCTCCTGGCAAACCTTCTACAAGAGCTATATTCCAACATTTGTAGCAAGTAGATTCAAATGCTGCTTGTAATCACTCTAGTTTATTTCAGTGGCCTGTTTTTTATACTTTCTTGGACTATTTCCTTGTCTGAAGGTTAGCAGTTTTAAGACTTCTCTGTATGTTGATTAATTCCCAAATCTATATCTCCATTACTTAAACTCGTATCTCATTGGCACCTCAAACTCTGCTTATCTAAAGAATTAGTTTCAGGGCTGGGGATTTAGCTCAGTGGCAAAAGCGCCTGCCTGGCAAGCGCAAGGTCATGAGTTCGGTTCCCGGTACCAGAGAAAAAACCAAAAAAAAAAAAAAAAAAATTAGTTTCCCCTGAAAGGTTATTTGTATACCCAACTATGTACCCAAACTACTCCCTCACCCATGTATACACTGGATTACCTTTAACCTTCAAAGTGCCTTTTAAGAGAACTTCCATCCCCACGTTACTATTGTAGTTGACTGCCCTATTCTTTTGTACTGTAGCAAATATTTTAAAAGTTAGTGTTTTTGGCATCCGTGCAGTGCGTATGTATTAGCTAGACTAAAATTGTGAGCCGGGCGTGGTGGCACGTGCCTATAATCTTAGCACTCAGGAAGCTGAAGCAGGAGCATCGTTGAGTTTGAGGCCAGCCTGGGTACAAAGTGAGTTCAAGACCAACCTGAACTGCATAGTGAGACCCTGTCTCAAAAAGACAAAAAATAAAATAATAAAATTGTGGCAGTGATAAGACACCTTGTACTAACCCTCCCAAAGCCTCCCCCGCAAAAAGGGCCAAAAGATTCCTTGAGAAGAGAGAACCAAAACTTAGTGAAAATATTAAAAATGCCATGCTGATTAAAGGGGGAAGTGTAAAATGTAAAATCAAAAACAATTTACACAAGTACTGAAAAACCTGAATGTTTTGTTTGAAAACTATAAATTATGTTTTACAGTATGGTCTGAAAAAACCATACGGAGTTTTGTATAAAAAGGAAAATGTTACAAGACCATTTGTAGATCAGACTACTGGAATTCTTTTCACAGAAGTCAGATTGTTCTTTACTCATGTTTGGATCCCCTAAGAAGCTGCCCAATGCTCTAACAATAGGTCATACATATGACTACCAAGTGCTGGATATGACTGAATTAGGTATTGAAAACTTTGTGTCTCTAAAAGATACTAACAACAGTAAATGTCCTGAGGGAACGAAACTCATGTTAGTATTTGCTGGTGATGATTTTGATGTAACAGAAGACTACAGACGTCTGGAGTCTTCTTACTGGTCTCTTTGGAGGCCCTGCAGTAGCATGCATCCACGGCTGGGCTACAGTACGTTCTGCCCTTCCCTGCTCGGGAGAGGAAGGGTTATTTTTGAAGCTGTATGTTTTGCTGTTGAAGAAATACGGTTGCAGAATACCACAGATTGAGTTAGGAGATGGGACCGTCACTGGATCTGGTTCTGAGGTGGACACTCCTGGCTTCAGATGACCTTTATAAGTTATCTGTGAAAATGCCAAAACCTCTCAAGCCAAAGAAGACAAATATGTCCCATGATACTTTAGATAAAACATATGGAATGATTCATAATGCAGAAACAAGACCTAAGCAAACTACAAAGTGGGAAAATGAAGGGATTGAAGAAGCAACCTGTAGAAAGGATGACAGAAGGCCGGGAGAAAAAGTCAAAGAGAATTAAAAACAACAGAATTTAGCCAATGCCTACAGTCATAATAGTGTTTAGGGTTAGCTTGTTACTTGCTCTGCCAGATGTTGCTGTGCCATTTTTTTTATTTTTATTTTTTTGGTACCGGGAAATCGAACTTGGGACCTGGTGCTTGCCAGGCAGGCTCTTGTGCTGCTGGGCTATATCCCCGGCTCTTACTGTGCCATTTTCAGATGTAATATCCCTGCCCTCCCAAGACTCCTCCCTTGCTGTGTGAGGGGAGGAGGACCTCAACTGCCACTGGCGTTTTCATAAAGTTTTCGGGTGGTTAGGGAGTACATAAAGGGAGAATGCCATGCAGAACAGAGGTATCTCAAAGGAGCCTCGTACACCCTCCGTGTGAGCCACCTGGGAGGTTACCCCTCGCCTTCTAGTGTGCATCTGCATCCAGCTTTTATTTTTTGCTTCTCGATTATTTTGCCTGAAGCCCTACCAGTTAAGAGAATTGAGATTTGAAGTTTTGTGTTTTAAAATGTAGCTCTCTGAGAGTGATGTGCAATTCCTGACCATTGACACGTTGCCATATCATTCATTGATTAGAGTCTGGTCTTGGGACGGAGCTCAGCGTAGAGCACTTGCTTAGTATGTGGAAGGCCCCGGGTGCCATCCCCATACCACCACCAAAAAAGATTCTGCTTAAGTGCAGCCTCGCTGCCCTTCTCTGCGAGAAAGGGGAAATGGGATCGAACTGGTAAGTTTCAAGGCACAGGGTGCTTCAAGGAACCCGGGGGCCCCCAGCAGCCAAAGCCTGCTTGAAGGGCCTGGGGTGGGAGCAAGCCACAGCCTAGCTCTGCCTTGGAGTTTCTTCAAGACCGTCCCTCTGCCCGGGGAAGCGGGAAGATGCATTCTGCTTTCTCCTGCCGGTGCCGCACACTTGTTTATCCCGGCGGTAAATTCAGGTTCCTGGCTTGAGTTGTTGGAAAGAAGCGCCTATATTCCGTGCAAGCCAGTCACGTTGTAAAGCAGCGTAAGTGTATGTAAAGCACACCTCTACATGGTGGGGGACGCAGGGCACAGTTCCGTGCCCCACCCTCCCGCCTGTCAGCCGCTGGTCGTCAGATAGTACGTGTTTTATCTCTGACGATGTCTCCGTTGAGGTGCGGAGCAAAAGCTGGAGCGTCAGTTTCCCGTGTCCTCTCCCTTCTCTTGCGAGCACGTTCCCTTGCCGTGCTTCCCCCTGCTCCTTCCCAGGTGGGGGCTGTTCTCCCAGAAAAGGAAGGGCGCTCGCTGGTGTCCCCCGTAGGTACGTTTATGCACTTCGTCAAAGAACTAGACCGCTTTCTATCTGAAAAAAGTAGTTGTGAAGACGTCGCGCTCCAGGCGGCGGCACGCAGCCTGAAACTCAAGTGTACCAGCGCGCAGCCAGGACACGCAAGAGCCCTTCGCGTAGCGAAACGGAAGCCAGACCTCGGGGACAGCTCCGCGCGGGACTGCACTCGCGCGCTGTCCCACGCGCAGAGCGGAGCCGGCTGCGGCCCCCTCGGCAGCCGGGCTTGCGGACTGCGGGCCGCGGC
>NW_004955523.1:1475907-1514471 GCF_000276665.1 Chinchilla lanigera | reverse complement strand
GGGCCGCTTCCGCGCCGGCCTCGCTCTGACGCTCCTCGCCGGCGTCCAGCTCGTTAAAGTTCCTCCCTTTGCTCGTTCTCTGAGCCCCGTCTGAAAGTTAAGCTGCTACCCTGGGGATTGAGAGTTCGCGTCCGCACCTCGCTGCGGTCCCGGGCCGCGGAGCCCGCTTGCGGAGAGCGGGGGCCGGCGCTTTGGAAGTTGGCGGGAGGAGGAGGGGCGGGGAGGAAGCCTCCCGGCCCTCTCGCGGCGGAGAGGAAAGCCCGGCTGAGCCGGCGTCTCCGCCCAGTGCTGACTTAAGCGGCCTGCCCACTAGATAGCAGATTTTGCTAAGTTCGTGTGTAGCTTTAGGGGATTTTCTGTGTAAGTGACGCTTCCCTTTGGGGGTTTGACAGTTGTTCCAGGGGAGCAGTCTGAGCAGGGGAGTGACAAACGGTAGAAAGATAGGTGAGATGGGAATTGTGAAGGCCAGGGACTAAGGGACCTAAACAAGGAATAAATTTGGGGAGAACTCCGAATCACTGAGATGATTTAAATATGGAGACTGAGAAATGTGTAAAGACCTAGGATTTGCAGCTGAGTGGGAAGATTGGGCAATAATTGAAGTGGACAGCACAAGAAGAACAGGTTTGGTGGAGGAGATGATAATCTAGATTTTGTACGTTGTTAGGTTTGAAATGCTGTGGGGTGTATTTGTGCAGAGACCCAGGAAGCAGTGAGAAATGAAGGTCTGGGGTTCAGAACGGAGATCAGGACTAGAGACAAAAATTTGGTGTTGTTGAATAGGACATGATGGCACATACCTGTAATCCCAGCACTCGGGAAAATGAGAAGGATCCAGGTTAAGACCAGCCTGGGCTACATAGCAAGACCTTGTCTCCAAAAAAATGCAGTGTCATTCATTCACTATCGAAATATTTATTCAGCTCTGTGCTGACAGGGAAGCGCTTCTGGAAACCCTTGGAACTCATAGTGAAGACAGTTTTAGAAGTCGGAAACGACTTCAGGATTTTCTTTTGGGGGGATAAAAAATGTAAAATTAGTTTGGTTATGGTTGCATTTCACACTTGTGAATATACTAAAGACAATTTACTCTTTAAAACAAATGTAGTGAACTCTTTTTCTTATTTTTAAATACATTTGCATTGCAGTTTTTGAAATATGTCAAATGGGTAATGGAATTAGGAAGAGGAACAAATGTAGTTGCATATTTCCTATTATACTACTGGGCTAATGTACTTAGCAGGTTCTTTGTTGGAGTCAGCACGCTACACTTGTGGATTTATCCGAGTCCAGCCTGCCTTTCTGTGCATCCTCCTATCCTATTTTCTCCGTACAGTATCCGAATACGTACCATAAACTTGGGTGCCAATTGTATGGCAGTACTCAGTTATGATATAGATAGTTGTTTCAGAAAATGCTTGTTAATTTTTAGAGATTATTATTAAAAATGGTGCTTGCTTCGGCAGCACATCTATTAAAAATGCAAACACTAAAATAAAAAGATGTGATAGATAATGTATGAAGGTCAGTAAATAGTTGTCTAGTTTTTAGAGATTTTGCAATCCTAGAATGTCGAAGTTGGAAGAACTTTGAGGATAACTTTAAGGGTACACAAGCATTTGATAATTTTTTGCCTTCTTGTGATGAGCTGGAACTGGAGACAAGGAATTTTTTCCCTACAGTACTTGGGATTGGACCCAGGGCCTTTGCACTGAGCTACCTCTGCCGTCCTTTTTTTGTTTTGAGATAGGGTCTCACTTAAATCACTGAATTACCCAGGCTGGGCTCAAATTTGAAATCCTCCTGCCTCAGCCATCCACTGTGCCTGAATTACAGTATGTACCACCACACCCAGCTGAGAAAAAGAATTTTGAAGTGTTGCAAATTCGAGATCAAACCTAGAGAGATGCAATTACAATTCATGCCAGCCTGCTCAGTGTGTGGGAGTCCTGACTAGGCTAGTAACTTGGGCAAGTGATTTATTGAGCCCTGGTTTGTTCCTCTATAAAAAGGTGAATGGTTAGACCACATAAAGCTAGTGTAGTGGTTGAGTAAAAAAATATAAATGTGGAAAGAAAATTTGGAGATTTGTGATACCTTATTTTATGTAGGAAAATGTAAAAGGAGTATTTTTATTCATATCTTGCAAATTATTGTTTTTTTACAACGAAAAATGAGGATTTCAGGTAGTTAGAAGGAGAAACCAGCAAACAGTAACTACTTTGGTACTTCTGAATGTCCTTTAGGAAAAGTCTGTCTTATTCTAACTTTTCGGTGTACCCTAATATTAATGAGAAACCTCCTCCTGGGTACATACTTTATGATTACTTGATGACAGTATTCCCACTTTTAGAAACAATTCTAGCAAATAAAATGACGTGGCAAAATCCTTGGGGGAAATAAGCTGTAAGAAAGAATTTTGGGCTGGGAGGAGCTCAATGGTAGAAGTGCCTAGCATGCTCAGGGCCCCAGTTCAGTCCTCAACCCACACACCCAGAAAAGAATTTAAGTTGTGGAGGTGGGAGGGACAGCTGCATCAGGGTCCTAAGAGTACTGCCTGTGGGAGACACTGTTCAGATTTTGCCGTCTGTGTGTGTGTGTGTGTGTGAGAGAGAGAGGGAGAGGGAGAGGGAGAGAGAGAGAGAGAGGGAGAGAGAGAGAGAGAGAATGAATTAAACTCAGCACTTCCTATGTGCTACCACTGAGCTATATCTCCAGCTTTGAGTTTTGGTTTTTTGAGACAAGGTCTTGCTGTGTAGTTCAGGCTGGCCTTGAACTCGCTATGTAGCCGAGGCTGGCCTCAAACTCTCAGTGATCTTCTTGCTTCAGCATGAGTGCTGGGATTACAGGCCTGTGCCACCACGCTCCATTCAGCCTTCATTTAAAAAGAAAAAAAGTTGTTTTGTTTTTAGGCTTCTGGGGATTGAACCTAGGACCTTCACAATGAGATATACTCCTACACCTTTTTTTAATTTTTATTTTGAGGCAAGGTCTCACCAAGTCACTAAATTGCCCAGGCTGGGCTCAAATGTGAGATCCTCCTGTCTCAGCCTCCCAGAATCCTGGGAGTACAGGCCTGGGCCACCATGCTTCACCCAGCTTTGACTTTTTAAATGTAATTTTTATAATTACCAAACAATATAATAATAATTGTAATTTAGAAAACTTGCAGAATTGAGGGAAAAAAATAAGTCTATCACACAATATAGCCACTATCATAACTGTAAACTTCTACTTTTTCCTAAACATAGTTTTTTGGTTTTTTTTTTCCTTCTGGTACCAGGAATCGAACTTATGACCTTGCACTTGCCAGGCAGGCACTTTTGCTGCTGAGCTGAATTCCTAGCCCCTATACATAGTTTTTTAAAATAGAAAATATATAACTTTGTATTTTATTTTTTGTGAGACAAGGTCTTACTTTGTAGTTCAAGCTGGCCTTGAACTCACAGCAATCTTCCTTAGTCTCCCAAGTGCCTTGAGTACTGGGTTTATAGGTGTGTGTCACCCTGCCTGTGGTGTGTTTTTTTTTTTTTTTTTTTTTTTTTGAGACAGGGTCTTGCTATGCAGTTCAGGCTGGTGTTGAGCTCACTTTATAGCCTAGGCTGGCCTCAAACTTGCAATGATCCTCCTGCCTCAGCCTCCCGAGTGTGTATTTTATTTTTGTAATTAATATTTTTGTGGTTACATTGTCTTTATAATTGTATTTTAAAGTGACTGCCAAATTTAATCCGTCATTCCCTAATTGTTGGATATCTATGTATACTTTTTTTTTTTGTCTTTTTGAGACAGGGTCTCACTATGCAGCTCAGGCTGGCCTTGAGCTCACTTTGTAGCCCAGGCTGGTCTCGAGTTCACAACGATCCCCCTGCCTCAGCCTCCCGAGTGCTGGGATTACAGGCGTGCCCATGCCCAGCTATATATGTATACTGATATGTTGCTTCTTTTTTTGTCACATATTTATGATGAATATATTTGGGAATATGACTTTTTCCATATTTAAGGCCTTTCCTTAGACTCGATTTTAGAAGTAGAAATTCTGTATCAAAGCATAACAGTTTTAAGGGGTCTGATACTGATACCTGTTGGACATGTTCTTCCTTTTTGAGACAGTCTCACTATGTAGTTCAGGCTGGTCTTGAATTCACTGTGTATCCCGGCTGGCCTTGAACATGCAGTGATCCTCCTGCCTCAGCCTTCTAAGTGCTGGGATTACAGGTGTGCACCATCATGCTTGGCTCAGGATTTGTGTGTGTGTGTGCGTGTGCGTGCGCGCGTGTGCCACTGGGAATTGAACCCAGGGCTTTGTGCGTGCTACGCAAGTGCTCTACCATTGAGCCACAATCCCCAGCCCCAGATGTGTTCTGTTTTAAAACATTTTTTTGGGCTGAATTCTTTGTTTGCTTGTTGTGATTTTTGGATATACAATATAAAGAAATGCCTTTGTTTATTTAACTACTTTCTTCTCTTAATGCTATCTCTTTTACTCCTGTTTAAGGTTAAATTACCAACCTAGTTCAGCATCTTACAGGAAGAGCACAGAATTTTCTAAGGAATATGAGCATAACGGGAAGGTATCATTGACTCTGAATTAAATCTGAACCTGTACCCTGAAGAGCTACAGGATTTTGGAAGCTGAATCAATGTTATCAGATGAGTTAGAATCCAAACCAGAGGTAAGCCCACTCAGCTTGTTTGCTTTCTTTTGGTGGATTTTTTTTCAGTTGACCCTTAGTTCAGGGATCAGCAAAGTTTTTCTATGATGACCTGATAGTAAATATTTTAGGTTTTGTGAACCAAATGGTTTTAATTAGAAAATTAGTTTATTATTTTTCTATTACTAAGTATTTTCTCAAAGATTTAAAATTTTAAAATTTTTGGTATTTGTCATTTTAGGATATATGTACATTTAAGTAATTATATAATAAAATATTTTATATCTAAAATGTATATTTATGTTATATGTCATCTATATGTAATTTATATGTGTATATATAAATATTTACTGCCATAAACCATTCTTTTATTAATTTAGTATATATCTGAAAATAGTTTCTTTCTAAACATAATTGGAAAATTTAAGCATTTTTTTCATTCTTTTTCTTACTTTAATTATGGTGAATTTCTTGCATAGTGGAAAGATCACTGAACTAAGAATCAGATTACTGAAATTTGAAGACTGGCACTGTTCCTAAGTAATTACATGATCTTAGACAAGTCACTTAATGTCTCCAACTTATGTGCTTATTGTAAAATATCCTTTGAATCTTACTGATATAATGGAGAGTTAAGTGAGCCAGTACACAGAAAAGTGCTTGGTTAGATGTGCTCAGTACAGTGCAGCTGATTTTTAAAATAGCCTATCATTTAAAAATATAATTATTTTTGTCCTGTCTGATGGAAAATGTCAGCAGTTACCTTAATTATATAAGTTAGCCTTTCTTTAGAACAGAGGACTTGGTAATGTAACTTTAAGTATAATAATCCAGTTTTTCTTTGAATATGGCTGAGTCTAGTAAATAGTCAAGACTTAATTACACCATCATCTTTTGGTAAATTCAAAGGTTTAGAATTCTTCCTAATGACCTTTATTTCTCAAAGTTATCTTTTTCCTCTTCCAGCTTCTGGTACAGTTTGTTCAGAATACCTCCATCCCATTGGGACAAGGGCTAGTAGAATCAGAAACTAAAGACATTACTTGCTTGTCACTCCTTCCGGTGACTGAGGCCTCAGAATGCAGCCGGCTAATGTTACCAGGTAAAAATAAGGATCACCAGGCATAGTATAAAGAAGTCCTGAGAGCTAGACGGTGTAGTGTACACTGTAATTCTAGCCACTGTCCAGGCTGAAGCAAAAAGAGTGAAAGTTTGAGGCCAGTGGGGCTACTTCATGAGTCCCTGTCTCAAAATAAAATAAGACAAAAGGCCCCAGGGTGTAGCTCAGTCATAGAGCTTTTTTTCTAGCCTGCATGTGGCTCTAGGTTCAATACCCAGTACCCAGTAGTGTGAGAAAAATAAAAAATATCCAAAGACCATAGCCTACTCTATGGTACTGGTAGAATGGATCACTGCTTTTATAAGTGACTGGCAGAACCTGTACAAGATAGGAGTCATGGGAAAAAGTCACAGTGGAGGTTTATAGGTGTATCAGTAGTTTAAGCTATAGAAATGATTGTGATCACCCATACAATGAAAGTGAGAAAAAAGCCAAGGCAAAACTTCGGAACTCCCCATTGAAGGTACAGGATAAACAGGAGAGCCTGAAAAAAAGGAAGGAAAATAGAGGACAGTGGGGTGGTAGGATGAATATCTGCACTGAGGTGAACCTAAGGGCAGTCAGTGTGGCAGAAGATCCTGAGAGGCCCAGTGAGATCAAGATAAACGGAGGCCATCACTGGCCTTGGCGGTCCATGAGGGGAGAGGGTGAAAAGCAGGCTGCAGTGGGTTGAGATATTAATGCAAAAGCAAGTCTGGTGTATACTTGAGGAAGTAGCTAATATTTTGTAAAGCTCTCCTGATACGAGAAGGAAATACAGAAATAAGTAAAGTAGAGGGAAATGGGGGTTTTCTTGTTCTATGTCTGACATCTTTTTTGTTTGTTTTTTTTGAGACACGGTCTTACTATGTAGTTCAGGCTGGCCTCAAACTCATGGCAGTCCTCCTTGCCTCAGCCTTCCAAGTGCTGGGATTACAGGCATTCATCATGCCCAGCTGTGTCCGAGATCTTTAAGGATTATTTTATGCTAAAAGGAAAGAGCCAATCACAGAAGCTAAAGACAGAAAGATCCTGAAGGATTGGTAGGAGAAAGTGGAATTCTGGGCACAGGTAGTGAGGTTCACTTCGGCAGAAAGAGGGACTCTCACTTGACTGTTAGCTGGGAGAACTTTATTTTTGTATCTATTTAATGTTTTATATTCTGATCTTTATTTTAAATTTTAGAATGTTGATGTTTAATCTGATAGGGTTAATACTAACCTGCTGGTGACAGTTAGTTTTCTTCTCTTTTTTATTTTCTTTAAATTTTTTTTTTTTTTTTTTTTTGATAATTTGTTACAAAGTTTCCTGGCTGCTATCCTCTAGTGGTGTTCTTCTATTTTTGAGTGACTTTAAAACTGCCTTTAATTTTTAAACGTTCAAGAAGGACAGATGAGCCACCACACATCTTAGTCCCAGCACTTGGGAGGCTGAGGCGGGAGGATTGCTGAGAGTTCGAGGGCAACCTGGGCTACATAGTGAGTTTAAGGCCTGCCTGAATACACAGCGAGACCCTGCCTTAAAAAGCCAAACAAAAAAGGACAGATGTCGTAAGCCAGTCAACATTGATTTAAATTTCCCTTTCTAGATCATAGCTCTTTCATATCACCTATCTCTGTATTTTTTGCTTTCTACTATGTTCAGAATCACATCGTCCCAACCCCTTGCGGATTTTCAACCTGTGAAAATTTCCAGATGCTAATACATGTTTGTATTTGTTAGGACTTTTTCCCCCTGAATTTTCTCTCTGACTTTTAATTTATTGAATAAATATCTGAACAACTATGAAGGAAATGAAATGGAAAATTCTTTTTTTCTGTTAGAATGGCTGTTGTCAAAATACTGACAGATAAATATGAAGAAGGCTATAGAGAAAAAAGAACCCTTGTACACTAGGTACAAATGTGAATTAGTACAGCCGTTATGGAAAATGGTATGGAAGTTCCTCAGAAAACTAAAAACAGAAACAAAGATCTAAAAACAGAAACATGATATCAGCCCGCAATCCTGCTTGTGTGTATATCCAAAGAATTGAAATCAGTGTTTCATTATTGTTCTGCGTTTAAAAAAAAAAGGAAACAACAAAAGAGGGCTGGGGATGTAGCTCAGCAGTGCAGTGCCTGCCTGACAAGCATGAGGTCCTGAGTTCAATTCCCAGTACCCACACAAAAAAAGAAAATACAGTTCTGTGTTTATAGCTTTACATTCAGTATAAAGAACTATAATGAAACATATTAATCCAGAGCTATAATGAAACATACTGATGATTCTATAAAATTTCATTTGTTTCCCAGGCTGTGTTTTTAGTATGGGGGCTTAAACACAGGGCTTGCACATGGTAGGCACGTGCTCAGCCTCTGAGCTACATCCTCAGTGCTTTTTTAAATTTTATTTTGAGATAGGTTGCGCAGGATGGCCTCCAACTCACAAGTCCTCCTGCCCCAGCCTCCTTAGTAGCTGGGGTTACAGATGTGCACCATTGTACTCCCCAGGCTGCATTTCATTTCACATCCTTACTCTGTGTGTGACCAGCATTGTCACGTGATAGAAAGTTAAGAAGCGCCCCCCCGCCCCCAAATTTAAAATTTAGAGCGTAGTCTTTGTTTCTTCTTTTTTTTTTTGTCTTTTTGACACAGGGTCTTACTGTGCAGTTCAGGCTGACCTTGAGCTCACTTTGCAGCCCAGGCTGGTCTCAGACTCACAACGATCCTCCTGCCTCAGCCTCCCAAGTGCTGGGATTACAGGCATGTGCCACCACGTCTGGCTAGAGTCTATTCTTGAGTTAATATTCATTGTATAGCTGTGTTTTGTTTTGTTTTTTAAGAAAAAATACTGATTTTGGGCTTCTAAAAGTACCACATTGTATAATGTCCAAAGGTGGCTGGGTGATTATTAGTCATGCCAAATGTCAACGAACTCTGTTTCTCACAGTTTGCTGACTGTCTTGAGAACTTAAAGGTATTCCTATACTTCTGTGAGGTAGATTTTGTATTTACAAAATGAGAATGCTGTGTACTCCAATAAGGGTGCTAGATATAATTAGTATCATTATTATTGTTGTTGTTTTGTTTAAGACAGGGTCTCACAATGTAGTTGAGGCTAGCCTTGAAATCACTATGTAGCCCAGACTGGCTACAAACTTGTGGCATTCCTCCTGCCTCAGCCTCTGGAGTACATTGCTTTAAGGCACTAGATGTTAGAGAATATTAAGTATTATGTATCAAAATGGTGAGCTCTTTAGAAATGGGTGCTACATAAAACTATGGTATTTTCCTTTTACAAGATGATACTTCAAACCATACTACTTCCTCCAAGGAGGTCACTTCCTCAGCTGTATTGAGAAGCCTTCAGGTGAATGTGGGCCCAGACGGAGAAGAGACGAGGGCTCAGACAGTACAGAAGTCCCCGGAGTTTTTGTCCACTCCAGAGTCTCCTAGCCTGTTACAAGATCTACAGCCAAGTGATAGCACTTCTTTTATTCTTCTTAATCTAACAAGAGCAGGTAGGTATTCTTGACCCTTTTCCGAACTCTGCCCATGCTTAACAAAAAATTACGGATGGAGCGTAGGTAAATCACACTTAAAATGCAAAGATGCTTTATCACTTGACTATCTCGAAGAACTGGTGTGGTCTGGTGACCAGTGGAATGTGTGCAGGAGGAGGAAAGGTTCTAAGATGACACAAACAGTTCTTGTTTGGGAAGTTAGATGGTGCACTTTACAGACACGGTGACCCAGAGATAGCAAGGCTTGGAGAGGACGGATGCCTGGTGCCGTCTGTGTCACTAATAATGTGACTTTGGAGGGACATGCAGGAGGAAGTGTTCTTGAGAGAGTTAGAAACAGGAATCCAGCATCCTAAAGAGGTCTGGTGTGAAGGAACTCGTTTGGGTGCTTAGCAGCATTCAGGAAATGTATCCACAACAAGTGTTGATTCTTTTATTCAGGGCAAGTTTGAAGCATTAACAAAAAACAGCATGCCTGGAACCCTCAAAAAATTGAGGAGACTAACAGGAAGGAGCAGCTGGGAGGGAGCGCAGAGAACTAGGAGAGACTGGTGGGCGGCAAGCAAAGGGAGGAAAGTGTTTCAGGCAAGAAGAAATGCTGATCGCGCCAATACTACAGGTTGGGTTAATGAGCTAAGTGGGTGTCTGGTGACCTCCGCAAGAGTCATTGTTACTGCAGTAGTGGAGGCAGAGGCCCTGGTTAAAGAGATGGGAAACAGATGAGAGGTAGAGAAGTTGATTCAGTCAGAAGGTACACTTGCTCAAGGAGCTTAACTTTGGAGGAACAGGAAAAAGGTGATAGCTAGAAAAGTACTTGAAGTTTTCTATTCTTTTAAAAATTAGAGAGATGAGCTAGAACACGTCTAAAGGTATAAGGACAAGCTGGCCAATAGGACTAGACTGTAGGTGGAGAGGACATAAGTGAGGGACACAGGAGGGGATGACTGACCATGGAGTTGTGACACTAGCGGGTGGGGTTGGCCTGTTGCCAAGGGCAGCTTAGCCTTTGAAACGAGTTCGAAGTAGGAAAGTGATAGTCTGATCATCTGCAAGAACAGAAACTTGAGGTGGGAGCAAAGAGCTGAAGGAGCTGATGCAGGACGTGGATACGTCAAGTCATACTAATTCTGGGCCAGGGTGAATAAAGGGTTACTTGCTGGCTAACTTGCATATGTCTTCTTGTTTCTTCCAGGTCTGGGCTCTTCGGCTGAGCACTTAGTGTTTGTACAGGATGAAGCAGAGGATTCAGGGAACGATTTCCTCTCCAATGAGAGCACAGACAGTAGCATTCCATGGTTCCTCCGAGTTCAGGAATTGGCCCATGACAGTTTGATCGCTGCTACCCGTGCACAACTGGCAAAGAATGCAAAAACCAGCAGTAATGGTGCGACTCATGGTATATTCCTCTCATTCTCTGCAAAGAGACTTTAGTACTGTAATAGCTATATTTTGAGTTGTATGTGTTGTTGAGAATGGAAGGCTACAGATATGTAAATTGTTTGCCTTATTGTATGTGAAATAACTTGGCCATGCCGGATTTTTGCGCATAATCCACTAAGGCGGTCTGAATTCTAGCTCAAAATAATACATAGAGTGCTTTTGTTCCAGTAATGGGGATCAAACCCAGGGCTTTCATACCCCAGCCCTTTTTTATTTTTTGAGACAGGGTCTTGCTAACTTGCTACGTTGCCCAGGCTGGGTTCAAAATTGCAGTCCTTCTGTCTTATAGTCATATGCCATCGTACCTGGCTCAGAGTAACGTTTAAAGGGCAGCTGTAAAAATACAGATCCTGGGGTTATCTTGAACTGTTTTGATTGTAACATTCCTTAAATATATAAAAACAAATTCTGTGTTTTTTATACTTAAGAGTTTTATTAATAGGAAAAACTATAAAACCAATGAAATAAAGTTAATATAAAGTCAGTGTGGCAGATGATGTTTTACTGCAACTATAATTGCCACTTGTGGCAATTTTATAATTAGCTGTGGTGGGTTTTGTCCTGTTTCATTTTAGCATCCCGTAGCTTCTCTGTGCCGCTGTAGTCTATTCCTGTGATTTTCAAAATATTATCCCTAGGTTATCGATATCACCTGGCAACTCAGAAATGCAAACTCTCAGCTCCTATCCCAGACTTGAATCAGAACTTGGTTCTGATATGTGTTAAAGTTTGAGATCCATGCTGTATTCAAACCATTCCCAAGCTAACATGAAACCTTTGCTTCTGTAACAGCCCATTAATAATGTTTGTTTTAGATCTGCCTCTGCCTCTCATTAACCTGTGATGGCTACGTTACTACTACATGATTCAACATTAACATTATCACAGACCAAGCTTAAACACTGAAATCTTATATCAGAAATCTTATAGCTACTTGGAGTTCATGTAGAAAAGTTCATGATCTTTTCTTATGAGTATTTGTTTTTCTTTTTTCTTTTTGGTCTTTTTGAGACAGGGTCTCGCTATGCGGTTCCGGCTAGCCTTGAGCTCACTTTGTAGCTCAGGCTGGTCTTGAACTCGCAAGGATTCTCCTGCCTCAGCCTCCAGAGTGCTGGGATTACAGGCGTGCGCCACCATGCCTGGCCCTTACGAGGATTCTTAAGTTACCATTCAAATGAAAATAAAAAACTAGCTGGGCGTGGCAGTGCATGCCTATAATCCCAGCACTCAGGAGGCTGAGGCAGGAGGATTGTTGCGAGTTCAAGACCAGCCTGGGCTACAAAGTGAGCTCAAGACCAGCCTGAACTGCATAGTGAGACCCTGTCTCAAAGAGACCAAAAAAAGAAAATAAAAAACTAAAAAAATTCTCATTGAGAAGTCAGGGGTCCTACAAATACTTTAAAGTATTTTAGTTTTAGAAACATGAAATATTTTCAGCAGAGATGAAATTCTAGATGTTAGTTTTTAAATTAATTAGTTCCATCTGTATCTATCTATCATAATGCTGCCTAGAATGGTTTGTTTTGCCATTTGGGGAAGATTCTTCCTGAGAGTCTATTTCCATTTTTCCTTGCATTCAGAAAGTAGTGTTGTATTTGCGAGTGAGAAACAGTGTAGAGAAGGAGTTTGAAATTTAGAATCTGGAGTCTTGAAATTCAAACCTGGCATCATAGTAGCTCTCTGCCTGGGGCAGTTGAAGCTTCCTTAGCTTTAGGTTTTCTGTTTTTTGGGGGTTTTTTTGTAGGTGAGGGTATATTGGGAATCAAACTCAGAACTTTGGGCTTGCCAGGGAGGTCCTTGTGCCACTGAGCTATATCCATGGCTTTTCTTAGCTTCAGTTTTTTTCATGTGCAAAACATAGCAATCCAGGTAGCTTACTGCTTAGGTTTTTTGGGGATTAAATGAGATTCTGTGTAGGAATTTGGGAACTACTTTATAATCAGCAAGCACTGTATAAGTTTTTTTTTTTTACTCTCAAAGTATATTATCTTACCAGTTTAATAACACCTTACATTCCCAAATATAAAGCAAGCCCAAGCCAGGCATAGAGACACACACTTGTAATCCCAGTACTCAGGAGGCTGAGGCAGAAGGATCTCCTAGAGTTGAGGCCAGCCTGGGCTAAATGAGTTCAAGGTCACTGTGAACTACAAAGCGAGATCCTGTCTCAAAAAAAATGAGCCCAAATATGAGGCAAAAATGCAGCTCCAAAGCCGGGCATGGTGGCGCATGCCTGTAATCCCAGCACTCAGGAGGCTGAGGCAGGAGGGTTGCCATGAGTTTGAGGCCAGCCTTGGCTACGTAGTGAGTTCAACGCATGCAAGACCCTGTCTCAAACCCCGCCCCTCCAAAATGCAGCTCCAACGTCATGCTGTTTTGTGCATCATGGGTGATGGAAGTGGAAAGAAGTTAAAAAAAGAAAAACAGTTCCATTTTCCTAATGAGATGACTTCCCTAAGTCAGTTGGTTTTTTTTTTTTTTTTTTGCTTCTAATTTAGCTATATAAACCTTTAGACATATAGATAAAATTAACATAAATTACCACTTGAAAATTTTATTATTCTGGTTACATATACATACTATATATACATACTTTAATCTTGAAATATATCACTTTAATAATTGCTTTTCACCCACTGACATGATTTTATTCAATTTTTAATGCATTTTTAATGGACATCTTAGTTGTCATTTTGTGAGTCCTCTAGCACAGTTTTTCAGAGCACATCATCTTCACTTCTAAGTTGCTTAAAATACAGAAATAATTTAGTTTATGATCCCATGTGTTGGGTTAGCAGAGGCCTTTGGCCTTTGCAAACAGGTTTATAAATACAGTTTTACTAGAAGATAGCCATATCTATTAGTTACTAATTGCTTATAGTTACTATTTTGGCAGAGTTAAATAGTTGTGCCTGAAACCATATGGTTCTAAAAGCTGAAGATATTTCCTCTGTGGGTCTGTATAGAAAAAGTTTGCTTACCTCTGACATACGACACCTGCAGTAGAAATTTTATCTCATCTATTCACATAACTAGGGTCTCTTTAAAATGCTTACAGTGTTGTTCAACATTTGCAGTTATGAAGCATTGAATTCTTTTTAATCTTTTCAATCAGATAACTCAATGTCCAAAACGGTCACTGGTAGGACTTATTGTAAGCAACTGTATCTTCCCTAATCAGTTCTTAATTTTTAAAACCAAAGTAACTGGAGGAAGCTTGAATGTTTAAGAACTCAAATATAAGGTAACTCACTTTTCCCTGAGGAATTTTCTTTCTTTTTTTTTTTTTTAACAATACAGTACTGGAGATTGAACTCAGGGCCTTCACACTGAGCTATAAGCCCAGCTATTGATTGATTGATTGATTGATTGAAAGGGTCCTGCTAAGATGCTGAGTTACCCAGGCTGGGCTCAGACTTGAAGTTGTCCTGCTTCAGCCTCTCAGAGTACTTGTATTACAGGCATCCACCACCATACCAGGCTTGAATTTGTGACCCTCTTGCCTCAGTGTCCTGAGGTAGTTGGGATTCCAAGGTATACCATCATAACCTGGCTGGAGGATTTTTTTAGGGAAAAAATAATTGCCTTAGAGTTGAGCACATACTGTATTGGCAATCTTCACTGTTGAAGAGGAGGGACTGAGTGATTTCTTAGGCATTCTTACTGTTTATATTCATTTCTTTTCTGTTTCATGATTGTATGAATTTTTTTTTTGAATATCTTAATGTATATTCAAAGTGGAATACACAAAGCTCCAACTGTTCACTGATTTGAAGTCTCAGAATCACATAAGGTTTCTACAGACTTTCCATTAGAAATTAATTAACTGCAACAGTAAGTTTGGTAGGAAATTTTGTCCTGTTTAAATTGTGCTTGTGTGTGTACAGCGGTCCAGGATCAAACCAGGGGCCTTGTACATGCCAGGCAAGTGCTGTACCACTGAGCTACATCCCCAGCACTCAGTTAAACAAAAATTTTTAAAAAGTGGAACAGTATTAAAAAAGAAAAAGTTAATAATAACTTGCAGAAGACATCCTGATTCTGCCCTGACTTTGAAGCAGTTTGTTTTATGACTAGAATTTGGTAAAATAGCAATGAGAATATAAAACTGAAACAGCAGATGGATAGATAAGAAACTTCTTTTTTTAAGGGAGAAAGGTTTATTTAGCTGACAGTTTGTGGAAGTTTCAGGCCGTGGCTGGCTTCTGGGCAGGTGGCATGGCAGAGGGCAACAGTAAATGGCGGTAGAAAACAGCAAAAGCAACCAGAGAGGGAGAGGGAACGCTCTTGAACAATACTTTGTTTCCAGAATGTGCTAAGTACAACATATATGTTCTATTCTTAGCTTTTGAGAGTGAAATTTGGAAATACAAATCTTATTTCTAAGTTACATAAACAGTGGAAATAAACTCCATATGCCCATAGCAGAATTAATCTGTTTTTCTCTATTTATGTCCGTGTCTTAAAGAAAATGAAGGAAAATTACCTTCTGACACTATGTGAGGAGTTTTAAGGAAGTGAAGAAGCTGGTACGGGTAGCACATGACTATATTCTAGCACTCTGGGATGCTGAGGCAGGAGGATCAAAAGTTTAAGCCCAGCCTTGGGATTTACTGATATCCTGTCTCAAAATTTAAAAATAATTAAAAAGGGCTAGGGCTGTAGCTCAATATGAAGGCCTTAAGTTCAGTCCCCAGTAGCCCCCCACCTGTACACACATACAAAGTGAAACACCACTTGCTAATCTGTAACTTACATTTATTTGTTTGTTTATTTATGGAGACAGGGTCTTGCTATATAGCCCAGGATTGCCCCAGACTCAAGGTAATTCTCCGGTCTCAGCCCCCCAAGTGCTAGTATTACAGGCATGCACCACCATACCCGGCTTCTTACATAAAATTAATTGATTTCACTTTTTTTTTAGATAGTACTTGGGATTGAACCCAGAGCATTTGCACTGAGCTGCGTCCCCAGTCCACTTAAAAATTTTTTCTGTTTGAGACAGAATCTCACTAAGTTGCCCTGCTCCACAGCACAGCTCCTGCTGGCAAGCATGAGGTCAAAAGTTCAATTCCTGGTACCAGACAAAATGAAACAAAACTAATTTAGTTGCCCAGGCTGGGCAGAAACTTGCAATCCTGCTTCCGCCTGGAAGAATGCAGAAATTCCAGGTCCCCCACCATGCCCAGCTGATTTCACTTAAATTTAATGGAGGCACTATTTTCACCTCCATATTATCTACTGAACAAAAACACCAGTAGATATTTAACTTTTGTTTCTGTTTTTTGTTTTCATGGATTCAATTCATGGTCTTTATATTGAGTTATGCCCATCTCTAGTCTCTTTATTTTTTATTTTGAGATAGCATCTTCAAAACTACTAAGTTGCTCAGGTTGGTCTCAAACTTGTAACCCTCCTCTGTCAGCCTCCAAAAGTGCTGGGATTATATAGAGTGGTACACTTGGCTTTCCTACTTCTTTTTTAAAAAATTTATTAAATATGATCATAAATTTAAAAATCAGCTGAGTTTTTGCATTTTAAAATACTTCATAACAAAAGAGAGGTGGTAAGACTATGGAGCCCTGGCCTAGGACCACTGATCTCTTGCTTAGGGATACGATGACAGAGTAAAACACAGACAAGATACGTATTTTAGTTCCAAGGGGAGACAGATGGTCAGAGTCACAGAAGTAAGAACCCGAGCCACTCTGTCCCTGGCCTTCATTAGGTGCACAGCTTGATGGGGCAGGCGGTGCTGGTGGCTGCAGAACGTGATGAGGTGAACAGCTGACGCAGGCAAGGCTTAAGGATTGAAAGAACAAAGCATTTTTAAACAGATCATGGTTAAATAGTAACCTGATTACCTGCTGAGACTACTGAGCTAAAAGAGGAATTTGGGTGAGTCAAAGTCCTCAGCTGTAGTGTATTTCTTGCTTTGAGGCACCAGGACTTCACAGACCATTTGCTGGTTTGGGTCCTGGCTTTTGGCTTGGGGATTAACTTCATCCCCACACCAGCCACGGGTCTCACCACAAGTGACTTAGGCCTAGGACAGACTCTTGATTCAATTCATTTTTATGTCAGTTTATTAATATCAATCATTGCCTGCTCTGCACTGCATCAAGCTGGCCCTCAGCCCTAGAGGAAATTAGAAGATGGTTCTTACTCTCCCGAATGACAGGAAGCCACCAAATTGTCTTCAAAAGATGGAAACCTAAGAATGGTCGTCTGTGATGGAAATCAGCCAGAAGCTCTAAGTCAGAATGACCACATCTCCTTAACATACAGGTCTTTACCACCTGAACTTTAAGTCTTCTTTGTCAAATCCCATTCTGATTTACCTGCTTCCCTACAAATCTGTATAATTCAAAATAGGTTAATTTTGCTTGAGATGTCTGATAAGAAACAATTTTGGATATTTCCTGTTTGTCAGAGAGGCCTGCACAGATGTGTGAAACAAAGCATGACAGCTGTTGGTAGTTCTCTGAATAAGGAGATGGGGATGGAGAGAATCTTATTTCTGTTACTAAATAGAAAAGAGCTGGGGAAGGTGAAGATATACTAATGATCACTAGGAGTGAATTATAAGAGCTTTATTGTTGGAGCCTAAGTATCTGAGCAGGGTCCTTCCCTGGATTATAAATACGTGACTGTGTTATAGGCGAAAATGTCCACCTCGGTTCTGCTGATGGACAACCCAAAGATTCTGGACCTCTTCCTCAAGTGGAGAAGAAGCTCAAGTGTACCGTTGAAGGATGCGACCGGACGTTTGTGTGGCCAGCTCACTTCAAGTATCACCTCAAAACTCATCGGTGAGCAAACCTGAGGTCTCATATTTGGAGCTTAAGAACAGTGATACTTCCTGAGAATCTTGTCCCCTAAATTGACAAATTGAAGGAAAGTAGAGACTACAGCTAACTTCTGGTTAAGATGTTTCTTAGCCTTTTATTTTCCCCCCAGTGCTGGAAATCAAACCTAGGGCCTTATGCATATTAGACAAATGCTGTGAGCTGTATGTACCCAACACTCTTTTATTTTTTAATAAAAAGATTGTCATTGTATTATTTATGCTATTCTTGATTTAAATAAGATTGTTGACACTTAAATGTCTCATCATGAATTCTCAAACTCATTATAAAAGTTTTTTTAAAGTTTTACGTAAAAAAACAAAAAAACTTTTGTAAGTAATGACTGTAATGTCCATTACTCAGGGTTGAGGCAGGGGGATCACAAATTCTAGAGGTCAGGCTGGGCAACTTAGCAAAGCTGTCTCAAAATAAAAAGGGCAGGGGGGATGTGACTTGGTAGTAGAGCACCTCCCTAGAATGTGAGAGCCCTGAGGTCAATCCCCAGTACCTCCAGCAAAATAAAACAGAAATACATAAGCCTGGGCTCCTATGCGAAACCTATGAAGTTAATATGGGGGGACAGGGTCCTGTAATTTTAAGGAACTCTTCAGATTATTCTGATATATCCAGGTTTGAAATTTACTGTGTGCCTTGAGAGTGATGAGTTTTGACTTCTCAACTCTCGCAAAGGTATTTCCAGGAACTGTTATTTACATGATTATTTTTGCAGAAATGACCGCTCCTTCATCTGCCCTGCAGAAGGCTGTGGAAAAAGCTTCTATGTGCTGCAGAGGCTGAAGGTGCACATGAGGACACACAATGGGGAGAAGCCCTTTATGTGCCCTGAGTCCAGTTGTGGTAAGCAGTTCACTACAGCTGGAAACCTCAAGAATCACCTGCGCATCCATACAGGTGTGTGCAACCCAGTGCTCGCTGGCAGCCTCCTTGGCTCAGCGGTTGCTTGCCTCTCCGTGGAAGTGAGGAGACTGGGCTGTTGCTAGAGCACTGAAGATGTGGTTCATTTTTTAAAATGCTTCATTATACTTTTCAGTTCATATAATAATATATTAAACTTCACCTGTATGTGAGGAGTGGACAGTGTTGATATCTGCCCATAGGAGCCTAATGTGTAGGAAGAAGTGGATTTTCTTAGGTAATAATAAGGAGGAGATAGAGACAAAATCAGTCTGTTCTCAAATCTAAACAGTGCATAATTGTATTTTGGGCAGTAACATCGAGTCATACAAAACATACTGAGCACTAAATGGGATAAGGTGGGGAAAATACAAAAGCTAAGATGTAGTCTTTGACTTTAAGGAGTTTGCTTTCTTGTTAAGAGCTTCACAACGTAAGGAGAATGGGAAGTAACTTGTTCTGGGTTGTACAGCCTGTTAGTATCAAAGGAGTAAAATAAAAATTTCTTAACTCTTAGTCTAAGAGTCTAAGGTTGGTTTTCCAAGCCACTTGTTAATATGGTCATCTGGGTTCAGTGTTGATCATTGAACCCAGATGACCATCTGAGGATGTACAGTTGGTCCCTGTGCTCTTGCCACTTTGTCTCTTTGTTCATTCTTCATTGCTAAAATGATACCAGGTACAGTTAAAGGATATTGTATTTAAAAAAGTATATCCTGAGGTGAGGGCACAGTTGTCCTAGGTGTTAAGCTTTGTGGATTGATATAACTTCTGAGTATGTTTGAGGCAGACTAGTTTTCTCTTTTCTTTCAAGTTTTCTCTCTTGAAAGAGTAAATTATACTTTCTCCAAGAAAGCAATTTGAATAAGCACCTTGGCAGTCCTCTAGCTAAATAGCTAGGAAGCAGAGCTACCACAGCCTGTTGTTACATTTCAGTGACCTTTCCATGCTTGTGCTGCTTGTCAGCTTTGTAGCATTTGTTAACATTGAACATCTTTACTTTCTCTTTATTTTCTGCTGGTTTTCCCCCTTCATTTGGACTTTCGCGAGCTCTTACCTTTGCTCACTAATTTTAGTAATCTGAGGCCTCAGTTGAACCATTTTTGCTGGAAGTCTCATAGATCTAAATTTCAATCATAATATAATAAAAGCATTTTGGAGGCACCTATTACGTACCACCCACATGTTTATTATCTCCTTTAATCTTTAACATAACAGTAGATGCTACACTTATTGATAAAGAAATAGAAGGTTAGAGTTAAGTAAATTGCCCAGCATCACAGAACTGAATTTTTTTTTTTTTCTTTTTGGTACTGGGAGTTGAACCCAAGCCCTTCGCACAGTGCTACATTTCTAGCCCTTTTTGATTATTAATTTGAGATGAGGTCTTGCTAAATTACCCAGGCTGTGCTCAAACTTGTAACCCTGCCACAGCCTGCCAGAGTACGTGGTGTGTGTCATCGTGTCTAGCTGGATTAAATTGGCTTCATTTATGTATATATGTTTGTAATTTGCAAGACTAAAGATTGAACCTAGCTATATCTCTAGCCCTTACTTTGATTTTTTTTAACCTCAGGGTTTTTTGTTTGTTTTTTTTTTTGAGACAGTCTTGCTATATAGTTCAGGCCGGCCTTGAATCCAGTATGTAGCCAAGGTGGCCTTGAACTCCCAAGTGCTAGGATTACTGGTGTCTCCACTGAGAGTACTTCAAGCTGCTAATTTTTTGTGGGTTATTGTGTGTCAGGAACTGTGGTGAAATATTTAAATTTTATATATCATTTAATACTCAAAATTGTCTTTTGAGATTATATTATGTTTCACAGATGAAAAGCTGATTCTTAGAGAGATTAAATATCTTCCTTGTACTAATAAGTGGTAGCACCAGGATTTTTGGGGGGTAGGGTACCCGGAATTGAACTCATGACCTCACACTTGCCAGGCAGGCACAGTGCCGCTGGGCTGTGTCCCTGGCTCAACACCAGGATTTGAACTGACAACTGACTGATTCTCAAGCCCATATTAACTGTTTTGCTGCACTGCCTTTGAAATGTCCTCTTCCTACTCCTTTGTCTCTTATCTTGACAAGATCACAATCCTCCCAGTTTCCACACAGGGAAGTCCTGTCCCCTAGGCCAGCCTGATGCAGAGATTTCACAGACTAGATTCTGAGATGGGATCTGTTTCTAAATCCTCTTATTATTTAAACTCTTCTTAAACACTTGACCTTATCATTAAAATTTTTTCTTTTCCTAACATTCTGTCATGTATTAATATTACATTTATTCACTCAGAAACTTCTTTAGTGCCAAGTCTTCTAGGATTGGTGTGAGAAAAAGTTACAGAGTATTTGGGGTAGTTTAGTGGTGGAGCTCATGCCTAGCGTGTGCGGCCCTGGATTTGATCCTTGCCCACCAAACAAAACAAGCTACAGACCAGTGCGAACCCTAGCGTTCATCTGTGTGGTGTGGTCTAAAGACCAGTGCAGTTTAGCACAGTGCTGCTGCTCCCGCTAGGCCTGGCCTCTGTGTCTTTACCTCACTGGCTGTGTTTTGAGTTTACTTCAGGCACTCTCACTTTCAAGCTTCTGTGCACAGTATTCCTTATGGCTTAAATTTTTTCCTGTCCTTCTCATCTTTTAAGACCAGGTAAAATTCAGCTTCTTTCAAAAAATTACTGTAGTTGGAGTTACTCTTCTTCTATTTTTTTCACCTTTTTTTTCCTTTAACTCTTCTTCTAAATGCTTATGCAGGAACTTGTGTTACAGTTAAGGAATATTTGTCTCCTACTAGCCTGATCCTTGGAGGACAGATCTGTATCTTTGATTTTTTTTTTCTTCCTTTTTAAAAAAATGGTACTGGGGGTTGAGACATGCTGTGCACATGCTCTGTGACTGAGCTATACCCCAGCCCTTGCTTTTAAAATCAGTTCATTAATTAATTTGTTTTGCAGTACTGGAGATTAAAGCCAAGGCCTTGTGTACGTTTCATTGAGCTACACTCTCAGCCTGTTCAATATCTCACTAAATTTCCCAAGCTAGCTTTAACTTTGTAACCCTCCTTCCTCAGAGTGCCGAGTAGCTGGGATTAACCACCTACTCAGCTTTTTATTTTGAAATAATTACACACTTGCAAGTTGCAAAAAATAGTACATACAGTTCTTTGTGTCTGTCACCTGGCTTCACCAAAATGTGACATCTTAGGTACCCTAAGTAACAATGTCAAACTCAAGAAATTAACATTACTATCAACTAGTCTGCAAACTTTACTTAGTTTTCACTATGCAGCACTTGTTTGTTCGTTTATTTTCTTGCAGTTTTAAAGATCAAACCCACGGCCTTTTATGTGGTAGGCAAGCACTCTTAACACTGAACCACACCTCCAAGCTTTCATTTTTTTTAATAAAATGATATTATAGAAAATTAAAATAAGAGCCGGACGTGGTAGCGCACACTTGTAATCCCAGCACTTGGGAGGCTGAGGCAGGAGGATCATTGCAAGTTCGAGGCCAGCCTGGGCTACAAAGTGAGCTCAAGGTCAGCCTGAACTGCATAGCGAGACCCTGCCTCAAAAAGACAGAAAAAAAAAAAACCCTGAAAATTAAAATAAGAGAAAAACACAAAGAAAAGTCTGTGGATCCCATCTCAGAATCTAGTCTGTGAAATCTCTGCATCAGGCTGGCCTAGTCTGTGGATGGCAGCACATGCTTGTAATGCCACTATTCTTGGGAGGCTGAGGCAGGTGGATCATAGATTCAAGCCCAAGCTGCAGAACCTAGGAACTTAGTGAGACCCTGTCTGAAACATACAAAATAAAAAAGGGCTGAGGATGTAACCCAGTGTGAAGAGCCTGGTTTCAGTACCATGAAAAAAAAGAAAACGAGAGAAGGAAAGAAAAGATGTGCAGAACAACTATATAGATGTAGCCACTTTCACAATATCTTCACAGACTTTACTGCATATCTGCAACTAAGTATCTGTCTTCCCATTATTTTGTAAAATGGGACTATATAATACCTTTTTCAGACCTTTTAAAATCTGTATTTTTAAGTGAATCTGGAAAGTTGGTTAATCTTTTTTGTTTGTTTTAATGGTGCTGGGCATAGAACCCAGGGCCCTGTGCATGCTGGGCAGTGCTGTTAGCACTGAGCTACCTTGCAGCCCACACAGTTAACCTTGGTGCCACCCAGAAGATACAGGATCGTTGGACTTGGAGAGGTCAGCCCTTCCGTCGAGATGGAGAAGGAAGTATGAGGCTTACAGGCAGTCCTTCTAAGGAAACAGGCAGGGCTGTGTGGCAGATGGCACACTAGGTTCTGAGAGACAGAACTTTCTAGGTAGCCTGTTGAAATCGTATAGCATGCCAGGCATGTGGTGGCACATGCCTGTAATCCCAGCACTCAGGAGACGCACTACAAGTCTGAGGCCAGCCTGGGCTCCATCTCGAGTTGAAGGCCAGCCTGAGACCCTGTCTCAAAAGAACAACAAAGAAATATATAGCATGAGCTAAAGAAATTGGGGAAAAATGTCATTCAAAACAGAATAAAGTTGATGGAAAAAGTCATTTCATCAGAAGACTGAGTCTTTATCTCATTTTCTATCTCCAGGAGAGAAACCTTTTCTTTGTGAAGCCCAAGGATGTGGCCGTTCCTTTGCGGAGTATTCTAGTCTTCGAAAACATCTGGTGGTTCACTCGGGTATGAGAACTTGTACCATTTGTAGATTTCAGGAAAGGAGCCAGACAAGAGCAGAAGGGAGGGTGGTGTAAAGAAATCTAAAAGGAAAGAAACTGTTTACCCTACACATACATAAAGCTTCTGATTCACGACTGAGTCAGAAATCAAGACTTCTAATAATTATGTTTAAAGGATCTCCGAACAGTAGGGGGGATCTAACAGTACTTCCTGCTGAGTCACAGAACTATTTCTAATCCAGACCTTTTTATGAGATCAGCAAACTTTTTCACACTGTACTGGATCCTTTGTAAGTTACATCAAACATGGATCCTGTTTTTTAGGAATTTATATTTCATTCCTTTGGGGGAGGACTTCAAATTAGAAGGACGTTGTTAGTGATAGCACCAGTAGTAGTAAGCCTCCTGAGAAGGTGTTGGTGATCTTGTTTAGTCATCATTTTGGTAGAAACTGTGCCTCTGACTATTAGAACCACATTGTCACCACTAGTCCAAGAGAGAGAAGAGTTTTAATGACCCGTTTTCTGTTTTGCATTCTTAAGTTAATTCCTTGTAATTCTGTCAAATTGCTCATTCTGTGCAGATGACGTGGTCTCCCCTGCTAAAGATGTCTTTCAAAATATCTGAAAATACTCTACACCAGCCAGACCTTGGAAGCTCAATAGAAAAAGCTTAAGTTTCCCTTCCCTCCTTTCCTGTCCTCCCAAACGGAAGCCTACAACTGTATCTTGGTGGGACTGCTACCTGTGAGACTTCATAAATTATATTGAAAGCAGGCTGAAAACATAAGAAGGGCCTAGAATACCAGGAAAGAATTTGTAGAGCCTACTGAAGGTACATCCAGATGAGAACTCATTTTACTGTAGAGTAATCTGGCAGTGATACATAAGCTAAACTGAGAGAAGATTTTTTCTTTTAGAATGGTCAAGAATCTGTCCCAGGGCTAAGGATGTAGTTCAGTGGTAGAGCACCTGTCTAGCATGTGCAAGACTCAGCCCCACCAGAAAAAACCAGTCTGCTCCAAGGAAGTCCTAGGGCCATATGGAAAGAAACCAGTAGCAACATCTCTGTGATTCCACAGTTGACTGGATATAAAGTAACAGGGAAATAGAAGCGACCGCAGACTGTTGATTTAAGAAGTGTGGTAGTAAAGATAAGGAGGAAGGGTCGGCCACGTCCTTGTCACGCTGGCTCACAGATTGATGAGAAGGGGTTAGAGAAGTGTTGGAAAGGGGCTGGGGATTTAGCTCAGGTTGTGAGTTCGATTCCCGGTACCGGGAAAAAAAAAAAAAGAGAAGTGTTGGAAGAGATGATCGTGAGTATCAGAGGGACCCAATAGACTCATCTTGGAATTGGGAAAATTCCCCATAAATGGTAGAAACTTACTGATTGAACTTATTAATTGTCATGAATAAAAGGACCGAAAAGAGGCAGTGAGTGTTCAAAGCCATTCTGAACTACACAGTGAGACCTTGGCTTAAAAAAAAAAAAGAATTCAGCAAGGTCTGGTGCTACAGTTGAAGTCCTCTTAAATCTAGACCTTTTTGCTTTCACTTATATTTTCATACTTACTGCAGAACAGTCAGTTGGGTTCTACAGAATATCTCACACTCTGGATTTGTTGGTTAGTTTCCTTTTATGTCATTTAATTTGTTTCCTGTATTTACTATAAATTGAAGTAAGCTGTAAAGCAGGTATGCCTGACCTGCTGGCTGCATGCATCCTTGGATAGCTAGTAAGGCAGCTTCACAAGATCATAAACTTTCAGTATTATTATGTAACTGAGCAGCTTTACTTACTTTTGGTTTTTTGAGTCAGTGTCTCACCATGTAGCCCCGGCTGGCCTTGACCTTGCAGCTGTCCTCCTGCCTCCACCTCCCAAGTGCTGAGGCTACGGGAGTGCATCACCGTGCCTGGCCTGGTTAGCAGCATTTTCCATACCTCTACCTCTTGGGTTCTAGTGCAGACTAACCAGGCAACAGCAAAATGGTGTGTGTGGGAGGGCACAATGCAGTACTGCCTCCTGCGCCCTCCCCACACAGTCAAATCGAAAGCCATGTGTCAGGTGACATGCAGAGTGTGTGGCTTGGCGAGTGAAAGGCAGTACTTCTCTTTCTGTATGGCTGATTTCTCTTTTCCACCTGGTGATGGGCATATAGGCTGCTTCTGTGATGTAGCTATTGTGAAATGTGCTGCTATAAGCATAACTATGCATGTATCACTGTAATATGCCAAGGAGAGGTATATCTGGGTCAAACGGCATTTCTAGCTAGGTGTTGTGGGGTACACCTGTGATCCCAGCACTTGGGAGGCTGAGGCAGGAGGACAGCTCTTGAGTTGAGGCCAGCCTGAGCCTATGTAGTGAGACTGTCTCAAAAAACAAGTAGCGTTCCTACTTTTTAGTTTTTTGCGGACCCTCCATAATGATTTCCACAGTGGTTGTACTAGTATACACACTTACAATGTAGGACAATTCCCTGCCGCCCCACCCCACCCCACCCCCACCAACCCCACTAACCCAACTAGCATTTGTTATTTTTTGAATCTTTTTTTATTTTTTTATTTTTTTTTTTGCACTGGGAATCAAACTTGACCTCAGGCTTGCCAGGCAAGCGCTTAAGCCACTGAGCTATACCCTCGGACCGTATTTTTTGAATCTTTGATGATGGCTATTCTTACCGGAGTAAGGTAGAATCTCAGTGCTGTTTTGATTTGCATTTTGCTAATGGTCAGAGCCTGAACATTTTTCATGTTTATGTTGGCCATTTGTATTTCAATTGCCCATTTTTTGATTGGGTCTTTTATTATGCGGGGGGGATCTAATTTTTTTTTTTAGTTCATTATATATTGTAGATACTAGACCTCTGTCTTTACCAGCTGGTAAAAAAATTGTTTTTAAAAGGGCCAGGGATATAGATGTAGCTCAGTGTAAAGCCGTGGGTTCAGTCCTGAGTACTGTAGGTTTTTTTTCCCTGGTACCGGGAATCGAACTCATGACCTCGCACTTGCTAGGCAGGCGCTGTGCCGCTGAGCTAAATCCCCAGCCCCTCTGAGCACTGTATTACCAAACAACAACAAAAATCTAAAAGAATTTTAGATTTAAAAAGAATCTAAAAAGAATTAAAGACCTTTAAAAGAAGGAGAAAAAACAGGGTGAAGGTATAGAACTATAATCAAGACTTCTTTGACTTTACATATTTGTAAGAATAACATTAAAATTTACAAACTCTACCACTTGAGAAAAAAATTGAAATCTATTAGGCAAGTGAAATAGTAAAACAACCATTGGATAGTTAGACAAAGTATTTTGACTGCATATCCTTAAAAGAGTATATTGTAAGAAGAACACAACTGTAACCTACAGAATAGGGGGGAAAAGATAAATATTCTGCTATATGATCTGAACTGGTCACTCACCTTCCTCTAGGAGTCTGCCAGAACTGCCAGGTGTTAACCTAGGAGTTCAGCATCTTCCCATCGGCTTGAACCACCAGTGGTACATGCATGACTGCCCGTCAGGCAGCTTCTACCACTGGTGGTACAAATGGGTCTAATCACTCTCACTACTCTTTTTACCAGTACAGTTAATAAAAAGCCACCTGATGGGACAGTCATGCACGGACCACCAGTTGCTTAAGCTGCCTGGCAGCACGGCTTACAAATTACAGCCCCATCGCTGACCCGCCTTTCAACCCCTTTCATACTGCTGAATTGGGGGCTGTCTCTGAGGGTGTTTCTTTTATCTTCGTATTCTGTGGACCTGAACTGTTCCTTAAGGGCAGTGCTTTCTCCACAATCCCTTGGTTGCTAATTTTTGTGTCAACTCATGTACCCCTCTGTACTGCTATTTCTTCTCTGTTCTCCATGAGAAACCCAGCTCTCTCAAAATATATCTCATGAAACTTGTGCATTACCCACCTATTTTTGTTATCCACTGGCTTCCTATGCATTGTCTTTGTTGGTGTTTTTGATGCTGTGAATATCCCTGAGGAATATAAAGAGGAAATACTTCACAGCCATCCTGGTTGTACAGAATTGCCCTGTGTGAAGTGAAAGTATATATGCACTAGATGAGAGGAAAATAAAATTGAATCTTTTTTCTTTTTTTTTTTTTTTTATACCGGGAGTCGAACTCCCAACCTCATGTTTGCCAGGCAGTGCTGTGCTGCTGTGCTAAATCCCTCCCCCAGTTAAATCTTATATATCCTTAATTAAAGGAAACATGCACTCAGGAGGCTGAGGCAGGTAGAAAGGCCACCCTGGGATACACAGTGTAAGGCCAGCAGGAACTACTTAGTGAGACCTTGTCTAAGGGGGTGGGGGAGTATATAAGACAAACGTGCTTTTAGAGAGGAAAATGGTATCTCCTTGAGAGATTTTTCTTCATACGTAGTGTGTACCATGTTAGGTCTTAGGAGAAACTGAAACCCAAAATAGCATTAAGTAGATGAGTAAATATGTTGTGTCTAAATCCCATAAGAAAAATAAATAAATACCATAAGATTAAATAAATTCATTGCGGCTCTGTATCCTCAGTGACAGACTTAGTTTCCTTTTTTTCATTCAGTAGAAATAAAAAGGGATGGTTTTATTGTTAGGTGGTAGTCACAAGACTGTTGTTAATCACCTCTAATATTACAATACTGGATTCATAAAATTGTTTTTGTAAGAAATAATAATTCCTCCCAATAAACCTGCTGTTCTTAAAAATAATTTTTTTTTAATTTAAAAAATTAAAAATGTGTAGGTGGAGTGTGGTGGTATATGTTGTGATCCTAGCTCAGAAGGCTGAGGCAGGAGGATTGCTGTAAATTTGAGGCAACCGTTGACTACACAGTGAATTCAAACCCAGCCTGAACTACACAGTGAGACCCTGTCTCAAAAAAAAAAAATTGCTGTTTGGAGGTTTTTAACATATTTATAGTTTTGCAGTTGTTGGATTATCCAATTCCATAAGATTTCATTCTTCCCAAAAGAATCCCCATATCTTGTAGCAGTCATTTCCTATTTCCGTCTTCCACTGGCCCCTAGGAACCATTAGCCTATTTTCTGTCAATGGATTTGTTTGTTCTACACAATACTTTCCATATGAGTGAGGGTACAACGTGTCATTTTGTATCTGATTTCTTCAACTGGTACATGTTTTCAGGTTTCATTCACGTTGTATTTTATCAGCACATCATTTTTCATGACTGAATAATACTTTATTGTTTCCATGTGCTAAATGTTGGCTATTATGCATAAGGCTGCTATGAACGTTTCTGTACAAGTTTTTGCATGTTTGTGTGGTTTTGTTTTTTTTTTTTTTTTTGGTTTTTCTCCGGTACTGGGAACCGAACTCACGACCTTGCGCTTGCCAGGCAGGCACTTTGCCGCTGAGCTAAATCCCCAGCCCCAATGTTTGTGTGTTTTTATCTCTATTACGTGTATGCCCAGGAGTTGAATTGCTAGTCACATGATAACTCTCCATTGAACTTTTTGAGGAACTGCAAGGTTTTCAGAGTAGCTGCATTAGCTGGGTGTGGTGAAACACACTGGTAATCCCAGTACTTGGGAGGCTGGGGCAGGATAATCACCATGAGTTCAAGGCCAGCCTGAACTATAGTGTGACTCTGTCTCAAAACCAACAAAAAAAGAGTACCTGTGTCACTTCTAACATGATGATCTGAACTACCTGTGTCAGTGCTGGCAAACCCGTGGCCTGCGTGCCACAGTGGGCGGGCTGCCTGTTATCCCTGACAGTGAAGAAAAGAGTGTCTGTACACCCAGATCCCTCCATTTCTTGATCTGCTTCCCATTTGCGAAAGATCTCTCTCCCTACTTCCTATAATCTTCTATTTTGCTTTTCTGTATATTTGGAGTTTCTCATGTAAGAGAAACCATGTGCTATTTAAGCTCGTGTGCCTGATTTATTTCACTGAACTACTGTATTTGGTCTTACACAAAGGGGTCAGAAACATATACACTACAAGGATAGCTTGTTTAATAAATGGTCCTGGGGAAGCAGGCTGTCCACACGCAGAACCATGTCCCTGCCTCTCACCATGTTCCTGCCTCTCACCATGTTCAAAACCAAAATCAAAGTGAACTGAAGATTTAACTGTTCAACGGCTGTCTAATCTGCTAGAAGATAAAATAGGGAAAACTCCTGAAGTCATAGTGTAGGCAAAGGCTTTCTGAACAGAGTCCTGGTTGCACAGGAAACAATACCAAGAAGCAACACATGGAACCATACAAATTAAAAAGCTTCTGGGCATGGGTTTTTGACCCCTGGTCTAAATGTGGTTGCGAGTAGGTGGAATGGAGACAAAGAGTTTTGGACGGAAGAACGCGGAGCAGTGATGGCAAGCCTTTTAGAGCTGCCAGGGATAACAGGCAGCCCGCCCGCTGTGGCACACAGGCCACGGGTTTGCCGCCACTGACACACGCAGCTCAGATCATCACGTTAGAAGAACTGCCAGTGTGGACGTTGAAGATTTTGGTGCCGCAGAATGAGATGGCGTATTGTGAACCCAGGATTGGTACATGTCGGACAGATTCATGGAAGACTGTCTGACAGTGGAAGTAAGTTATCTGCGTTGGGACCAGGATCCCACGTCAAAGAGACTGTGGTGGAAGTCGCAGTACAGTGGGTCTGGAAAGGAATGGGGCTGGCAGTGGTGTGAGCCTTCCTGCTTTACCCTCCCGGCCTCCTCCGTGTACTGAAAGATAAGAAGTCAGGGAAGGGAGAGCGTGGGGAAAGGCCTCTTACAGTCTCTTACAGGTAACAGACTCTTGCCTTCTGCATCTGTAGTCTATTGCTTTGCCACCAAAAATAGACTCCATTGTCTGGCTGCCTTGTCCTCACCGCCTGGGCCCTGTTTCAGGAGAGAAGCCTCACCAGTGCCAGGTCTGCGGGAAGACCTTCTCCCAGAGCGGGAGCAGGAACGTGCACGTGAGGAAGCACCACCTGCAGCTGGGGACGGCTGGGAGCCGAGAGCAGGAGCAGACCGGTGAGGAGGGCACAGGTGGAGGGCTGTGTCTCCCGGTGTCCCAGAGCCCAGCCACCAGCACATCTGGGGATCCTCTGATTCCGTTCTGGGTGGGGAGACTGGTTTCACTTGATGGGCTGGCAGTTTCTAAACAAGCAGGGTTTTTGTTGTGTTTTGGTTTTGGTTTTTGGAGACAGGCTCTCCCTGTATAGTCCAGGCTGGCCTCCGAGTTGCAGCAGTCCTTCTCCCTCCACCTCCCAGATCCTGGGATTGTGGGTGTGCACCACCACACAGCATGTAGACTTTTAAAACATGTATTTCCTTGCTGGTCATCCACTCCCCACTTGTACAGAACAAAATAACCTGATAAATGAAATAATTTGTGAGTCTCCAGAATCCGTTGTTTCAAAAGTTCCCATAGGGGCTGGGGTACAGCTCATTGGTAGAACGCTTGCCTAGCATGCATAGGTGCTGGGTACAGTCCCCAGCACTGCAAAAAAAATAGGGGCTGAGGATTTAGCTCAGCAGCATAGCGCCTGCCTGGCAAGTGCAAGGTTGTGAGTTCGATTCCTGGTACCAGAGAAAAACCAAAAAAAAAAAAACAAAAAATAAATTACTGAGTTCCCCCAGTGCCACCAGCACGTACCTGCAGTTCCCACACACTTAGGACACAGAGGTGGGAGGCTCTGTTGAATCCAGGAGTTTGAGACTAGCCCGGGTAGCACAGTGAGACCTAGTCTCAAAAACAAAAAAAAAACAAAAGTTCACCTAGTGATTTTGATAATAATTAACGCTGGTTCATAAACCAGAGTTTGACTAGCGTGGTAATGAGAAGATTTCTATATGACAAGAGCTGATGTATTTTTTTGCTCATTAGTTGTGACTACCTTTGCCCCACCTTAAATTTGATAACTTACTCCTTTTCCAAGTATTTCCTCAATCAGTTTTCATTCCAAATACTGCCGAAGATCAGTCTGTCCCATTTTTTTCACATGGTGATCACAAAGATAATTATCCCTGCTCACCCCTCCCTTCTAGGTTTATTCTTGTTTCCTGAAAGTAGGTGAAACAGGTGGCATCTGAGATACACGTTAGTTCCTAGTTTGGGAAGAGAAGGCCAGCCTTCCTGGTTAGGAAGATGAGGACCAGGCACGGCTCGATTGCTTTGTGTCTCTCACACTCTCTTCTCTGTGCAGCTGAGCCACTCATGGGCAGCAGTTTGCTTGAAGAGGCTTCAGTACCCAGTAAAAACCTGGTGTCTATGGATTCCCAGCCCAGCCTTGGTGGAGAATCCTTGAACCTACCAAATACCAATTCCATCCTGGGAGTGGATGATGGTAAGACTTCAAGTTCTCCTTTATTTGGGGGCAATGGGTTGCAATTAGGGACTAAAGAATGGGGTGTCTCCAAAGTGGAGGTTGTACCTTTTGTGCGTGGCTGTGGTATGATTGAGTAGAATTTGTGTTCTTATTCTCTGGGATGGTTAAATGAATTTGTTTTTTTAAAAAAATTAACTGAAGATGATACAACAGAAGAATAAAGAGAAAAAATTTAAAAGAGAAAATTATTCGTAATCCTAGCATCCTAGCCCAACTATTTCTGTCTTTCCTATTGCAGTTATGGAAGAACTTAACTTTTAAAACATTTAAACAGAACATAACCAGGTTTTACAGAGGAAATATAAAGCAATTTCTCCATACCTTCAAAAGCCATATCTTCTGGAGAAAAGAAAGGGCCCTGTAGGAGTTGCTCCTCTCTGGTATAGAAATTTCACCCAAGTTACACAGGCCAGGCCCTCTGCTCTGAAAAACTTACCAGGTGAGGTCAGCATGCATTTATTCAGTGCCTACTGTGCGCCTGGCACTATGGGAAAGGCAAAAGTAGGAGATAAGGCCTTAAAATCCAGTTGAGAAGTCAAAATTTACATACGTGTTCAAAACAACATTAAGTAAATAGGCAATACATTGACAAACATTATATTTTAAGGTACAGTATGGAAGAGCAGTAGAAGCTACAAAGCCCCTATGTGAAGCTTGTAGTTTATTGAGGGCTAAATGGTTTACCTGTAAACTATTCCCAGAAGATTTTCATGGTGACCCCACTGATAAGCACTTAGTAAGTGTGAGGTCCTGTGTTTTACTTATATCCTACTCGGTCAGTAGGTGACCATATTTGGGTAACTTCCATCTGCAGCCTAGAAGGCCTGGAGTGCGTGGCAGTCTCATGGCCAGCACTGGTGGATAACTGGAACAGGAAAATTATTTCCAGGAAACTGCCTGGAACTGCTTTTGTCTTGGAGAGTCCCAAGGGAGGAAGGGTCATAGAGTAGGAACTCGGAAACCTAGATTAAGTTGTGGAAGTGCACACATTGAGCTGCTGGTGTCACTGTGACTGCTTCAGGGGCTGCTCTGGTTCCCTGATCTGCCTGTTTTAGCCATGTTTCATATATTTTTCATCCAGATAACTGTGCCAAAGCCAGTATTCTCAATCACTATCTTGAAAAATGGAGAGCTTCTATATCAAGATTGCTTGCTTTTTCTTTCATTTTCCTTTTGTAATAATTTCCAACTTGCTGGTAATGATTAGCAGGCATGAATTAACTTGAAAGAAACACAGAAATGTGGGACTTGGTTTTTCAGGGAATAGTTTCTAGGTTTTAATGAGAGGCTTGCTGTGGCCGTAGCATATCTGTTTACTCACTTTTCACGGGAGATTGCCTTTCGTTGTTTCGCAGAGGTGCTCACTGAAGGATCCCCACGCCCCCTGTCTTCAGTGCCTGATGTAACACATCACTTGGTGACCATGCAGTCAGGGCGGCAGTCCTACGAGGTTTCTGTCTTAACAGCGGTAAATCCACAGGAGGTAAAACTGTCTCTTGCCCTTATTTTGTTTCTGTGTTCACTTATGTGGTAGTTGACTGAGGATCTGGAGCAGTGACGGTGAACCTTTAGAGCTTTCAAGTGATACAAACAGCCTACTGCGGCAGAGGTGCCATGTTCACCACCACTGGTGTAGACGAGATCCGGTGCATTCAGGGTGGTATAGCTGGAGCACCACAAATCTAGAGATCTGAAAATTTCTCCAGTTTCCATTTCTTGAAAATTCTGACTAGAACAGCTTCCTTTAAGCCAAGTATGAGTCCACCTTCAAAGGACCATGAGTGTTACAGACTTGCCTTGTGAGCCGGAAGATGAGCGTGTCACAACTGAGATTCTCAGCATCCCTTTATGTACACCCTTAGTGAGTAATGTCCGTTCCCACTGTTCTCTTAACGTGAACGTGCTGCTTTTATGTTATAAAGAAAACAACATTGCTAAGTGGTAGTACACGCCTATAGTCTCAGAATTTAGGAGGCTGAGACAGGAGGATCATGAGATTAAGGCCAGCCTGGGCTGCATAACAAGTTCAGGGACAGCTGGGATATATAGTGAGCTCAAGGCTACCCAGGGCCACATAGCAAAACCATCTCAGAAAACAAAAGAAAAAAAAAGCATCCTGGAACAAAATGGTTCCTGAGCAAAAAAAATTTTAGTGACAAAATAATTAAAAATAATTATTCACTCTCCTGGAATCATGCCCCTGGAAGATAACACGCTAGTTCAGCTGGGCATAAAGGAATGGGTTCATACTTGCTTTTTCAGTGAAAGCCATCCAAGTTAAAAGAGGAGTTTCAGGTGGATTTTAAGTACTTCTAAGTCTTTGGTGTTAGCTCTCACCCCACAAACAGAATGAAAACCAATCAAGTTTCTAGAATTTTAGGGATATTCCATTGGTTTTGTGTCATGGGAGAGCATGACTTCATGTGTAAGCTTTCACCAAAAGCTATATAGCTTGGACGCCTTGGCTATATTGGGGGTAGGGGTTAAACCAAAAAAACCTTTCTTCCTCTTTCCTTCCTTTGTAATCTTTACGGTAATCTATTATATCAGTCAAATGACTGTATGCTAAACTGAATAGTCTCAATTATTTTAAAATATCCCTGGAGGTTCCCAGGATCACAGGGCTCTGGACATGCATGCCTGCACCCTGCCAGGGTCTTCCTTTGTATTCGTTCTTGTGATCTGGTGTAGTCTAAGCCTTTTTCAGATTGTGCTAAATATTTTGCTGTTGGTATCACTGGCTCTGTCCTCAGTCACCTTTTCCAGGTTACTGTGTTGAAACACATCATCTGTCTCACCTATGGAGCCTCCTTATTTTTGCCCTTTTTCTGTTTTGAGATTTATATTAGGGAAGTTTTCAGAGAACAGTGAGTGAGATAATAGGATAATGAGTCCCTGTACCTGTTACTCAAGTTCAGTAATTATAATGTTCAGGTTTTATTTTATCCCTGTACTTCTAGTTGTTGCTGTTTTGCTTGTGGGTCGGGTACGTTAGAGCAAATTGCAGACCTATCACCTGTAAATTTTTAGTATATATCCTCTTAACAGATAAGTCATGTTAGCCGGGCATGGTGGTGCGCGTCTGTAATCCTAGCGCTTGGGAGCTGAGGCAGGAGATCGCCATGAATTCAAAGCCAGCCTGAACTTTAGCAAGACCTTGTCTCAAATCACCTCTGAAAAAAAGAAATAAAATCATTTTTTTGTTGGGTGTTGTTGGGTGTCTTTAGCTGTGTTGTTGATGTCCTGAATCCATTCAAAATGTTTACCATTCATAGTCATTGGGACTTTGAGGAAGACCCGAGTCACACAGTGCCGCATCCATCCACAAATAAGGCTGCTGAGGACACATCATGTTTTCACGAGCCCGCCTGTCCATTGCACTGTACTTGGCAGCAGTGGTCACCATACTTCGTATCACACCTCGTAACACTCACGAAAGAGAACTCCCAGAGCTGCTTCAGAAAGTGACGAGAACAATGCAATAAGTGTGCTCCCAGGAAGAGGGAGTATTTTGAGGGGGCATTCATGGCATCTTTGACTGTAATTTTATTTTTATTTTTTGGTTTTTTTCTCTGGTACTGGGAACTGAACTCACGACCTTGCGCTTGCCAGGCAGGCGCTTTTGCCGCTGAGCTAAATCCCCAGCCCCATTGACTATAATTTTAAAATTTAAATATTCACTGTATATTCTGATCCTCACCCTCCTCATAACCCTTTTACTTAGACTTTTTTTTCTATAATTCGGTTTTACCTTATTCTACATTTGTGTTCAATCTTCTCCAGTTACTAAACCAAGGAGAGTTAACTGAAAGACGGACGTGAGCCCGGGCGCCGACCTGTGAAGGAGCAGCTGTCTGACCCCAGAGTGCACAGTGGGTGCCGGACAGAGGCCCCGGACCCGCCGGAAGCAAAATAAATCTGTGAAGGATGAAAGCCCGCTTCTGCCTCTTCACTTACTCCCTGGCAGAGAACATGAGTGTGTGAGAGCTTCTCTTCAGCCACCCTGTGACCCGGACAAGCAGCAAAGCAGGGGCTGCGGCTGGGTAACCACCTGCCTCTTCTCCCTGCAGAATTCTGGGACAGACTCCTCCGCCCAGTGGCAGATCGGGTTACGTGCCGGCTGAGGTCCTTCAGGAGGACTGCTGAGGGGAGGACTTCCCTCAGTCGTCACCCCAGACCTAGCTCTCTCCACAGGGATGGTCAGCGCGTGCTGTCAACCGCAGAACTTCTTGCGTTTTCAAGAGGCCTTGTTGCTCTGAAGAAGAGAGTATGTCAGTTCTGTCGTGGCGTTCTCCCTTCAGCAACCTGAGTAAGAGACTCCCAGCCGTTGGGCTGCACAAAGGAATTACTTGAATCTCCCTTGGCCCGCACTGAGGTTCTATCTTGTCTGTACATCTCTGCTCAGTCACTTTGCTTTCTTTGTTGACGGAACACACAGTAGCATGTTAAGAGGGTTTTTTGTTTTTTGAGTTTTTTTAAGTTAAAAATCACTGATACAGAGCTTCAGTTTTCCCTTTAAATAAACAAAACAGCCCAGTGAGTTGGTTGGCTCTTGTTGTGAATACAGCTTAGTTTCTTAAAGAGATTAAGAAAGTAATTCTGACACAAAAAATGGGGCAGTGATTCACCCTTTAAGAGTCCACGTAGGTAAAACTGACCAAGCCTAAAAACATGACACGAGAGTCCTCGTTTCTGCCTGGCAAACACAAGGTTGTGCATCACTGTCACATTAGACAGACGGGGTCTGAGTGTAGGAACACAGCGGGCGTAACATATAATTTCAGATTTTTCCAGATAGTTCAAAGAAAATGTGAGTTTGGAGCAAGTACTCTTGCCATCAACTTGTCCACAGCAACTGAGAGAAAATATTCAGTCGCAGACAACAGGAAAGACATTTCAAAGACCACCTACTCAGGCTGGGGATTTAGCTCAGCGGCACAGCGCCTGCCTGGCAAGCGTGAGGTCGTGAGTTCGGTTCCCGGTACCGGAAAAAAGACAAACAAAAAAAAAACCACCAAAAAAACCCAAAGATCACCTACTCATAAATTCATGGGTGTGAGAGAAGTTTTCAATGTATTTAAAATATCTCTTCCATGTTAACACACACACTTGTATAAAATAGCACATTCTAAACAGGTAACAGGAAAAATTAGTTCCTTTTAATTATAGTTAATAATTTATTAATGACATACATGATCATTCTACACTATGCAGACTTAATTCATGGCAAATACTTGTATTCTTTTTTTTTTTTTTTTTTCCAAATACTTGTATTCTTACAATGCTAGTTTTTTGCAGGTGTGGTGGCACACACCTGTAGTCCTAGCACTCAGGAGGCTGAGGCAGGATGATTGCACAAGTTCGAAGCTAGCCTATGTAGCAAAACCCTGTCTCAAAAAATCAAAAAATAAATAACATGCTAGATTTTGTACTCTGTAGCCCTACTTTGATCCTAGAATAGTAGTAGCTCTTACCCCGGAACATTGGGCAATATCTGGCGGTGTTTTTGGTTGTCACAACCAGGAGAAGGGAGCTGCTGGCATTCGTGGATAGAAGCAACAATGCTGCAAAACTTCCTGCAAGACACAGGGCAGTTCCTTCCTCTAACTGCCAAGGGAGAGTTACCTGCCCAAAATACCAGCTGCTGAGCCTAAGAAAGTCTGCAGTAAAAGGCTGCAGATCTGTCATCTCCTGTGGGCTGAACTGATAAACATGTGTTTTGTGTCTCCTACACAACCTCAGGTAGTAGGGATTGAAGCCAGAGCCTTTGCAATGAGCTGTATCTCCAGCCCTTATTATTTTATATTTTGAGACAGGATCTTGCTGTATTGCCCAGGCTGATCTCAAATCCAAGATCCTCCTGCCTTAGCCACCCAGAGTGCTGAGATTATAGGTATGCACCACCATACCAAGCCCATATTTTAAAATTTTATTTATTTAGTCAGTTTTCTTGAGACAAGATTTTGCTATGCAGTTCAGGTTGGCCTTAAACTCACTTTGTATCCCTGGCTAGCCTCAAACTTAGCAGTACCTCCTGCCTCAGCCTCTTGAGTGGTGGGATACAGTTATGTGCCACCATGCCTGGCTTAAAATAATTTTTAAGGGGCTGGGGATTTAGCTCAGTGGCAAAAGTGCCTGCCTGGCAAGTGCAAGGTCATGAGTTCGGTTCCTGGTACTGGAAGAAAAACAAACAAAAACAAAACAACAAAAAAATAATTTTTAATTAGTTGATAACGTGCCAATTTCTGGCTTCAGATGAGAATGGTTAACCTGGCAATTGTGGGCCTGTTTTCCAACAGGTTTTATACTCATTAGTCTACTTACTCCTGCTGTCTTACATCTACCCATTTGACTCATTCAGGTTTCATGATTAATCCCAACAGGCATCTGGGCTTGTGTACCACCTCCACTACCCTTTTTTTTTGTGGTACTGAGTGAGACAGGGAGCACCACTGTAGTTTTCTGAGACAGGGTGAGGCTGGCCTTGAACTTGCATCAGGCTGGGGATACAGCTCAGTGAGATAAGCGCCTGAATGGCAAGCGCAAGGTCCTGAATTTGATTGCTGGTACCAAAAAGAACTTGCATCAGTCCTCCTGCCTCTGACTCCTCCCAAGTGCTGGGGTTACAGGCACACACCAGCATAAAGAAACGTCTTTTGGAACAGTGTGCCTGGCCAATAGAAATTAAAAACTTTAGCCAGGGGTGGGGGTGCACACCTATAGAAGTAAATGTTCAAATTTTTTAAAAAACAGTAAAAGATGGTTCTTAAATTCCCTCCTGCTTCAAACACACTTATGCCATCATCCTTGGCAATTTCTGAAGAAGTTCTGGCCTTTATGAGGGTTGTTCAGACATGATAAAAAATAGTGAATGCAGCTGCTGATTGGCATCCATTGGAAAGGCAGGTTCATAAACACTAGTGTGGGCAGGCATGGGGCAGGCCTGTAATCCCAGCACTCGGGAGGCTGAGGCAGGAGGATCACTGAAGAGTTCAAGGTCAGCTACACAGTGAGAGCCACTCTGGACAAGAAGGGAGTATTCTAAGGGGAAATAGTCCCCTATATTT
>NW_004955523.1:1465174-1474857 GCF_000276665.1 Chinchilla lanigera | reverse complement strand
AAAAAAAAAAATTATATACATTGTTTTTAGAAAGTAGAAATACTTCTACTCATGGCATTGGAACCTGAATTAGAAAATGATGTTTCAAATTGAAAGAGTCTAAACTTAATACAACTGTAGATTTTATCCACAGCGTACTATTCTAAATCCCAATAATGTGGCAGACCTCTGGCTTAGTCCCATTTATGTACGGGGTTGTGATCACAGAGTGTAAGCAGCTCTCGCGAAGTTTTCTCCCAGTGTGGCAATGTCTGGGAGACAAGCCGGAGCGCAGGACAGCAGAGCGGCCCGGGTACCTGGATGAACCCTGGCCTTGAGCCTCCTTCCGCCGCACAGCCTGGGCGCCCTGACCCTTCTTCCGCACGAAGTCCTCCTCCAGCCCCGCCTGCCTCAGCGCGGCTCCATACCGTAGCTCCGCTTCTTTCCGGGCACGGTCCTGTGGAATGGAACTTAATCTGCTGTAGCTGTCTCCTGAATTACCAGATGATTCTAAATTACTTGCTTAATCCGTTTCCGTATAATTCTGCCCCTAACTCTTAGCGCTGGGCCCAGGTTTGCAGACAAATTTCTCAGAGCTTTTGTTTTCAAGTTTTAGCTTGCAGATGGGTTCCCTGAGGATCTTGTAAAAATGTGGGTTTGGGTCTGCCTCAGGTCCTTGCACAGGACTCCACTCATGCGGTACAGAATACTTCTTTCCTAGTTTTACTAGGCCCAAACTCGTTTTGCAGAGGGCATTTCTTTTCCTACCACTGATAAAGATAAAACCATGCTACCTTTAAGAAAAATGCAGGTTTGTACTAGGCAGGGCTCAGATGCGGCCTGCAATTCTGTATTTCTAACACAACCAGGAGATGCCAACTGTTAATTTGGCAGCCTTTGCAAAGCAAGGACTTAGATTTGTGGGAGACCAAGTGAGACTCACATGAAAAAAGAAATATAGTCCATGGGCCAGCATAGTGGCTCATGGCTATAATCCCAGCTATTTGGGAGGCTGAGTCAGGAGGGTTGCATGAACCCATGTGTTTGAGACAAGCTGTACAACACAGGGAGACCCCAACTGACAAACAGCAGCATCAATAGACACAATTGGAAAAAAAACCCAAAAAACAAACAAAAAAATCTCCCCCAGATTTAGCTGGGCATAGGAGTACACTCAGTTGAAACTACTCAGGAGACTGAGGCAGGAAGATGGCAAGTTTGAGGCTGGCCTGGGTAACTTAGTGAGAACCTATTTAAAAAGGGGGAGACTGGGAAAGTAGGTCAGTGGTAGAACACTTGCCTAACACACAAAGGGCCCTAGATTCAACCTTCAGAACCACATTTTAAAATTTAAAAGCAGCTAGGTGGCACAAACCGGTAATCCCAGTACTCAGGAACTGAGGCAGGACAGCTGTAAATTCAAGACCAGCCTGAACTACATCGCAGTGCTCTGTCTCAAAAACCAAAATACAAATAAGTAAAAAAGAAATAAAATTTAAAAGCAAACAATCATGAAAAAGACTAAAAAATCAACAAACAGCTACACTCAGGACACCTTAATAAAATGTTTATTGAAGAGCAAAAGTTGTAATAGAGTACTTTGTATCTTTCCTAGTGTTGCCAAGGACCTGTTGAGATCTGAAGACTACACTGGCTGCTTTCAAGGCAATAGCTGAAAGGGAAAGGTCAGGGTGGGAGGCTTGTTTTGGTGGTGGGGGTGGAGTCCAGGTGGTGCTCAACTACCTGCCCAGGCTTTTTAGTTTTTATTTTGAGGTAGGGTCTCTGAGTTGCCCAGGCTCGCCTCACACCTGCCATTCTCCTGTCTCTGCCTCCCAGGCCGCTTGGATTACAGGCATTTGTACTACACCTGGATAGCTTGAGAGACACTAAGCAAATCCAAGAGAGCCCAGCCTGCGTGTGACTTGGGGATGGGCAGTGGGGCTGGAGTTGACCCGCAGATGCCTAGATTAAGCTCTAGCTGGGGGTGGAGCTAATGCCCAGCAATCAGAACCAGTCACTAGGGAACCCCAAGTGCTGAAAGTGCAGAGTAAAGGGACCCACAGAGCCTGATGCAGCCCGGGTGTTCGGGACAGCGGCCCTTTGGGCCATGCAGGCAGCTCCGGCACTCGTGGGGAGAGCTCAGGGATCTGCCTTCCCTGGGGGTCGGGGGGGGGGGTCTCCACATGCTTCTGCCTGAAAGCCGCCTCGTCTGGGAGGAGCCTGGTGAGCTGCATGTGAGCACCCGAGCCCTTCAAGGCCTGCATCTGGAGAAACGTGGCGGCAATAAAGGGGTCCGGCTGAGAATGCCTGAGTCTTCAGTAAGTGTTCAGTGCTCACGTACTGAAATTATTTCGTGACCTCTAAGAGCCCTTTCATGCAAGGCAGAAAGCAGCTAAGTGACAGTGTGGTTTTACCTTGGTAACTTGTTCAAAGAGATAGGGCCTTGCTTGTATTCTCTTCTTCATTTCTTCCAGTTCTTTCTTATATTCTTTTGCTCTTTTACGGTCATTGTTCCTGGAATTAACAAGATTTCTAGAAAGAATTTCATCTCCTCCAATCAGAACACCATCCATTCCCGTGAGGCGGAGTAACTCGGAAGTACCTTGTAAATTCCTAACTTCCTGGCAAAATCCCTGACTCCTGTGATTACAGGCGCTAACCCCCAAGAAGTCCAGCTTGCCATTTTTCAATCTTCCTGGATCCCAAGACAGACACCTACCGGTTCTCTCTCAGCTTGGCTTTGAACACCTCCTCCAGGCTCTTATGGGGATCCATGGCTTTTGCACGCAGGGCCACAGACCTAGACAGCGCTTGACATTTCTTTTTGTGCATCTCCAACCACTGAATACTCTCATCCGCTTGCTCCTTTTTTTCAAGCAAACTTCTGAAGGGAGGGAGCAAAAACAAGAGTACACATCCTGGGTATATTTAAGCGCAATCCTAATCATCTCTCCGGAAAGTATGTTGGTGTTTTCTATGAATGCATTTACCAGTGTGGGCATTTTCAGAAAGAACAAGATTTTGATATGAAATCCACCCGCAGATGAAGCCGTTCCAGTTCTGTAAGCCCCAGAGATCTCCTACCTCATTCATTAACTGAAGTGGAGAAGGCATAAGTTACAATATCCTTAAACAGCCAAGTATTTATTAGATTTGCTAGGCTTGCACCTATCTGAAAGCAGTAAGTACCAACAGCCATCATTTGCTGAGCTGTGTACCATGAACCACATACTACTACATTTCCTGTAAACCTCAGATGCAAAACCTCCTCCACAAGAAGAGACTGAGGGTCAGAGAGTGTACGCCACTTGTGCAAAGCTACCCAGCATGCCAACTGAAAGGCCAGGATTAGAACCGAACTTCTGACCCACGAGCCTCTGCCCACTGCACCTCAAACAGTAGGCCAGAAGGTACTTGGGTTCATGGTTCTTTGGACATACAAATCCACATTTCCAACAAAAAGCAAACAACAAAAAACTAGAAATGGGCCTCCTTCAATGCAGACAATTTGGAATCAACTTGAAGCCCTTACTTTTTAAATTATTCTATTTAAGGTTTTATGTGGAGTTTTACCAAAAGGAAAAACAAGCAAGATGTGTTGTATTGAGATGTGTCTGTTCAAGTGGACAGGAGGGGAGGAGCAGCAAGGAGGTTCGGTCTGCTAGATGTCACCCTCCCTCTTGCTGGCGAGCAGGCGGGCCGTCTCCCACAGGAGAGCTGGCCTCCTCGTGAGGCTGGGATTACGGGGCCTCCGTGTACTGATGCCTTTGGCCCTGAGTTAGTAACTCTAGGAAACTCAAGGATTCTAAACACACGGGGAGCCCCCAGGGGAGCACCCGGAGGGAAAGGCTCTAAGAACTACTAAGCCGCTAGTCCCGCAGGGCTCAGCTGCTCACTGCAGTGACACACACACACACACACACACACACACACACAGTCGCTCAGAGGCCTCAAGGAGGAGCCCCTTCTGAGGTGCTGGCTCGACTGAAGGGTTAAAAATAAAAAGGCTGCGTGGTAGAGCACGTGCCTAACGTATATAAGGCCCTGTACGTGATCCTCAGCACCGCCAAGAAAGGAAGCAAAACAAGCTCCTTGTTTCTTCTATCCAACTTGGACACCTCCCTAAAACTCAGAGCACCTCAAATCTGGCATGGTGCACACCTGTGATCTCAGCACTCGGGAGGCTGAGGCAGGAGGATCACCACAAGTCCACGGCCAGCCTGGGCTACATAGTGAGTTCAAGGCAGCCTGTACTACATAGCAAGACTCTGTCTTAAAAAAAAAAAAAATGATCACAGTGCAAGTCCAGCCTGGGTAACTTAGTGAGTCCTTGTCTCTTTGTCTTAAAAAAAAGAGGACTGGGGCTGTAGCTCATCGCCAAGGCCTGGATTCAATCTTCAGCACTGGAAAAGAGAAAACAAACCGGCAGTGGCGGCAGTAGCTGTCTCCTTTGCGGCAGGCTCAGCCCTCTGCCTCAGGCTCCTCCGACTGCTTTTCGCTGGTGGCTGCCTTCCTCTCTCACTTACCTGCTTTGATACACACTGGTCCGTCTGCAGCCCTCTTTCTGTCCTGCCGACCTTGCTACTCGCAGTGAGTCCCGCGTTTGCTGAGTGAGGGCCGGGCGCTGTCCACACCAGACGGGCAGAGCCACGCGCATCCCTGCCCGGTCACAGAAGCCCTTCTCCCTCCTGAGCAGTCTCTGACAGTGGAGCAGGCCGGGCAGCCGGGTGGGGCCCAGCGTCTGGGGCCGTGGGGCCGGCCACTCACCTGACTGCAGACTCCCTCTTCCTGGCGGCGTCCGTGATGTGCACAGGGAGGGTGTTGACAGAGAGCGAGGCAAGGCCACTCAGCGAAGCACTCCTGGGCCGGGCTGTGGCTGCTGGCTGGGGGGAGCCCTGCAAGGAAGGAAGTCTGGCGTTGGTGCGACAGTCTGTGGTGCTGGTTTCCGTCCCAGTGAGGATCCAATTTCAGTGAAGGACTGAAAACAAGAATCTTCTTCTTCCTGGGAATAAGGCAAGGACAGTGAGACTGCAAGGCCAGTTACCAGGCCAAGACTTGGACGTGTCCTGAAGTTTTCAATCCGATGGGAATTCCTCAGAACCGATATAAGGATACGAGCAATTGATTCCAGTCCTCAGCCTCCCAAACCCGCTTAGACTTATCTCTGTAAAACCCCTCCAGAGAGAGGGACGAAAGGGAGCCCTCCTGCGCGGACGTGCTTATCACTGAGATGGCAGTTTGCTGTTGTCTGGGGCAGACGAAGACGGCGTGAAAAGTGCTTCCGGGACCCCCGGGCCCACCCTGGGCCTCAGGCAGTGCCCGGCTCTCACCCTCCTCCCTCCGGCGGCGGCGTCACAGGGCCCCGGAGGGCGGCACCGGCCGGGGGTCCTCAGCAAGAAAGGCTTGCTGCGCGTGGCCTCTCGGGTCTCCCTTCTCTTCGCCGCCCTCCTCTGGAAAGCCCTGAAGAGGGCCTCGTGGTCAGGGACGACAGGGTTCACCCGAGGCTGGAACCCGAAGTCGGTGTGCAGGAAGCCAAGCTGCTTCTCCCGCGTGCGGGCGGCCGCGCGGGCCCGGGGGTCCGGCCGGCCGCTGGAGGCGGCGAGGGGCGCGCAGGCCTTGTGGAGCGTGTCCAGGGCCCGCGTCTGGATGCGGATTCTCCTGAAGAGCTCAGCTTCTGTGGAGAACGAGGCAGAGGGCCGGCGGGTGAGGGCCCACACTCCCCGGCAGAAGGCCCGGAGCCCCGGCAGGAGTGTGCTGCAGCCGGCCGGCAGCTTCCGGGGGCCTCGTGCGCCTGCTGGCTGCACGGGGGAGCTGCGGCTAGCGGTGACGGGAGTGACAAGGGCGAGCACCACAAAGCCGTCTGCCGCCTTTCTTTCCTGGAGCGCTCAGGAACGCACCGCGACCGGACACGGCTGCTGCGGCCAGCGGGCGGCGCCCGCGGCTCCCGGCACGGCTCCCGGCAGAGAGGAGCCGGCCAGCCGCCTGCCCCTCCCGGGCTCCCTGGTCTCTGAGCAGAGCCCCCTCCGCCAACCGTCCCCTCGCCCGAACCACTCCTAACGCTCCTCCTCTCCTCTCCGCAGTCACAGGTTCTCCATTTCCTCCTCTCGAAGCCCTCCCCGGCCCACTTTTCAGGGTCCCTGCGCTTCACCACTGCCCCGCTGTGCATTTCTGAAATGCCTGCTTATCGTGTTCCCCCGAAACAAGACCCCGCTCGGCGGCCAGTCTGCGAGGCAGGGGGCAAGCGGAGGTTGGCTGGGGCCGGCAGCTCTGATCTGCAGTTTTCCAGGCGGACTCCCTTCCGGCGAGGTCTTACTTGGGGGACAGAGGGTACCGGCCAGCATCCGCGCTGCCTCGCCACGCTCTCGCTACCCGTGCAGCCGTGTGACTGCGTGGGGTCCGTCCCGAGCCAGCGTGCTGAAGCCCGTCAGCGGCTCTCCGGGGCCTCCGGACAAGTCCGAACTCCCAGGCGGCCCACGAGGCCCCGTCCTCCGCCCGCGCGGCTTCCCACGCCCGGCCCCACCTCTCTCTGCCTGCCCCTCCGTCTCCGCAGTTAGCCTCGGCGCCCCCTCCCCGCGCGCTCCTCCCGCTCGCTGTCTCGGGGTGCTGCCCCGCACGCTGAGAGCGCCTCTGCGGTGCTCGCGGACCCACGTCCCGTTAGCCCCGCACAGGACGCCTCCGTCACTGATTACTTGTCTGTTACCAGCCCCCCCGCTTGCTGGCCACAAACCCCGCATCTCCTTAGGGCAGGGCAGCGCCTGCTGAGCTGCGTACTAAGACCGAAGAATGAATAAAGCCCGAGCTGTACTTTTTGTCTGTTCTGAGGTTCTGCGGGTGCAACCCAGAGCCTCACGCGAGCGAGGCGAGCTCTGCCCCGAGCTCCAGCCCCGTCCCCCAGACAGCAATGCTGTTTGAAACAGGCACATGATCGTCCCTAAGGAACCCCAGCGACTTGTAACTCCCGCACCCAGCTGAGCGAGGCGCCCGGAGCTTTCCTCGGGCGGCTGCCGGGGCGGCACTAGCCCGGGTGGCCCTCCGCCTCGCGGCCGCGGCTGCGTGTGCTGGCACAGAGCCCTCACCCGAGACCCGGGAGAGCTCACAGGACGCGCCGCGGGGCCCCGGTAAGAGGCTCACAGCTCCCCAAGTCCCGCAGGGCTGCGCCGAGCACGCGGCCTCCGGCGGGGCCCCTCGAAAGCTCGTCTCGGGGCCAGGCTAACTAACTCCCTAAGGCCTCTCGGCGCGCCCAAGGAGGCGGCAGTGCGGCACGGATGGCTTTACCCTCCAGTCTGTCCCCCAGCGCTGGCTCCAGAACGGACTTTGGGATCCTTCGGGGGGCTTTCCTTCGGGGGGCCTCGGCCTTCTCTGTGGCAGCCAGGTCTCTCTGCCGCGCAGCTTCCTTTCGCTGCTCTTCCTTCTCCAGGAAGCTGAAGGGCTTCAGGGAGGACAGGAGCAGTTCCTTCCTCTTCCTGATCCCTTCCCGCCTCTGGGCCTCCCTGCGCGCCGTGACCTCCTGGTAGAGGGGCAGGTAGACGTGCGCGGGCACAGGCTGTGCCCGGAACTGCCGGTGGCACTCGGCCTCCTCCTGGCCCTGCCTCTGGGCCTGCTGCCTCTCCTGCTCAAAGGAGGCCGGCGACGCCAGCCACTGGGCTTTCTTCTGGGCCTCACGCAGCGTCATGTGGAATGGACGCGGGACAGTGATGGAGGACGCCCAGGAGCGGATGCTTCTGTGCCGGGAAGGAGGCCCGGAGCCTGAGGGCGGCTGTGCCCGGGCCCTGGGGATGTCGCAGGGAAGGCTGCTCAGGGAACTGCAGCGCCTTGTGGAGCCACACCTGGGGGAGAAAGCGGATCTGTGTGGAGGCCAGGGCCGTCAGGAGGCCTGGCTGCCCCCTCATCCTCCTCCCCCGGCTGTGCTGCGTGCGGCTCACGGCAGCCTCTCGGGGTCCCACAGCCCCACAGGCCTCCCTGCTCCCACGGCAACCCTAGCTGCCCTGGGGGGCTCTTCTCATAAATCGCCAGTCTGCCCTCTGTCTCTGCATAGGAGAAAGGACAATGGGGCACCACGGGGGCTCAGGCAGACCTAAGTTACAACCTTGCTTCAGACATTCAAGTTTTGCATTTCTTCATACGTAAAATGGCAAAACAATATCCACTGCAAAGGCTACTGGGAGGAGAAAGCAAATAGTAAATGAAATAAAGCACACGTGCATGTGACAGACCTGACCGAGGTGAAGGTGCCTTGTCATTCCTGGGGGAAAATGTGGGGAGAAAGGTGTCCAGTTAATTCCAATGCGTCCCTGAACTAAGAGCTACCCAGCGTGATTTAGGCTCCTGGGTGGGAACCGCAACCCTTGCTTGGCCCCAAAAGTGCATCTGACCTGGAACCTTGAGAAGTAGCGGAAGGGGTCACTGCTTTTCACAGGAAGGAAGTGAGGCCCAGAGACACGGCGTGACTCTCCTGGGGCAGCTGTTAACACAGCGCCTTACCTCAGAGATGGAGGGCATCTGACCTGCGGCCTCCCCCGGCCCTTGTCCTGGAAGAAACTCTCCAGGTCCTCATCTTCAGAGAAGCTCTCACCACTGTCTGGGTCAGAGGCAAAGAGGGACTCCAGCAGACCCCAGCTGCCTTCCTGCTTCAGAACCTGCAGGGTCTCGTAAAAGCTCCCAGTCGAGTCAGAAGTAGAGTCTGTGTCCTCTTCTGGGCTGAGGAACTCATGCAGTTTGCCAGCCCTGGGCAACGCCAGCCCATCCCCAGACAGTTCATCTTCTGCCTCACTGTCTGAGGAGGATTTGGGAGGGAATACCTGAAATGGAATAGAAATAAGTCATGGGTTAAACTCATTCCAAAGGTCTTCAGAATGCACCTGCTAGCCGGGCATGGTGACATATGCCTGTAATCCCAGCACTTGGAAGGCTGAGGCAGGCGAACTGCTACGAGTTCAGTGCTGGCCTGGACCACGTAACGAGCTCAAGGCCAGCCTGAACTATGTACTGAGACCTTGTCTCAAAAAACAAAAACAAAAACAGAAACAAAACCAAAAACTCATAAACGATGTTCCTCACTGTACAGAAATTTCAGTGTGCTATATGGGGGAGTTTGGTTGAAGGCAGGAAAGCAAACTGAAGAGCAAAAGTCAGTTCCGTGTTCCTGTCTAACTGGGATTTATCTACTTGCTACCTATTTCCTTCTCTTGTTTCTCCATCATATCCCTGATTCCCTCACATTCTAACTAATTTCCACTCCATCATTAGGGATGGGTGATTGACAGGAGAGACAACGTGGCCTGGCTAAAAGCGTACCAGGACAGAACGTTTGACCCAGTCAGCTTCTAAGTACTTCACTCAGGGGCCAGGGCGACAGCTCAGTGGTGGAGCACTTGCCTCGCGTACTCACGGGCTAGGTTTGAGCTCCAGCACTGCAAAACGATAAGAAACTTCATTCATACAGAATGTACAGAAACACTTATAGGGAGGGTACCTCCAAGAGGAAGACAATCAGGGTCTCTAGTCTCGTGAAACTCTCATTCTAGCGAGAGGATGTAGGGGACAATGAATCTTAGCATATTATTTTAGATAAAATAGTTTTGGTAAAAGCCTACATGGTGCCTTGGGAAGCCTCCCGGCACAGTGTAAGAGCTAATTCTCCAGATCAACACTGCCCAGGAATGTCTCCCCAAGATAAGGGGGCGCCTAGGCCTAGGTAACCCTCC
>NW_004955523.1:1463133-1465074 GCF_000276665.1 Chinchilla lanigera | reverse complement strand
GCCCCATATTTACTTGTAAGTGTCAGGGTAAAAGCAAGAACTTTACCTGTAAACTATGATCCCACTACCCTGTGCTTGTCCACTTCAATCTCGAATCGCTTCTTCTCTGTTACTCTTTCCCATTCTCTAACTGTGGCCATGACACAAAATCCAAGTTCTGTTTGCTTTGCCTCAGCTGTTAGCTGCGTGGCGTCCAGAGCAGTGATGTTAAGTGCACTGGTTAGGTGCGTGGTTTGAGATTGTCTGGTGATTCATAAGACAGCATCTCCAAGTCTTTCTTGGTGCTTGTCAGCTGTTTTAGGGATTCTTCTGAATCTTGCTGTGGATCCCTGATGTCAAGTTTTATAGTTTCCTTGATACTGCAAAATAAGGCATAGTGAAATAGAATATTTTAAATTAAGGAAAGCATTATGTAAGGTTGAGGAATGCTTTCAACATTTTCATTTTATTTGGGTACAAAGGGACATTTCTGAGGAAAACAAGCATTAGGGGAGGGGCTACAGAACGCAAGAAATGAAAATTGAGAACAACGGAGATCCTGCGCTTCTCTTTGACTGAGACAGTGTCACCTGGACTATGGAGGAGGTGCTGCTAATGAGTTCCCTTTAAGGAGTGCTAGAAAAAGTTTCATCATTTTACAAGCACCTATTATCCCAGCACTCGAGAGGCTGAGGCAGGAGGACCACTGTGAGTTCGAGGCCAGCCTGGACTACAAAGTGAGTTCAAGACCAGCCTGAACTGCGTAGCAAGACCCTGTCTCAAAGGGCCGGAGATACAGCTCAGCCGCATAGCACCTGCCTGGCATGCGCGAGGTCTTGAGTATAATTACCGGTACAAAAAAAAAGACCCTGTCTCAAAAAGACAAAAAAAAAAAATTATATACATTGTTTTTAGAAAGTAGAAATACTTCTACTCATGGCATTGGAACCTGAATTAGAAAATGATGTTTCAAATTGAAAGAGTCTAAACTTAATACAACTGTAGATTTTATCCACAGCGTACTATTCTAAATCCCAATAATGTGGCAGACCTCTGGCTTAGTCCCATTTATGTACGGGGTTGTGATCACAGAGTGTAAGCAGCTCTCGCGAAGTTTTCTCCCAGTGTGGCAATGTCTGGGAGACAAGCCGGAGCGCAGGACAGCAGAGCGGCCCGGGTACCTGGATGAACCCTGGCCTTGAGCCTCCTTCCGCCGCACAGCCTGGGCGCCCTGACCCTTCTTCCGCACGAAGTCCTCCTCCAGCCCCGCCTGCCTCAGCGCGGCTCCATACCGTAGCTCCGCTTCTTTCCGGGCACGGTCCTGTGGAATGGAACTTAATCTGCTGTAGCTGTCTCCTGAATTACCAGATGATTCTAAATTACTTGCTTAATCCGTTTCCGTATAATTCTGCCCCTAACTCTTAGCGCTGGGCCCAGGTTTGCAGACAAATTTCTCAGAGCTTTTGTTTTCAAGTTTTAGCTTGCAGATGGGTTCCCTGAGGATCTTGTAAAAATGTGGGTTTGGGTCTGCCTCAGGTCCTTGCACAGGACTCCACTCATGCGGTACAGAATACTTCTTTCCTAGTTTTACTAGGCCCAAACTCGTTTTGCAGAGGGCATTTCTTTTCCTACCACTGATAAAGATAAAACCATGCTACCTTTAAGAAAAATGCAGGTTTGTACTAGGCAGGGCTCAGATGCGGCCTGCAATTCTGTATTTCTAACACAACCAGGAGATGCCAACTGTTAATTTGGCAGCCTTTGCAAAGCAAGGACTTAGATTTGTGGGAGACCAAGTGAGACTCACATGAAAAAAGAAATATAGTCCATGGGCCAGCATAGTGGCTCATGGCTATAATCCCAGCTATTTGGGAGGCTGAGTCAGGAGGGTTGCATGAACCCATGTGTTTGAGACAAGCTGTACAACACAGGGAGACCCCAACTGACAAACAGCAGCATCAA
>NW_004955523.1:1431110-1459959 GCF_000276665.1 Chinchilla lanigera | reverse complement strand
TTTTTTTTTTTTTTTTTTTTTTTTTTTTAGCAGTGGCAGAGTTTCTTTGAGAAAGTAAAAGTGTAGAGAGAGGGAGAAAGTGGCTCTGTAGAGCTAGTCTGGGCTGAGTAAAAGGAGAAAAAGCAATAAAAGGACACCTGGAGAAAGCAGTGTGGACTAATGTAAAGAAAGTCAGGACAGCCTTTTTTTTTTTTTCCTGAGACAGGGTCTTGCCATGCAGCTGAGGCTAGCCCTGAACTCTGTGTAGTCTGGGCTGGTCCCAAACTCACAGTGATCCTCCTGCCTCAGCCTCTTGAGTGCTGGAGTTATAGGTGTGAGCCACACCGCCTGACATATATTTTAAAATTTTATTGAGCTGTAACTTGCATAGCATACAATTCACTAAAGTGTATATTTCAACGTTTCTTAGTACAGTCAGTGTTGTGCAATTGTTACAAATTTTAGAACATTTCCATTGCCCCCAAAGAAACTCCACACCCCTCAGTAGTCATTTCTCGTGTGCGCTAACCTCACACACCGCTCCCGCTACCCCGTTAGCCTAAACCCCACCAACCTGCTTTTCTGCCTACGGATTCTGAGGCAAGTTGCTTAAGGTCTGTGGCTCGGTTTTCTCTTTCACAAATGGGAACAACCGCCTCACCGGTGAGAGGGCACCTGAGAGGACTGGCAAAAACCGCGCATCGCGGTGGCGCCACGCACAGGCTCCGGGAAGGTAAAGCAGTCCGCGTCTCCGAGACACGAGCGTCTCCCGGCGCCTGAGCGCGGCCCCATTTTAATCTCACGCCCCCGTGGCACGCCCCTGCCGTCTGTCTCCAAGGCAACGCAAAACAGTTTCCTCTCTTGGGGATTCTCTCCGGGGCATAACCCTGCTGTCTCCCTTCTTTCTCTCCTCACCTGACGGCTGCACTCTGCGCTGCCGGTGGCGCCCGCAGGTCTCCCCACAGTCATCTTCTCAGCCTGGCAGAAGCAGCGGCCAAGGTGACAGCGGCCGTGGCTGCCCTGACAGCGCCAGACACGCCCCTTTCTAGCTTTGGTCTCCGATTGGCTCTCAGGACATCCTTCCAATCCATCCCGCCCCAGAAGGCAAGAATCGTGTTCTGATTGGTCTATTCCCTTCGCGCATTTTATTTCCGGTTCTGCGGGCGAGGCTGAGGAGGCACAGGATTGGAAGACTCTGCTCCGGAAGTACTATCCAAGGCAGGTCTTGCGGGTCGCCTAGTACGGGGACGCAGGTCACCATCATGGCGGTCCGATTAGCTGTGAGGGGCTGTGGTGTTCTGCACGCAGCTGCCCGCAGAAGCTCTCTGGTCTCCTGCCGGAGGTGGTCCGGCAACTCGGCAGACACGGTGTACGATGTGGTGGTGTCGGGAGGAGGCATGGTGGGCGCTGCCATGGCCTGTGCCTTGGGTGAGCGCTTCTCCAGGCTGCTAGTGGCGGGGAACGAGGCGATGGGAATAGTCAGGGCCGTGGCGTGCTAGTCCGCTGCCTGAGCGCCGGGAGCTAGTGGTCCGTTCCCGGCCCGAGAGGAGCCCGGGATTGGCGCCCCGGAGCCCGCGTGCCCGCGGTGGGCGGGGCTTGCGAGTGCGCCCGACCGACGTGGGGGAAGCCGGCGCCGGGTTAGCTGCGCAGCGGAGAGGGTTGGCTCGTGCTGGGCAGCGCCTTCTTTCCGAAATATCTTTATCGGGGTGTAATTCGCACTCATAAATTCCACCCGTTGGAAGGTGCACTTTAATGGTTTCTAGTGTATTCGCGTTCTACCGTAGAATTACACCCCAGCCTGATCTTTTGTTTTGATTTGGGTTATTTGTCTTTTTATTATTGAATTGTAAGAGTTCTTATATATTCTAGGCACAAGTCCCTTATCAGATATATGATTTACAAATATATATATATATATATATATTTTTTTTTTTTTTTATAGTGGTCTTAGAAGTGCAAACTGTTTTTCCTCCTTTCCTACCTGCTGCCTTCCTTTCCTTTCTTTCCTTCTTTTTGGTCCTGGCGATTGATCCCAAAGCCATCACACTGAGCTTCATTCTCAGCCTTTTTGATTTTGAGATAGGCTGTTACTGAGTTTCCAAGTTGCCCACATTGGCCACAAACTTTCGTTCCTCCCTCAGCATCCCAGAGTGCTGGGATTACAGATGTGCACTACCATGCCCAGTTGAAGTGCAAGATTTAAATTTTTTTTTTTTTTTTTTGTCTTTTGGAGACAGGGTTTGACTCTGCAGTGCAGGCTGGCCTTGAACTCACGTTCTAGCTCAGGCTGGCCTCAAACTCACAGTGATCCTCCTGCCTCAGCCTCCTCAGTGCTGGAATTACAGAGTTCTGGGATTACAGACTCGTGCTACCTCTCTCTGCAACCCCATTTTAAATTTTGATGCTGTCCAGTTTCTATCACTTATGTTTTTGGTATTTTAACTAAGATTTACTCAAAAATTTACTCCAATGAGTTTTTCCAAAAGTTTTATAGTTTAGTCTCTTAAGAGAAGTCAGATCTACCTAATTTAGTTAAATTTTGCATATCCCATGAGGTAAGGACTCTGATTTTGCATGTTAATACAAGCTGCTGCGCAGCCAGGAGGATCTAGGGGGAGGGAGAGAGGGAAGGGGAATTAGAGGATTAAGATGTGATATGTACAGGCTCCGCACCCCACAATGAATGTATTCATTATGTACTGCTAACATATTACTATTGAAAAAGAAAACACGCAGATAAAAACTGAATGTTAATGTATAAAGGTTGAGCTGGGGGTGCAGTAGGTAGAGTGCTTGCTTAGCCTGCGCAAAACCTTCAGTCTGAATTCCGACAGGAGAAAAAAGCTGAAGCTCCGGAAGATCTGGAAATCTTTCATGAAACTGCTCCAGGGAACAAGCCTCTGCTTTTTCCTGAGCACTGGGACCGCGGGGAGGCGCGTCCTCTCCCTGTGTGCAGCCGCTGGGGCTGTCTGCGCCTCTGGGTGCGGAGCCCAAAGGGTGCTCTTTGTCAGTGGTTTATATGCTGATTAAGCTTACATTTCCATTCAACAGCTTTGAGACAGTTGCTTTAAAACTAAAACATTACCAGTAGGCCTTTAATACCGTATTTCCCTGCAAGTCCTCCTGGATTCCTTAGGCTCATGATAGTCTTGGTTTCCAGTTTGAAGCATCTTCATTTCTCTCTCACTTTGAGTTCAGGAATGGACCTGTAGTTTGTCAAGTGTTTTAGAAACATATTCTTACAAGGCCTGCCCTCCCCTCCCCTCCCTTCTTTACTCCTTCCCTCCCTTTCTTTCCTTCCTGAGATGGGAACTCTGTTGCCCAGGCTGGCCTCCAATTCTGAGGTACAAGTGATCCTTCTGCCTCAGCCTCCTGGGTAGCTGGACTAGAGGCAGCTTAAGTAACTACTGAAATGTTATGTTAAATAGAAAAAAAAAGAACTTGGGTGTATTTTATAATGCGTTCAAACCTTTTTCTGTTAGTTTCCCTGCGTGTCACTGTCACAGACATCCAGTAGCTATTTTATGGGTGTGCAGCGTTTGTGGATGTAAATAGTAGCCGTGAGCAAAGAAATGGTTCTTGCCCTCAGAGAATTTACAGTTTAGCAGAGGAGGATTTGTAACTAAGGGAGGGAGGATAGAGGCACAGACTCCCCTGTGGAAGGGAAGGGCGGCTGCTCTGGGGAGAGGGGCCTCACTACCCCAGCCACTACCTAGCCACCTTTGCTTTTCACTTGGCCTGTCCGAGATGGCGTCTTGTTACACTCGGAAACACTTCTTGAAGCAGGGAACAGGTTTGTGGGGTTTCTTTCATCAGTATTAAGTGAGATGTCTAGTGTTTCTTCCCTCTCGACTAATCATCACACTTCTTCTGGGGGGGGGCAGGGTGTGAGACAGGGTCTCACTATGTAGTCCAGGCTGGCCTTGAACTCTCAGCCTCCCGAGTGCAGGGATTACAGGCGTGCGCCACCATACCCGGCTGATTTTTTCTTTAATCTCTCATGCTGTATCTAGTTCATCCCACTTCTACAAATCTCAGTCCTGCTAATTCTGTAAGATTGGTTAAAGTTTATTGTTAAGCTGAAACAAAAATTGTACATATTAATGATGTGCCACATAATAGTACATGTAAACACTGCACATTTAAACTGGGTCGAACATTTATTTCTTCCAACAATTATCATTTCTTCATGTTGAAAAATTCCAACTCTTTCTTCTAGCTTTCTGAAACGTCCAGTACATTATTACCCCACTGTGCAGTTACATTCGTAATTTTTCTAAAACTACATAAAATTTTCCGTTCTTGTTTTAGGACATGATATTCACTTCCATGACAAGAAAATCCTGTTGCTAGAAGCAGGTCCAAAGAAAGTGCTGGAGAAGTTGCCGGACACTTACAGCAACAGGGTCAGCGCCGTCTCCCCGGGCTCCGCGACCTTGCTCAGCAGTGAGTGGCGATGGCGGTGTCGCAGCCCCGCCTCTTCCCCGGCGCGGCGCCCCCTGCAGGGCCGCCCCCGTGCAGTGGGGCTGCGAGTGGCCGGGCTCTGGGGAAGCATGTTTGAGACGTGTGGGTCTTCCGTGCACAGCGCGGTATCGCGGCAGAGTCCGTGCACTCAGTGTGAACGCTCACCCCGCTCGCACGGCCGGGCCTCCGGTGCCCGAGGGCCCCTGCGTGTCACAGCCTGGGCGGCAGGTGAATGTGTCCGCCAGCCACCTCCTTACAGACTGCCTTTGGGCTCTGCCCGCTGTTACCCCGTCCTGCGTGGAGCCAGCCGTCTATTGCTCTTCCAGGACTTTCTAGCGCCTTGTGCTGCTTCGTTTTCTTCCCAACCCTCAGTACTGCTGGGCGTGAGGTGTTTGATGTTCAGTCTAACTAGGTCAGCTGCAAAGGCGGGGGTTCTTGCATTGTGTCTCTGGCGTGAGAAACCAAAAATGTAAATAAGGACTAAAAGGTATGACAGATACTGGGAAATGGGAAGAGACTGTCCAAATGTGGAGGGGGGCAGGGAAAAGTAAAACAGATGAGAAGGAAGAAGTGGACACAAAGCTTTTGCAAACGGGGACGGGAGGAGGGGCCGGGAGGAGGGGAGGGGGCCGGGAGGAAGCTCGCAGTTACACTGGCACAGACGCGGGCTCTCGGTGGTGTGTGGTCGTTCTGTACATCTGAAATGCGCCGATAAAACCTAATTGGAGGGTGGCGTGGCTTTGGTGTGCTTGTTCCTCTCCTTACGGCGTGACTTGACGGGGGGCCTTTCCGCGTGCTGCACGACCGGGGGCCAGCGAGCAGAGCAGCTCAGCTCCAGCCCCGAACGGGAGGGCAGCAGAGAAGCTCTTCCGTCCCCGCAGAGCACAGAGCACAGGCCGGAGAGCGGAGCGGGCGCAGGGTGCCTGGGAGCTGGCTCCGGTCTGCAGAGCCTTTCTCTTGTAGGTTTTGGTGCCTGGGACCACATCTGCAGCCTGAGATACCGAGCCTTTCGGCGGATGCAGGTGCCTCTTTCACCTTGTCCACTCGGCAGGATGTCCCGGTCTGTCCTGGGTTAAGATGTGGCGGCCCCGGGCTCTAGGTTTTCTGTGAATGTGGGAGGAATGAGATAAGGTTCGCTTGCTGTCCGGGGAAGCGCGAGGGTGTTGAGGGCCTTCTCGCTTCCCTGTGACGGTCGGTGACCTCCTGCTTCTGTCACGCGGAAAAGCAGTACTTGCTCTCTGATTAGAGTCATGTTTCCTTTTCCTTGGCTTTAATGCAACTTTCCCTTACGTTTCCAGGTGTGGGACGGCTGCTCAGAGGCCTTGATAATGTTCGATAAGGACAATTTAGATGACATGGGCTACATAGTGGAGAACGACGTCATCATGCACGCGCTCACTGAGCAGCTGGAGGCTGTGTCTGGTGCGTCCCCGACTCTTCCCTCTTTTGGTTACCTCCTGGGAAGTGAACTCCTGCAAGAGAAGATTGCTTTTGCAGACACTGAATGTCCGCCATCAGGAAGTCCCTTGACCGTTATCTCCGGGTGGTTCTTTTTCTTTTTAACAGCTAGATAGCTTGCTGTCTTCTTCTCTCCGCTCCCCTTCCCTTCCTCCTCTTCTCCTTCCCTTCCCTTCCCTTCTCTTTCCTTTTCCCTTCCCTTCTGTTTTTTTCTTGGTCTTTTTGAGACAGGGTCTCACCTTGCAGTTCAGGCTGGTCTTGAGCTCACTTTGTATCCCAGCAGGTCTTGAACTCACAGCCATCCTCCTGCCTCAGCCTCCCAAGTACTGGGATTACAGTTGTGCGCCACCACGCCCAGCTCCCTTCCCTTTCTTCTGGGGATTGAACCCAGGGCTTTCACATGTAGCTACATCCACAGCTGCCACCTCCCATTTTTTGAGACAGTGTCTTGCTAAGTTGCCCAGGCTGAGCTTGAACTTGGGATCCTCCTGCCTCAGCCTCCCCAAGTACTGGGATTATAGTAAGCAAGCGCCACCATCCCTGTCTCTTTCTAACAGCGTTAGTTAGGGACAGTTTACATATCATAAAACTCCTAAGTGTATAACTCAGTGCTTTTAGTGTATTTTTCCAGTTGTGCAGGCATCACCCGGGATTATTTTAGAATATTTCCTTCACCTAAAAAAAAAGCCTTATACCCATTTACAGTCATTCTGCAGTCGCACTCAGAGTCTGCCCACTGCCAATCTGCTTTCTGTCTTTCTAGATGGTTTTGAGACACGGTCTCACTAAGTAGCCCAGGTTGGCCTTGAACTTGAGGCCCCAATCTCCTGAATGCTGCCTCAACCTCCTGAGTGTTGGGATTATAGGCATGTGCCCCCAGGCCTGGCTTGTCTTTCTAGAGTTGCCAATTCTGTATTGATTTTTTTTTTTTTTGTACCAGGAATCGAACTCAGGACCTTGCGCTTGCTAGGCAGGCACTTCTGCTGCTGAGCTATGTCCCCGCTCCTGATTTGCCAATTCTGGACAATTCATGTGAATGGAATTACATAATTTATGTTAACTTATGTCCAACTCCCTTACTGAGCATACTTTTGAGGCTTATCCACATTGTAGCATGCGCGTATTAGTACTTCGTCCCTCTTTATTGCTGACCAGTGCTCCATTGTATGAATACTGTGTACCAAACTTTGACAGACATTTGGGTCCTGGGTAGATGCTGGTACGAGTGTTGCTGGTCATATAATAACTGTGGAGGGGGGCTGGGGATTTAGCTCAGCGGCAAAGCGCCTGCCTGGCAAGCACAAGGTCGTGAGTTCGGTTCCCGGTACCAGAAAACAAAAACAAAAACAACAAAAAAAAATAACTGTGGAGGTAGTACTCTGAGGGGCTGACAAGCTGTTTTATAGAGGCGGCACCATTTTACTTTGCCACTAATTTAGGAGTTTCAGTTTCTCTATATTTTTGCCAGTAATTATTTTCCTTTTTTTTTCCCCCGTCTATTAAGTGTGTGTGTGTGTGTGTGTGTGTGTGTGTGTGTGTGTGTGTATGTGTTGCTGGGAATTGAGCCCAAGATCTTGTACATGCTAGGCAAGCATTCTGCTTCTAAGCTACACTCCCAGCTCCCCACCCTCTTTAAAGTTTTATTTTGAGAAAGATTTCGTTAAGTTGTCCAGGCTGGCCTGAAATAATACAGCCTCCTGCCTCCGCTTCTCCAGTAGCCTGGATTGCAGGCATGAGCCACCGTGCCCAGCTAAAGAAAGATTCAGCTCCTTAACTTACTTTTCTTGTGATTGGAGAATGTTTCATTTTGTTTTGTTTTTTGACAGTAGTAGGGATTGAACCCAGGGCTTTCACACTGAGCTACATCCCCAGCCCTTTTATTTTTTATTTTGAGACAGAGTCTTGTTAAATTACTAACTTGCCCTGGCTGGGGTTGAACTTGGTCTCCTCCTGCATTAGCATCCCCAAGTGCTGGGATTAGAGGTGTATATACCTGTGTAGCCACCATGCCAGGCTTTTTTATTTTTGAGTTATAAGAGTTCTTTACATATTCTGGGAATAAATTTTTATCAGATTTCTCTGCCTAGATAGAATTCTCTCCCTAGAATTAGAAAAAATTTTAATTAGTATTAGAAAAAAATTAGAAATAGTTTAAATGCTTTTTGATATGGTATACAGTAATCTGATATTTTATAGTATACAGTAATCTGCCACTGTCTAGCTTTTAAAAATAATTTAGAGTCTATAATCCTAGCATTCGAGAGGCTGAGACAGGATTGCTGCGAGTTTGAGGGGAGCTGGGGCTATATAGTGAGTTCAAGTCCACCCTGAATTACAGAGTGAGACCCTGACTCTAGAAAACAAAAATTTAGGGCCAGAGGTACAGCTCAGCAGTAGAATGCTTGCCTAGCATGTACAAGGCCCACGGTTTAATCCCTAGTGCTGCAAAAAAAAATTTTTTTTTTTGAGACAGGGCCTTGCTATGTAGTCCAGGCTGGCCTTGAGCTCACTGTATAGCCCAGGGTGGCCTTGAACTCACAGCCATCCTTCTGCCTCAGCCTCCTGAGTAGTGGGATTACAGGTGTATGCCACCATGCCCAGCATGCAAAAATTTAAAAATAATTTTGCTCTAATATTTAGTCACCTTGAAGTTTATAATACATTGGTGAAAGAAATTCTGTGTCACGTGACCCCACTTGTGTTTGTGTGTGCATGTAGGCAGGCATTTGTAGGCCTAGGCCACACTCTGGAATACTATCCCAAGACTTTAACTGGAATGACTAAGCTTAATTTTATTCCCCTTTTCACTGCTCTTTGTCCTGAAGACCTCTTCTTTTTTCTTTTTGGAGACTGGGTCTCACTATGTAATTTATGTAGCCCAGGCTGGCCTTGAATTCACAGCAATCCTCCTGCCTCAGCCTTGCGAGTACTGGGTTGAGGCAGTGCTACCCGGTCTGGCATGAAGACTTTAAGAGTGAGGTTATTATTTTACCTTCCTCTACCCCTTTTTTGAGACAGGTTTTACTATGTATTTCAGGCTGGCCTTGAACTTATGGCTGTGCTCCTGCCTCAGCCTCCCAAGTAAACCTCTTATTGAGTGACAAAAGGCTATAGTTACTGTATACAACTTGATGTTTTGGAGAGCACAGTTTTTTGAGAGGATGACTTCTAATTAAGATATAAACATTATAAATGAGGGGTGTTGTGATATTTTAATGCATGCAGACATTATGTAATGTTCAAATCTGGGTAAGCATACCTTTCTCCTCTAGCATTTATCATTTTTCTTCTGAGAACATTCAGAATCTCTTGCTGGGCGTGGTGGCTCAGGTGTGTAATCCCAGCACTTGGGAGGCTCAGGTAGGAGGATCCAGGTGGGAGGCCAGCCTGGGGAACTTAACTTAGCAAGAGTGTCTCAAAATAAAAAACAGAAAAAAGGCTGGGGCTGACTGTCCTGTGAAGGTCCTGGGTTCCATCCCGGTGCCGTGAAAACAGACCCTCTCTCGAGGCCGGGGTACCCTCAGTGGTGGAGCGCGTGCTTGGCAGGCACAGGGCCCGGGTTCCGTCCCCAGCACCGGAAAACAAACACAAAGATACTTCAGTGTATGTGCTGCTGAAGCGAGCGCCTAAAAACGGTTTTAAAAGCCTCTCTTCAGGCTCTTTGGAAATACACAGTGCACTGCTGCTGTGCAGGGTGCTGCAGAACTTACCTCACCCACCTGATGATAACTTAGTACCTCATGACTCATGTGGAGCATATGATTATTTTTATTATTTTTGATACCGAGAATCGAACTCATGACCTTGCACTTTCCAGGCAGAGGCTGTGCCACTGAGCTGTATCCCTGGCCTGAGCATTTTTTTGTCTTTTTTTTTGAGACAGGGTGTTGCTTTGCAATGCAGGCTGGCCTTGAGCTCACTTTGTAGCCCAGGATGGTCTCGAACTCGCCGTGATCCTCCTGCCTCAGCCTCCCAAGTGCTGGGATTACAGGCTTGGGCCACTATGCCTGGCTGGAGCATATTAACTTTTTAAATCAGAACAATAAAATGATTTCCGGTGGGAAGAGAACTCGTTGGCTGTATGGAACGTGGTGCTCCTGTGCGAGGCCCGCTGTCTGCCCTGTGTGTCGGGCGCCTGGAGGTGTGGAGTGAAGCAGAAGGAAGGAGAGAGTGCGTCGGGCTGAGAATCCTCTGGAGAACTTGAGGGCGATTTTGCTCCTAACTGAGCCTGTCCGTGGCCTCTGCTGTTCATGGGCTCTCGGAACGTATCACTGATTGCTTGAATCACTCTATTTTAAATTCCTTCTCAGACCTGGCTTTTCTTGTTTGGCGGTGAGTGACAGGACTGCTGTTCTGGCATGTCGCCTTGGGTTTGGTTCTGGCTCTTTGTTTCCCCTCTCGTCTTCGGTTTCCCCTCTCGTCTTTGGTTTTCCCTCGGCCTTGTGGCTGCCTTTTTAATTTTTGTTTTCTTTTTCCTTCGGCCTCCCCAGATCGAGTGACGGTTCTGTACAGGAGCAAAGCTGTTGGCTATTCCTGGCCTGGCCCCTTTTCCGTGGCGGACTCCAGCCCTTGGGTCCATATTACCCTAGGTGATGGCAGCAACCTCCAGACCACGCTGTTGGTAGTTGAAAGTTCTTATTTTCCCAGGTGTCTTGCATGTCTACACCCTGTCCTGCACCCCAGGGCCTCTGTAAGCCAGTCTGCCTAAGCCGTGTTGACTTTAGGCAGTGCTTTTGGTTATAAAATGCCCAGTCTGCCTTTGGGCCGGCCCAAGTTGAGGGGGCCTTAAGTCCTGTGCAGGAAGCAATTTCATGGCCATTTTAGGTCACGAAGGGAAGGTAGGGTAGCTGGGACGGGCGCCAGACCCTCGGCAGTTGAGGCTATTGTCTCCCTCTCACAATCCTGTTGTCAGTCACCTCCTTGAAGCTCTGGTTTTTTCCCTGCTCACTCTCCTCCCTTTCGCGGGGCAGCCGTTCCCAGCCTCACATCAGGCCTCTTTGGCTCCGTGGCCTGCACCTACTGAAACTTCCCTCCTACCTTAAATCTCAAGAGCTTCCCGCTCGGGTTGAACATGGCTGGCAGTCTCGGGCCTGGTGTCCACTTCGGCTCGGTCAGTGCAGAGAGGGTGCCTATTGTCGGGCTCCCCTCAGGGCTGTGAGGCAGGCCTGAAGGAAGGTTTCCTGCTATTAGGGACGCTGGCTGGCCAACAGCTGGAGCTAGAGGGATTGTTAAGGAGAGAACCCTGGAGCAGTTTGATGTGTGCAGAGCTTGTGAGACTTAGCAGGCGCCCGTCTCCATGCAGATCGGTGCTGATGGTCACAACTCCGGAGTCCGGCAGGCTGCAGGGATCCAGAATGTCAGCTGGAACTATGACCAGTCTGCTGTCGTGGCTACGCTGCATTTATCAGAGGTGAGACCCTGAGCTGCCCCTTGAGACTGCTCCCAGGCCGGAGGAGTTCTTCACAGGAGCCTTTCTCTTCAATATTGCAGGCCACAGAAAACAATGTAGCCTGGCAGAGGTTTCTTCCCTCGGGGCCTATTGCCCTGCTTCCGGTAAGCGGTCCTCTGGCCGTGTGCTCAGGACTTTACGTTCTCAGCCCTTTTTCTGGTCTCGAGGGACGTGCCCTGCCTAACGTTGTTTCCCCTCTCGTCTTCGGTTTGCTCGAGCGCCCCCAGGTTCATTGGAATTTTAGTCTCGGGGTTAATGTTCTTCTTTTGGCACAGCTCTCAGACACCTTGAGTTCCTTGGTTTGGTCCACGTCCCACGACCATGCGGCACAGCTGGTGAGCATGGGTGAGGAAGAGTTCGTGGATGCTGTCAACTCCGCCTTTGTGAGTGTCGCCTGGGCCGGCTGGCGGTGGGCTGCGGGAGTAGGTACCGAAAGGCGCTTTGAGTGAGGGGAAGGAGGAACCAGGCGGCTGCCATTGTAAGTAGCCTCGGTCAGGGTCGTGCTGAGGACGCGCAGGGACGGGCAGTGGAGGCCCGGTGGTGCTGTTCCGTGCGGGCGGAGGCAGCCCGTGGGCGGGGGGGTCAGCGTTGCCGTCTTGAAGCTGTACACTGCGACCACTTTGAACAGTTCTAGTGGGTCTCAAGTATCTGAGCCTTTGAAGCCTGATTCATTGGCAGGGGGAGTGAGCACATTTTTAGCACAGAGCTAAAGAGTAAACTTTGTAGACAGACATGGGTTCCGTGTTGATTCTGTTAATCTCCTGAGAATAGAAAGTTACCACCAACCTCTCAGGACTGGAAGAAGATGTTTAAAGAAGAGAGGTGGGGTGAGAGTGTAGCTCCGTGGTAGTTTTTGCTTACACTATGCCTACAGCCCTGTATTTAATTCCCATACAACAATAACATAGGGCTGGGGGTGTAGCTCAGCGGCACAAGCGCCTGCCTGGCAAGCGCAAGGTCATGAGTTCGATTCCCGATACAAAAAAACCCCAGTAAGATAAAAATAAAAACTAAAATAAAATGAGACGATTTATGTAAAACGCTTGGAATATATTTAACACATTGTAGATTCTCAACAAATGGTTAATTCTGCAGTAGATACAGCCTGTAGATAATATGGGCTCTTATATTTTTGGAACTTTTATTTCACATTTATGTAAATTCATTTGTAGCACTAATTATTAACATTTAGTATTTATTATGTGCCAGAATGCTTTTAAGTGCTTTAGAGTATATGCACTTACTTAATTTAGTAAACCTTTGAGGTAGGTGCTAGGGTTTAGCCTCATTTAGAAAGATTAGGGACTTGCCTGAGGCACGGAGCTAGGGCAAAGCTGGGTTCTGCAATCCACCTGGCCCTTACAGTTAGGACTTTTGGGCTGGGGATATAGCTCAGTGGGGTAAGCGCCTGCCTGGCAAGAGCAAAGTCGTGAGTTTGATCCCCAGTACCGCAAAAAAATACCCCCCCAAAAAAACCAAAACAAACAGGACTTTTAAGCGAGCCTCCCTGAGAGCTTCAGTAAGCAGTTGCATACCGCTGCTGTGTAGTAGCAGTGAGAATAGAAGGAGCTGAAGGTACTGAAGTGATCCCAGGTGGTGACTACTACCCCGCTCGGGTCATTGAGTGCGGGGCTGTGGCACAGGCCTAAGACGGTAATCACAAGGCCTTCTGCGTAGCAGGCTCTAGAGAGAGAGACGGACGCGACAGTCGCTGCCCGCAGGAAGCGTGTAGGCAGGTGTGGAGGAAGGCTGTAAATGACCGGGAGCAGCGAGAGGAGGGGAGCACAGCGGAGGGCTCGGGGTCCCGAGGTGTTACGCCGTGGAGCGGTGGCGGACATTCGGATCCGGGAGGAGCCCTGCACACAGGGAGACGGCATAGGCGGGCCACGCCGCACAGCGTCCTTACTGGCGGTGGGCGCTCGGGGGCGGAGGCCAGCCCAGGAGCTGTGTGGCCTGCGGGGAGTGCCGGGAATTCGTTTTGCGCGGCTTGAGGGGTTTGTCGCTCACGGCCGAGATCAGCTTGGGCTTGGGAGGTGGCCCTACCTTAGCCTCGGTTACAAGGCAGGGACTAGGACTTGCCTTGGTGAGTTCCCGCTGGTCACGGATGCCATTCCTCCCGCCGTCTCGGGGCTGGTGCTCAGTGGAGCGACGCGAACCACAGCGACTTCATCGGCTCGGCCAGCGGCTTGCTGCAGTACGCTCTTGCCCTTCTGAAGCCCACCAGGGCCCCCGCCCGCCAGCTGCCCCCGAGCGTGGCCAGGGTGGATGCCAGGAGCAGAGTGCTGTTCCCGCTGGGGCTGGGCCACGCGGCGGAGTACGTGCGGCCTCGCCTGGCGCTCGTTGGGTAAGACCGCAAGCGCGGCCCCCGCCCTGCGCCGCCGCCCGGGGCCGCAGCTGCACGCCCTTCCTTCCAGGGATGCGGCGCACAGGGTGCATCCGCTCGCGGGACAGGGTGTCAACATGGGCTTTGGGGACGTCTCCAGCTTGCTGCGTCATCTCAGCGCTGCAGCCTTCGATGGAAAAGACTTGGGTAAGGACGAGGCCCCCGGAGGTCAGAGGTGCAGTCAGAGCCCGGGGGCCCTCAGCAGCGGGGCGGGTGGGCACCAGGCGTGCGTCCTCGGGGCTGCGAGGCGCGGCGGCCCTTCTCACCGGCTGCGGGCTTCCACCTCCGCTGCCCTCCAGGCTCCCTGAGCCACCTCACCTGTTACGAGACGGACAGACAGCGCCACAACACGGCCCTCCTGGCCGCCACGGACTTGCTGAAGAGGCTCTACTCCACCGGCGCCGCCCCGCTCGTGCTGCTCAGGACGTGGGGCCTGCAGGTCACCAGCGCCGTGTCCCCGCTCAAGGTACGAGGCCGCCGGGGTTTGCACGCTGGCTGCTCGCTGAGAACGGGCGGACTGGCACTTTGCCTGCCGTGGGCGCGCGAGTCCTTGCAGGGCCGCCGTCTGGCCGTGTCTGAGCGCTCGCTGCGTGTGCAGCGGGGACGGAGGCCGGTGCGCAGGACCAAACCCGCGCTGCTTGGCCGGCTTCTGACATACTTGCGCTTAAAAGAGCTCTTTTGCTGAAATAAAACGGACTCCCCGGAAGAGTATCGCTATGGCTGTTCGATCACTCTGGATATTTAGTCATAGCACTACAATTGCAGGGCGTGGTGGCCCGAAAAGGTTAAAAGAGCACTTTGCTACTTTTTCTTTCATTTTGGGGGAGGAAGGTGCTAGGACTTGGACCCAGGGCCATGTGCGTGCGCAGCAAACGACCACTGGACTGCATTCCCACCCCCAGAGCGTCTGCCTCACCTCTCCCGGCCTTGGTGTGTGGGCGCCGCTCACTCTGCCCTTCTCCTGCAGGAGCAAATCGTGGCCTTCGCCAGCAAGTGAGCGCTGTCTCCGGGAGACGGTGCTGATGCAGAAAGAGCTTCCTGCCTCGTGACCCCGCCCACACTTCCAAGATGTAGTTTAATAAATTGGCTTCACATCGGAATCCCCGTCCCTCTCCTGCTCTCTGTGCGCACGGAACCCAAGTGACTGGTGATTTGCTGAGAGGAAAACGACCGCACGGGAGACCGTTCCCGTTCCCGTTCCCGAAAGGAGCTCTTTATCACTACAGCAACAGTGTCGAGGGGCCGCCCCACCCCTTCGCTTGTTAGCACGCCTTTCTAGAGAGAATTTATTCTCGCGCGGGTCACAAACCTGTTTTTTTGATAGAGGTAAGAATTAGCAATACTGTATTTCTATTAGAATTGCTGTTTTAAAATTAATATTAAACACAAAGTACTTTAACCTTGTTATTGGTATGCTGCACTTTTTGCAAAAAACAATCACATCTTATTAATCCTAGTTATTACATCGTCATCTCAGCACCGAACTTCAGCTCTACTTATGGCTCCTCTCCGGGACACCAGTCTCTGTTCAGTAATAAAATAAGTAACCTTGCACACGTCTGAAGGCCTCGGGAATGCGCAGGGCCGCCGCTGAGCCGGAGTCCGTCCGCGTGTGGTGGCGGCCGCGGCCGGCAGGGGGCGCAGCGCGGCTCCCTGGAGGACTCAGCGTGTCGGAGCTGCACGCTGTAAAGAACATCTTGCCCAGAAGTCTGCTTTCAAGATGAAAGAAGAAAAAATAGTCTGCTTTTGAACCAAGCTAAGCTATGCTTGGGGATGAATTTTGAAGGAATGAGAAGTTTGATGCTACAGGGCAGCTTTTCAGGCAAATGTAAAAAATATGTCCTGGAATCAGGAAAATGTGCGCAGACGAAGATGACAGCTTCCGTAGAAAGCTGGGTGACTACTGCCGAGACCGTAGGCACAGGGTCACTACATAAAACACGGAAAGGTTGCCCAGGCAGAGAATCTCCATTCCAAAAGTATAAAGACAACGACAGAACTTTAAGGCACACTCTGCAAAGACCTCCAGGCTTCACTTCTTGGTGGCGACCACAGCAATAAACACACGCCACCCACCATGAGCAGGCTGGTGCCTACGTGTTTGACACGCACAAACCTATTCGGAGATGAAACCAACCAGTAATAGAATATGCTGCCAGGCGTGGGGGTGCACGCCTGTAATCCCAGCACTCGGGAGGCTGAGGCAAGAGAATCGTTGCAAGTTCAAGACCAGCCTGGGCTACAAAGTAAGCTCAAGGGCAGCTGAACTGCATGGCAAGACCCTGTCTCAAAAAAGACAGAGATGAAACTAACCAGTAATAGAATAGGCAAGACCCCTAAGAGACCCGAAGGTATATTAACAAATCTTTTTCTAAGATAAAAATTCTCACTCTGAATTGCACTTAAAACAAATGGCTAATTCTCCAGATATTCTGATCCAGATTAACGATACCTGCAGAGAAACTTCTGAAGTGAGACTGCATCTCCCCAGGAGTTCGGAAGCTACTGGGGTGACCAAAGGAGTATGGGGAACAACACATGCACTCCACAAATCCAGCTTCTACTTATCAGCCTCTTGGGAGACAGAAAAATAAAAATTAAAAAATTAAAAATAAAGCTGGGGGTAGGGTGTGACATAGAAATTTCCTAGTTCAGCTAGGTGTGGTGGTACATGCCTGTAATCCCAGCACTTTGGGAGGCAGAGGCAGGAGGGTCAGGATGATCCTTGTGAGTTTGAGGATACAATGGGTTACACAGCCAGTTTGAGGCCACCCTGAATCTGTCACACTCCCCTGCCAGCCAATACAACTAGTTTCTTACAACAGATGTCAAATACTTATTGACTCCAGGGAGTAACTTAAAAAAATCAAAGCTCCCCAGGGACTGGTGTTTTCACATCCTTTGTACAAATAGAAGGAAAGGGAGGTGACTGTGAAAGCTACAGGTTTAGGCAGATGCAAACTCTTGGATGAGAAGAGGAGGAGGGAAAGAGCAATGACAAAGGAACTGAACTACAGATCTTTCAAGTCCAAGAGCAATACAGTAGGTAGCCAAGAAGCAGATGATCGTCAGATGGGAAAGTTCAAGATAATGAAAAATTTTTAAGTTAATGACTTTGGGGGAAATAATTCACAAAATCAAGAGGTCTAGGCATTCCATTTCTAAAAAGAAGGAATGAGTTTGTGAGGTCCTGGATTCAAGCCCTAGCACTGCAAAAAATAAATAAATAAAAGGGCAACTAGGACTAAGGAAGTAGCTCAGTGGCAAAGTGAGCTTAGCATGTGTGAGGCCTGGGTTCAGTGCGCACACACACACACACACACGGGTGAACTGAAAGTCTGGGACTGAACTATGTAGCTTCTCAACTAACCTCTAGCCACAGACCACAAGCTAGGGCAGTGGTGGGAACCTATGGCATGCACGCTGCAGCGGGCCGTGTGTTCTCACCGCAGCTCTAAAAGGTTTACCACTGAGCTAGTGTATAGTTGTACTTCTTAGAAATACAAAGACACTTAGGATCACAGATAACACTATAGACATACTAGCCTGGGAGGTGGCGCTGGCACTGAATACACATACCTGTAAGGGTGGAAATGTTCCTTAATCCCACCACCGACCGAGAAAAAGCTAAAGGTAAGCAATGAGAAGTGGCCACATCCTGCCAGAATATGTTCCTACAGACAGAATGGCATCTTTTTTTAATAGTATTGGAGAGTGAGCCCAGGGCTTCCTGAATACTAGGCAAGCACTTTACCAATGAGCTATGGCGCCAGTCCTTTTCATTTTTTGAGACAAGGTCTTGCTAAACTGCCCTGGCTGGGTTTGAACTTGTGATCCTCCTGTCTCAGCTCCCAGGTAGCTGGGCTCACAGATGCATGCCAGGGTACCCAGCTCCTGTCTGTCTTTATCTATCATCTATCTATCTACCTATCTATCTATCTATCATCTATCTATCACCTATCTATCATCTATCTATCTATCTATCTATCTATCTATCTATCTATCTATCTATCATCTATCCATCCATCCATCCATCCGTCTAGGTGCTGAAGACTGAACCAGGGCCTTTCCATCGAGCTCCAGCCCCAGCCCCCTCCATTTTGTATTTTGAGACAGGGTCTTGCTAAGTTGCCCAGGCGAGGCTCAAACTTGCAATTCTTGTGGAGCCCCAGCCCGACAGTGCCGGAAGTTGGGATGCCAGGCAAGGCCGGCACCAGCGCACCTGCGCAGAGCCCCTGTTCCTAAGCTTGCCATCTAATATGGCACCTTTCTTTTTTCCTTTTTTTTTTTTTTTCAATGACACGTAGAAAGTAAAACTAGGCATTTTTTTCTCTCAGGAAAGGGTGCATGTAAGGGTGAGGACAGGACGGTACACAGGGCGAGGAAAGACACTGGTATTCATAGGTCACAAATACAACGGTTTAATTTAGTATATTACAATTACAATTTCTGAGGAATGAGGCACTCCCAAGGGTTGAGATGAGACTTTTTGTTGGTTCCCAGGGACCTGTCCCTGAGCTGCCACTCCAAGGCTCAGTTCCTGAGCTGTCTGTGGCTCACCGAGGCTCTAGCGCCAGCTGTGCACCCCAAGTGGTCAGGAGGTGCTTCACATCTGATGAGTAAAACTAAACCCAGAGCTCTAGGTTCAAGGGCAAGACCGCCCACGAAGTCCCTTCGCCGCACAGCCAGCTGCGGGGCTTCCGCACCCGAGGAGCTCAGCAGCGGCTCTCCTGTTCCTCCGTGAGAGGCTGCGGCGCAGGGGGCCTGGAGGAGGGCCTGGCTCAGTGGGAGACGCCCAGAGACTGCAAGAGATGGAAGGTGGCCCCCAAGGCCCAGCCCGTCTCTATGTTGTTCACTTTCTTTGTGAGCTGTGGAGGAGAAAAAAGAAACGTTTTCACGTTTTTATCCAACCTTCAATTCCAGTAAGCATGGCATTTGGGCGGGTAAGATCTTCAAAGACCACGTGTGTGGCCAAACCAAGGCAAAACTGAGAAAGCCGGTCTCAGGCGGCTTCCCGCGCCCCCCACTGACGGTGTCCCTCCAGCCACGGCCGACTGCCCTGCACCCACCGCTGCCCTTCCGCGGGCTTCTGCCGGGGAAGTGGTCTCCTCGGGCCTTCTAGAGGGACTCTAGACAGGCTCTGAACTCTTAACCCTGACACAGCACAGCATCCCCTGCTTGATTTTTTGAACACCTCTTTCTGATCAGGCAATTTAAAATGCAGTGTTATGGATGCGGGAGAAGGAACATCATCAGGAGTTAGGAATACATTTAGGGATAGGAAAACATACTAAGCTTCTCCATTCGTACCATGTGAGCAACAGCCCTTCAAGCGCTGATAAATTAACCGGGGCATCTAAGGCATTCTGGACCATCAGCTCAGCGACCTGACGTCCTGAATACAGAACAAGGGGCACAGCAGTCTAGCGAACTGTTTTCTTCTGCATTCCAGGGCACCCTTGGAAGTGATCTGGAGGAGGAAGGGAATCTGAATGGCAAGGGAGCTCCAGGCCCCTAACTTCTGGTTCCGCAGAAGAGCTCTGCTGTCTCAGTTCACAGAACTGACACCTGTGCAAGCTTGTGTTGCATAAAGATGGTTTTCAAAACAGAAGTTTGAAAACTACTGGGTTTTTAAGTGCTGACCTGATGGAACTGAGTCCGGCCGCTGTGCCCAAAGCAGCGGAGAAGGGCCTTTCCCTCACTGTCTTTTTTTTAAGCACGGGGAATTGAACCCAGGACCTTCACATTGACTCACATTCCCCAGCCCTTTTTTTTTTTTTTTTTTTCCCCAGCCCTTTGAAAAAAAAATTCTTTTAAAATTTTGAGACAGAGTCTTGTTAAGTCACTAATTTACCAAGCTGGGCTTGAGCTTGTGATCCTCCTGCCTCAGTTTAAATCATCATGCCTGGCTAAGATGATCCTTTTTATCCACAAATTGATCTCAACTAGTATGAAATGCCTCCACTAGTAGTAATAACAGCCCTACCAGTAATAACAATACTGATAACAACTTACTACATGCCAGGCATTGCACTTTAGATGCATTGCCTCAACTTTTTTCACAGCTCTATGAAAGTGTATTGTAATGATCCTTGGAGTTTGAGTGAAGAACTTTAAAATTATAGAGGGGAAGAAAATCACGTAAGGTCACAGAGTTAGTCCGTTTGGGGAATCGGAACTTGAATGCAGCCCTCGGGGCAACGGAACCCACACTCTTCCCCCAAGACCACAGACTCCTCAGCCAGGTAACTCTTCTGCATTAAGTACTGTACGTGCCGATATTCCGGACAGACGTTAGTTTGTCCAGAAGCCTTAGTGGGAATGGCTATGAAATGTACAACACAAGCTACGGGGCAACATAAACTCGTGCCATGTTGGGGAAACAGGAGTCCATACAAGGGGAGGCGGGGGAAGGAGGGGTTCCGAAGGGGAACTGGTTTACTTCCACCCAAGAGCCACAGTCTTGCGCCTTGCCTGAACACAATGCCCCCACCTACAGCTGTTCTGATCACTAAGCAAGTTCTTTGAAATACCAACAAAAGGGGACTGTTAGGGCACTGCAGGGACCTGCCCCTTACCTGTAAGATGGTGCTGTCTGCAAAGCCGAAGCCATCTTTCAACAGGGCTGTAATGTAGCTGAGATCCATGCACAGGAAAGGGCTGCCCGAGGTGAAGTTCTCCAAGTTACCACACACTGAAAGTGACAGGCAGGGCACGGCTGAGGCCAGGTGTGCCAGGAGCTGAGAGACGCAGGTAAGACGGGAGCCTGCGTCCGGTCAGTGCCCGGGCTTACCGGAGATCAGGCTGCACACCGATTGCCTCTGCAAGACCACAGCTTCTTAACAAACCAGGTGTGGCACCCTAACTACTCATTCACGTGGGTCCTAGTTTATTTACGAAATTTCTTTTCTGTTGGGTGGGTGGGGATGCTGAAAATCAAACCGAGGGCCTTGCACATACTAGGCACGTACTCTACCACCACGCTACATGCCCAGACGCCTATTTGCCAAATTCCTACAACCAGTTGTGGCGGCTTAGTTCTGAGCTGTGTCTATCGTTAATGCAGAGGCCCAGAAGACAGGGTAATACCATTTATCCCACCTGTGAGGCCACAGGATTAAGATCTTTTGTATCTTATTTGGAGTGACCCTCTCAAGAAAGTGCCTGAAGCTATGTCCCAGGTACTTGGTCCTTGGTGTTTCATTAACACTGATGATATTTCAATTAAAAAATAAAAAGCCGGGCATGGTGGCACACCCCTGTAATCCTAGCACACAGGGGCTCAGGCAAGAGAACTGCCTCAGTTCGAGGGCTACATAGTGAGTTCAAGGCCAGCCTAAACTGCCTAGAGAAACCCTGTCTCAGAAAAGAAATGTAGAAAGAATTTTCACCATTTCCCCAAAGCCTCTGGAGCCCGATATTCTTGTCCTATCTGTGCCACCTGCTGCTGTCACTTCTGGCACCGACTGGACAGTCTCTGCGCGGCCACATCAGGGCACTGAGCGGGCAGGCGCCCTCGCAGCCTGCCTTCCAAGGGCTCCTGACACTCACCTTCCCTGGCTTTTCTTTCAAAATCTTCAACTTTTAAAACGCCTCCCTTTTCATAATCTGAAATGAAGCAGAATAGTAACTGGTGTCAAAGAGCCTTCAAGGAAGCAAGGAAACTTATGCTAGTGATATTTATAATAATAAAAAACTGGAAATAAAATTTCCAACATTAAAAATGAATACACAAACATGTATCCATACAAATCTGTACTATTTTATATTTACAATTAATGAGTGTTATCTATTTTATGTTACATAATATTTAACTGCCATAGGCAAGCAGGCTCATAAAAAACACAATAAATACATTAATTCACATTTCTCAGGCAATGGTAGGGCGTGTACATGTACTCTCCCAGCTAAACAAAAACGTAATTTTGGTGATAAGGAGAAAAGCAATCCTGAAAAGCAGGAGGAAACTGCCTAGAGCGATAGATCAGTTGTTCATTAACTTGAATGTGGTGATGGTTTCACAGGTATGTGAAAAGGTAGGTGACAAAACTTGGAAAAATACACTATAAACACATGCATTTACTGTGTGTCATTTATACCTCAATAAATGTATAAAATAAAATGAGGGCTGGGGATTTAGCTCAGCGGCAAAGCACCTGCCTAGCAAGCACAAGGTCGTGAGTTCAGTTCCTGATACCGGAGAAAAACCAAAAAAATAAAAAAATAAAAATAAAATAAAATAAAATGAAAAGGCTTCACATACACTTGTTTAGGTCACCTACTCCCGAGACACCGAGTGCACTTGTCCTGGCGTGGGTAGTGGCACAAAGCAGCATGAGGCGAGCCCCCAGAGCCTTTCCCGAGCCCCTCGCCGGCGTCCCGCAGCCCTCAACTCTGCCCCGGCTGCCACCAGGCAAACTCACCGATCATGTCTGTCTCCACAGCTCGGTCATAATAGTAGGAGAAGGCGTAGAAGGAGCCTCCCTGGACCTCCTCTGGCTGGTGAAGTTTCCCTTGTACCACCCGCAGCACTTCAGCATAGCAGGGTTCGAAGCCCACCTCCCCTGCCAGGGCAAAAGCGCACGCTGAGAACAGTGACGGGAGAGGGCCCCTCTCTGAGGAAGCTGCTGGAGCCAGGGAGCGGGCAGCAGGAGGACCGAGGAGGAGGCTGACGCTCAGAATAAAAGCCCTGGAAACAGGGTGAGTAAACTTCTGCAACCCCACTGCTACTGCTTCAGGGCGGCTCCCCTTTCTAAGCCACTTCACCAAATGGCCTCGAGTTACGTCCACGTTACGCCCACTGTTACGTCCTGTGTCTCTGCGAGCTTGTAGTCAGAGGGCTCGCTGCTCCTTCACTGGGAAAACAAGTTCTTCCATGACTTTAAGGTGTACCTTTCATGATAGCTGAGATGAATCTTTCTCCCTGTCACCTCAATTTTAAGTTTTTACTACGATTTAAATAGCTAAACATTAACTGAACCTGAAACGGTTTCCTGCTGCTACGTGAGACTCAGGCTACTAACAGGTTTCTAACGGGCCTGTGATACTCGCCCAGGGAAACAGAAAACAGGCCGCAGAGGGACAGCTGCCCTGTTTCTGTCCCATCACGAGTCCCTGGAGGCGTGTGAAGCTCTTTGGAACGAGGGCCTGCAACATGATAAGCTTCTCTGAGCACAGGAGAACACTTCCCGTGGGCCTTCGCAGAACGTCTACTGTAGAGGTCAGGGGAGGCATCACTCACCCTCTTGGTTGCCACCGTACTGGTATTTCACACCCCCAAAGATCCACTCTGCTTCCAGCCATCTTGGTAGACAGGCACTTCGGAAAGTGTGTCCCTCAATCCCTAAAAGAAACCACAGTGGAAAGGGGCAGGTGAGACAAGAGACAGAGACAGACAGACACACGGACAGAGAGGCAAGGCTGAAAGGAATCACTGCGAGGGCGAAGCCTTCAAGTCTTAGGAAATCAGTTCCTTAACTGCATCCTGTCACAGCAATGTGTGTTCTCTCTTTCTTTCTTTCTCTGTGACAGGAATTCTTCCCTCAGGGTTCATAGGTCCGTGCAGCCGGTGCCCTCTGGAGCTACAGGCACGTTTTGTGCGCGTGGACTTTGGTAGAGGGGTCCGCAGTTCTCATTACATCTCCATGAAACCAAAACCCGCAATTACGTTTCCTCCCGGTCACAGCGGGGTTGAATGCTGTGCTGTCTTCCTTCAGCAGTAGCCAAGAGGCTTGCACGAAATACACTTGAAGGTGTTTGGAAAACTGTGACGTACTGTTCAGTCTCCATCCCATTAATGGCGTACTGTGAGCCAGGCATCACACGAAGGGCGTTAAATGCGAAGCCACAGCTAAGGTGAGGAACAGGGCACAGAAAGGCCCACTAACTTGACCCAGTCACAAACCTGGGATCGCACCCAGCTCTGCCTGACCCCAGCTATGAAGAGACGAGTAGAGCTGCTCAGTTATTCTACCTTTCAAATCGAACAGACTGTTTCCAGCACCTCCCACACAAGGCTAACGGTTTGTGCAAGCTCCTGCCAAATACTCTCGAGTCTTGACTTTCTACAGAAACTTCAGGCTCCTAGCTATAGACTGTTACCTCTACCTAAGTAGACTTCACTCTAAAAATGGCTAATAATAAATGCACAGCAAAGCACCCAACCTCCTAAGACAGACGAAGAATTTGCAATTATTATGTCCATTATACAACCCAGGCTTCCTAATATCAATCTGTCCTCTACAGAATCATGGCCAAGGAAGGAGGCGACAAGCTGAGGACCAGGGTCACCCTCGCCACCCCCCACCCGGCAGAGGTACCCAGGCAAACCTTCCGTCTCCAGGGCTCCCAGGGTTGCTAGTCTTGCAGCTTTCAATCCAAGTCCCAAGTAACTGTAAAATACAGGGTTGACCAGTCTCTTGCTCGTTTTCAAGTTCTCCTAAGCTACATCTTTCAAAAGTAACGTGGCTTCTCTGTCTCCCTTGGGAGAGATGAAAACTTGCTGTCTCTGAGATGTGCTTACCTCGTATGCGCACCTTGACTCAAGGCGGCCCACTCAGAGCTGCGCACAGGGCCGCCTCAGAGGCCAGCAACAGGGGCCCTTCCTAGCTCCCTCGCTGCCCCCAACCACCCTCAGGGAAGCCCGCATTATCGCAACTGGGTTCCAATGACGGGCAGAGATTGTGGCGCTTTGGCTGAGTCTTCTCCACGTGTTCCTCCCTCTAAAGAAAATGTTTGGCTCTCCGACACATGTTTCTGAGGTCAGGAATAAAAAAGCCTCTTAGGCCCCGGATCCACTGACTGGCAGAGATCTCAAACGCAGTAACAGGTTTGAAATGCCATGGCAAGTTAGCAGAAACATCCAGTGTGCAGTCGTCCTCCCTGACCCCTTCCTCACCTGTGTGTGTACAGCTGATAGGTGCTGTTAAACATCTCAAAGGAAGTGAGGTAGCCCCTAGGGGTTTGTTCCAGAGTTTTCTGCAAATCAGAAACAGCAAAAAGACTATTCAGGATATGTAATTATCTGAAGCTCTTACCACCGCCACCCCCGCACCCATCCCCCAAAACACCAGAGCTGGAGACAGCTTATGCTGCCAACCTCACACGACTTGGGAAATCGAAAGGACTCTGAACAGGGCACGGGCAAGGGGAAGCTTGCCAGTCACAATGACTCAGCTGCTTGTGGAAGAGCTGCCCTCAGAAAGGAGGGCAGCACCTTCTCAGTGCCATGATACTCCTGCCAAGCGGGCTGCTCACCAGCGCTTTGTGTGAATGACTCACCTCAAACTGGGGCAGGAATGTGATTTGGGTGGAAGCCCCTCCCAGGTCCAGGGTCCCCATAGTCTTCTGCCCATGGCTATGCAGCTGACCTGTCAACAGAGAGCTCAGCATGTCCCCCACATCTGCAGAGCCCAGCACCCACTGGCCTGCAATGCTTTCCTGCTCTAGTTCGCTGAAGCTATTCCACAGATACGAAATACGTACTGGTCCCTGGCCTCAAACGCAGCAGGGAAGTGTCAAGTCAGGAGGACGCTGAGAGCAGGCGAGGCCTTGAAGATGGTGTAATTGTTAACTTCTTGTTTTTCTACTTTTTTTTTTCAGTACTGGGGGTTGAACCCTGAAGTACTCTACCTCTGAGCTATATCCCCAGACCCCTATTAAAGATAGGGTCTCACTAAATTGCCAAGGCTGGCCCTGACTGTGTGAGATAGGGTCTCACTAACTAGTTCAGGCTGGCCTTGAATCACCATGTAGCCCGAACTGCCCTGCACGTGAGGTAATCCTCCTGCGAGCGCTGGAATCACGGGCTTGCGCCTTGAACTTGTACTTCTCCTATCTCAGCTCCCAAGTACCGCAATTCCAGGCTGGCAACACCACACTCTAGTCGTGTGTGTGTGTGTGTGTGTGCGCGCGCGCGCGTGTGCATGTGTGTGTGTGTGTGTGTGTGTGTGTGTGTGTGTGAGAGAGAGAGAGAGAGAGAGAGAGAGAGAGAGAGAGAGAGAGAGAGAGAGACATGGGCTTCCTATGCAGCGCAGGGGGCCAGAACTCCCAAGTGCGAGGCTTACAGCTGTGTCCCACCATGCCCCGCTTCTCACTCTCCTTTAAAATGAAGTACAAAAGTACAGTACAGGAAAAGGGAAGGATTTTTACTCTTCCAGTCATGCCAGATGAGGTCCACTTTTTCCTTTCCCACTTTGAGACAGACAGGGTCTCACTATGTAGTCTCGGATGGTCTCCAATGTGCAACCCTCCTGCCTCAGGAGTGCTAAGGTAACAGTGTATGCCACCACAGCCAACCACGCAAGGTCTTAACACAAACTTAAGAACATAATTACCTGTTAGAAAATTCACAGTAATCCAAGCTAATATGCCTAAAAGAAAGAAAGACAAGGGTTACACTACTCTAGAGCATTTTCTTCCTAGTTTAGCCTTTGCTCTTTTAAATCTCCCAGGTGGCTGCATTTCCTGCTATCCCAATCCTCTTCCCCCTTTGCTTCTTTAGTTCCTTTTTCTCCAGCACCCCATCCCGATTCCAGCTCTGTAATCAGACCTTTCACTCTATTCTCATGGGCACCCTTCTGCTGGCGATCCTTCACCTATTCTATGCTATTTCTCCCCTAGACCAGTCCCTCCTCAGCCCTCCCACCTTCATTGGAGCCATCCATGATGCTGACGCTGTCATCAGGAACCAGGAAAGGTGACTTCTTGAAGATCTCCTCTACCTACAACGAAAGAGGAAAAAGGTCTGCATTCCCTGAGGTAATATAACAGATGTGCACACTTCAGCTGTGTTCTACAAGGCTTACAGAACTACTCTACTTCTGGGGCCAGGCACACAGCTCAGGGCACAAGTGCCTGCCTGGCAAGCGCAAGGTCTTGAGTTCAATTCCTGGTACCCCGCCCCCCCCAAAAAAACTGCTCTATTTCCATTAGATACAATTTTAGCAGAACTCATAACTTTTCCCTAAAAACCAGAGAAAGAACTAGGCAGCCATGGGGCTGGGGATTTAGCTCAGCGGCAAAAGCGCCTGCCTGGCAAGCGCAAGGTCGTGAGTTCGGTTCCCGGTACCGGAGAAAAACAAAACAAAAAAAAACAAAACAAAAAAAGAACTAGGCAGCCATTCCTATTTTTTGCAAAAACAAGGATTCCTTAAACTATAAAGTAAGTCTCAATCAAACCACTAAATTCATAGATTAACTGGACTTAAGAAAAACCACGTATCTGACCCTGCCACACCAATCAGAACTCTAAAGTTTGTGAAAACCCCGTGGACATGCAGGGCACTGGGAGGAGCCCGTCCCAGTCCGCCCTTCAGGCGCGCAAGGAACCTGCTGCGGTGGAGAGCTCATGGGCGAGGCGCTCCGCCACCAGCCCGTGGGGTGCTGACACAGGGCTGCGGCCTCCAGAGTCTAAGGGAGACCCAGACCCAGACTTAGAGAGCCTGTGTGAGGAGGAGGGAATCACACCCCACAGATGCTCTTGATTCTCACGAACACAACACAATGCTATGTCTGCCATTGCGGTCACATCCAGCAGTGACCTCTGGACCCTGCTTCAACCAGGAAAGCCAGTTCGGTGATCTGTAAACAAGCTTTTAGGAGAAGACAGAGACGCAAACAGGAATAAGCACGATTCTGCCCTGGCCTTCTCCCCTCAGCCTTCCACCCCAGTCTGTTCTCAACAGAGCAGCAGAAGAGCGCTCTTGTCATTGTGGATTTACTGCGGTGTTGGGGGTCAATCCAGGGCCTCCTGCTTACCAGGCAAGCACCAGCACTGCACCCCCAGGCCTGTTTTTGAGACAGGGTCTTAGTAAGTTCCTCAGCCTGGCCTTGAATTCAATCCTCTTGCTTCAGACTCATGAGTAGCTAGGGTTACAGGTGTGCACCACCACACCTGGCCAGCATGGTGTTCTTTTTTTGTTGTTGTTTTTTTGTTTTTTTGGGTTTTTGGTTTTTCTCTGGTACCGGGAACTGAACTCACGACCTTGCGCTTGCCAGGCAGGCGCTTTTGCCGCTGAGCTAAATCCCCAGCCCCTCAGCATGGTGTTCTTAAAATGGACATCAGACCATCTCTCCCTAGATCAAAACGTTCTCCTAACTTCCTTCTTAGAGAAAACCCGAAGTCTCTACCCGGCCTCTGAGCGCCTGCATGGTAGGTCATCCCCCTCTGCCTCCCTGACCTCGCCTCCCACTTCCCTCTCACTGCATAGCCCTCCAGCAGAGCTGGCCTCCTGGGTCCTGGTCTGAACACACTGGGCGTGTTCCTCACTTTGACCTTTGCATTGTTTTTTAGCTTGAAATAGTCTCCTCACAAATGCTTACATAAGTGCTTCTCCATTCTCCACAGACCTCTCTCCAATCAAATGAGTCTCTTTTTTGTTTGGGTTTTTGGTCAGTTTTGTGTTTTGAAAGAGGGTCTCGCTATGTGGTTCAGGCTGGGCTAGCACTCATGGCGATCCTCCTGCCTCAGCCTCCCGAGTGCTGGGACTACAGGTGTGCACCACCACACTCTGGCTTACGTGAGTCTCATCCAAGAGGTCTTTGCTGACTGCTGTCTGAATAGCCTCTCTGCCCGCACCCGCACCAGCACTTCTGACCTGGCCAGGCCCGACTGTTTCCTCCACAGAGCCCAGCACACTTTCTGCTGACTTGTTTAGCTGTCTGTTTCCCTGGAGCTGGAGTACAAACCGCACAGGGCAGAAGTGTTCGTGCTCTTTTCCCCTGCTGTCAGAGCCCCAGTAACTTCCCAGCCCCCAGAAGTACTCATGCTCTGAATAAGGGAATGAGGGGCCAGGGTGCAGATTTTCTCAGACACTCGAGGCTTTCGTCCTTGGAGAAGGGACTTGCACCCCCTGCTGACGGCTTAAGCCCCTTCAAAAAATAGTACGGCCAGCACAGCTGTAATACAGAACCCTTTTTAATTTTAATGATGGGGTTCTGTCTATATCCTTTACAATGTAAAATTTAAGTATTATGTGTTTATTGCACAATAAATATGTATAATAAAAATTTAAATACTAAGTTTCTTAAAATTCTGTAATTGAATTTTTCATCTGAATAGAAAAGGAAGAGGACCTTTAAAAATGACTTGTATAAAAGAGACTTAAAAAAAAAAA